>NC_056732.1:1133985928-1134340928 GCF_019279795.1 Protopterus annectens | reverse complement strand
ACACTTGAAGTGCAGTTTAGCATCACATAGCAGACTTGCTCATTGCCAGACAAAGAGGCAGGGATATCATCAAAATACAGTGAAGATATGAAACATGGCAGTGAGATTTGGGATGTGTGATGCTCAACCTACTGGCAATTATTCCAGTGATCAGAATTGAAAGGCTTAATGGCTTGGCTTATAAGCCTTGACCTTTGGAAGGCTAAATAGGATAAGTTGGCACATATTTATTTTGACTTACAAACTGTAAAACTTGGTTGGTACCGCTTGAGAATCAAACTTATGGGATAAGGAATGCAAAAAGATGAGCTAAGGTTATTATTTCTCAGTTGCAAAGGAAGATTCTGTTTCAAGCATGGTCATTACAAATAAAGTTTCAGTTTGCAATGAGCTATACTTCAGAGAGGCCTGTATGTGCCCTATGTCTGCATTCCCATGCAAAAGTCAGTATTTCATTGCATCTTAAATAAAATATCAGTACTATCATGTCTAAACTAGGGCGGCCACGGTGGTGCAGTAGTTAGGATTGCCACCTCACAGCAAGACGTTCTCCAGTTCGATTCTCGGCTGGAGTGCCTTCTGTGCGGATTCTGCATGTCCTCCCTGTGGTCGCGTGGGTTTGCTCCGGTTTCCAAAGGCATGCAGTAGGTGGATTGGATATTCTAAATTGGCCCTAGGTGTGAGTGTGTGTACCTTCTGTGGAAGGTTAGATGCCAGGCTGGCAACTCGACACTGTAAAACTCCACTGCCAATCATGAGTGGACAGATGATTTGCTGTGTTGACCCCTAACCGGGAAAAGCCAGAAGAAGAAGATCATGTCTAAACAATTTCACTCACAATCAGCTGTGGTTTATGTGCAAATCATTAATGGCATATACTAAGAAGAAAAGTGTAGGAATGCTAGCATTAGTGAGACATTTCTTGTAATTAACATAGTTATGCTATTCATTTTTATTTAGTTTAAGCTTCCTAATCAAAATGCTGTGAGAAATGGCATTTCCTCAAAGTTCAAAAGTACCTTCCTCAAAGTTTGTAAAAGTACTTGTCAGCAGGATTTCAACCCAGGGTCACCTGTATTTTGCACCTAAAGTACACTTGCATCTCGTGCCATAGAAACATTTATTTACAAGATAGAAATTCTCTTATTGGTACTGTACAGAGTGCTGATGGCCACAAATCCTGGCTAAGCCTGTTTGTGCTACTGAAAAATCCTGAAATTAAATTGTTCATATTTTTCCTTAAGTAGGTGAGCTTGTTTGCATCTCATTCAGCTACGAGCAACTGTGAAAGGACAAAAAAATGCATAAAATAGCAAATTAAATTTTAATGTTCTTAAAAATTAAGGATGACGAATAAGGAACATGTAGCCTACACATCCTCTGCATGTCTTAAATTATCAATTCCTCAGAAAAGGGATATTCAGACAATTACAAGAGGACAGGCTTGTCACAGTACAGAGAATTAGGACACAAATTGTTCCACTAACATTTGCTTCTTACTGTCATGATGGATTGTTACAAGAGTTTATATAGCATATTTGACAAACATAGCTACATTACTCACATTACTCATGTACATCCTCATGTACATCCTTTGCTGTTATAACACTTTACAACTTGTCATATGATACAAAATCCCTAGCTAATCTTACTATTACTAAGGATAGCAGGTGACTATCCAACTACAACACTTTAGCAGCATAAACTGACATGCAATAGAGGTGAGATATAGAACATTTATCACAAACTTTATCATCTGCATTTCATATACAATGTATTATTATTATTATATAGTTATTATATATCCAGTTTAAGCAAAAAAAAACATAATTTTTCCTGTTTCTTTAAATTCATTCCATTTGCACCCTGAGCTACAATGATACTTAGGTAAGATGAAATTCTTCACTTACTGTTGCTCAGAGTGAACATCAAAGTGCAAATCTGCCACTCTAAAATGTGCTAATGAAAGCACTCCAAATTAAATTTCTCAGTTTGTACCTCGGGCAATGGACTCATTCACTGCCACATAACGCGCCATCCAAAGTGAGCTTTGCCAAAATGTACGCATAGGATGAACACAAAAACAAAACATAAAGATGTAAATACTAGCAGCCAGCATACAATAATAATGAAAACACAGGATTGGAAGATTAAATGACTTTATCTGTCTTACAACCTGATGATATGCTTGTGAAATATGCATTAAGTGTCCCAAACAGCACATTATTTGGATATGAAACCTCAATTCAGTGCAATAACAACACACACACTCAATTGTGTGCCTTATTCCTCTTTTCCACCAGCACAGCCTTAGAGCAGGAATTAGAAAATGTACATTCCACAGACCATTGAATTACAGGTCCACCAGAAGAAAGATCAGAAAATTTTCCTTTTTCAATTGCTTGTCTAGATAAATGTAATATTGACATTATATTTAGGCTAATAATAGCCCACACAAGGTTGGAAATACTGTAGCTCTTTCTTCTCTTTATTTTCTGAGTATCTTCCCCTTCTCTCAGTTTAACTAATGGAGATGCAATGTGCATTTCCTTGCATCTTTGTTTATACATGTAATATAGGTGATTAGCAGTGCAGAACAATTTTTAATCAGAGGATGGAGCGTATGCTATTATTTAAAGAATATCAGTGTTATTAAGGTTGTTCTTATAGCTCTCTTAAGGTGTCTCCTCACTTTTTCTTAAGTCTATTGTCCAAGACACAACCACAATGCACAGAGAAGAGGCTCTTCAGTATTGTTTGTTGCTGTAGTCAGAGTAATCATTAACACTTACAGGCCATTAGCAGAAGTGAGCATTGTGTGTTTAATTGCTTTGTGTTGATGATGGGTGCACAGATTTTATTTGACGAGAGTAATTTCTATGTGCTACAAATGTGTTTTGTCTTTTTTATGTTACATGTCATACAGGATTATGACACTCAAACCATCTGTTCTACTCAAGCCACCTTTCAGTGATGCAGAGAACAAGGTCATCATTCAAGCTTTACACCACCATGGAGCCTTCCTGCTTGAGAAAGGCAGAGGTGATATGTCTGACAGAGAAAGCATATCGCAGCAGGTGGTCGCTGACATAAACATAGTGGGTGGCCATGCCAGAAACTATAATCAGGAGTGGTACTGTGCCACAGATATAACCATGGCAGTTTCAAGAAGGTAGCTACAGTATGTGACCAGATAGCTACAGGTGGTGGTCCTGCTGCTGAACCACCAATCAATAAAACTGTGGAGTTCTTGTCCACTGTCAGAGGTCCCAACAACTCATCAGATGGTTCACACAGACTCCTCATTGATACTGGTGCTGATGTGGACCACAAGCCAAATGTGTTCCAAGAACAATTTCCAGGTATGATATATATAAGGTATTAACTGCCACTCTAGACATCTTTATATCTTAATACTTGTATACTTTTAATATATATGGACATACTGACACATATTGTTTAGAAGACACATAGTCCAACAGAGATTGGAAGAGGGTGGGGACTGGGTAGTCTGACTGATTCCGGGATATTTCTTAAGAGGCAGATAGGCTGGGCATTACTCTCTGTTCTTGTGTCATTCATATTGTGATGCCTATTACCCTTCTTTCAACTGTATTCCTCTTTTCCAGGGACATCAGAATTAGCATCTCAAAGACCACCTGCTCATAGTAAGCACAAACTTTCTTTGCTTAGTAATCCCTAATAGTTAGATGTAGGTCTGAGAAGATAGTAATTATTGTATTCCTTTACCATCTGAAATTGTTTAACATGAATTTTTAAAGCACAGTTTGGATCATTTCTAGTCTCTACAGCTCTCATTCTTGTGTTTGTTGTTTATCATCACAAGTGATCCTAACAGTGGCAGTGTAGAACTCATACCATCTAATGTCAAATTATCGATAGGCTCTGAAGATGATGGTGGCAATACACAGGCACATTTGGGAGGTGCAGTGGTTCAATTTTTACACTGATGTTGTGGCGCACACATCCCTGGCCTTATTTTGGACACAGTCAGCATACCTAAATATTCCCATTATACTAACCCCTCAGGTATAGGATAGGTTGAGGGTGACATAGTTGATGGGGGTAGTGTGCTTACTTCAGTGGGAAAGCTGGTTGAGTTTGCCTGTAGCCATTGTGAGGGAATTATAGTATATAGAAGAATTGCTAGAAGTACTTGGAACAGGCCTTATGCACACCCACCTCCTAATGCTGACGTGTCATTACATGCCACCAGATGTATGCATAGGGCCATCATGAAGGCACACACACATTCCACCAGGGCCTTGGAAGATATAGTGTGAGTCCTACATATGGCACATTCTAATGTGTGTGGCTGTCTCAACCATGTGCGTGACACATTGGATCAGGCAGCATGAATGTGATGGAAAGTTTGCTGGGTGAGGGTTGCCATCCACATGTCCATAGATCAGCAACATCCTCTGTGGTAGCTGATGTGGCAATGCCAGATCCCACTCCCATAGTGGCACTACTTCCACTACTTCATCATGATTGAGGTGTCCACACCCAAATGCGATAGGCCATGGGGACATGGTGCTGGGCATAATTGTGGAGAAAGCTCATCCAGCAGAATTACTCACATTCAGGTAGCACCCCCACTTCAAACTGGGGAGATAAAAATGGCAATGCAACTACTGGCAGAAGCAGTTCTCATGGTGAGGAGCAATGACACTGAACTGACAAATCTACCATGTATGGTTCACACCTGTCCAACATGCCAGGATGCATGCTAGCACAGAGCTTGATTGTATTCATGCAGACAAACACACACATTTCACAAAAGGTGTCCATACCAAGTGCCCATACCAACTCACACACATGGAAGCTTAGCAAATCGTAATGTTGATTGCAGCACATCTCCTGTTACTACTTAATTAAATGTCTATGTTTCTTACTCACACACGCTCACTACTATGGCATTAGCCTTGGCTTCCTGCCCCCACCCTGTGTAAATGATGAGGTTGACTGTTCCATGCCCTTTGTTTATTTTGTTTTGACTTAAGGTTGCATATATGTCTGATGCACACAGCGGATTGCTAAGTGAGTCTTTCTCACAATGTTGATTTTATGTATATGTATTACAGAAAAACATTTTGGATTTTTTTTTACATGATGATTTCTGACTGATTATTTCAGTTAGCATTGTAAATCATGTATTCAAATCAGTGATATTGCAGTCCTGCTTATTGCTTTACTTGTGAAACTTTTTATGTAATTGTCCCATCGACTGGTTTATATACAGTGTTATACAGGTTATTGGGCAAAATGTACAGCTGTATATTGCACATATCAGTTATAATGCCATTGCTTGACACCTCACATAGGTTCTGCTTGAGTATATTTATGACTAACAGTATGCAGGTAAATGAGTTACTTTTATCTTCTTACACATTTGCTTTTATACTACTGATTCCACTCTTACCTTGACGTTACTGCAGGTATGACTCATGTCCTTTTGGGCTGTCTCTGTGTGATGCTATTAGTATGCAGCCATAACACGGGAAGTTAAGGTTGTGAATGTTGGCTGGCATCAGTTTTACTATTTGTATGTGCTTAGGTTGTTACATGTATTCATCAGTTGGTGAATGTATGTGCTATCTTTTGCCTCTTAGCCAGGGTGAGGGAGTATTGTGCATGCCTACATCTGCTGGCTCCCTCTGCAGCTGGTGGTATTAGCCCTGTCTGTAATCCAGGAATGTGTGGTTCTGGTACTTGTTGTCTCTGTTACAACTGTCTCCTGAAGATGATATTGTGCAACATGACACAGACTGTCTTTTCTGTGCAGGTGCCTGGGTCATATTGCAGAGCACCCCCTGATGTGTCTAGACACCTGAACTGTGACTTCAGCATGCCAAACATATGCTCTATGAGGTTTTTGCTTTGAGTATTGAAATGATTGTTTCATTCTTCAGTGTGGGTGTGAATTTCTGATGGGTGTCATGGGCCATGGTTCCAGTGCATAACCTACATCCCCCAGTAAATTGCCTTGTGGAACATTACCCCTAGCAAACCTTGTGTAAAGCTGAAAGTTGTGCCATATGTGTGAGTCATGATAACTGCCTGGGTTGCCTGCCATGCATTGAGGATGATCCCACAGACATTACAGACAGCGTAGCAGATGATTGAGTGGAACCCCTTCCTGTTGATGTATGTCCTTCCCTGTTTACAGGTGGGGATTTTATTTTTATGTGTATGTGTGTGTGTGCAGTCTATGGCCCCCAAAACATCAGGGAAGTATGCCACAGCATATAATTTCGGCATTGTTCTTGCTCTCTCCTCTGGAGTGTAGGGAAAATGCATGTACTCCCTTGCATGTTCCAGCATACCATTAAGATAGTGATGCAATATTCTGGAGACTGAAGTCTGTGGCATCCCTAGTATATCCTCTGTCAGTCTCTGGAATGCACCAATAGCTAATATACTTAATGCTGAACATACCTTACTTTTAACTAGAACAGGTTCTCTTCAATGTCCCCTGGGTCTGAGGTAGGGATTGCAGAGGTTGCAGAGCTTCTGGTGTTTTTCCTCACTCACCCTGTATTGCTCTAATATTTTGATAATGTGCAGTCCCTGATATGTTAAAAGGGGTCTGAACACCATTTTTCTCCTCCTTGGACATGCTCTGTCAGCAGCAGCATAGATTTGAGTCTGTTGCACATACACATGCAAAGCAGCAGAAGCCCCTAACATTGATTTTTTTCTAAGTATGATGGTGACTGTATTCCAGTAGGGTTGGAATTCATGGCAAATGGCTACACTACATGTACACAATTGCTTTATACTTTCCTAAATAGCTACACCATGTTTGATTGGTTAAATGAGCAATTGCTTCTATTAGTTATGCTTTAATTAGCGTGCTCTGCTGTTTGCTTTTGTTTTGCAGTGAACACAAAATAGCATGCTAAATGCACACGATTACTAAATTAAGCAGAAGTGAACTCTGTTTGACAAAATCATACTTGTTTAGGTTTACAGCAAATTCAATATATTATATTCTGTAGCTCTGGAAATTTGTTTATAGTTTCTGGTAAGTGACAGCAGCACCACATTTACCTGTTCATGAATCCTGAATATTGTTAACATACTTGCAGATGTTTTTATTGCTAACTTCAAACCAAACACTCGTTCATAGGTTCATAGGTTCATAGGTTCATACTAGGCTATCTGCCCAAGGGCATTTATAAGCCTAGCCCATAGTTATGTGGCTTTCGCCACCCCTTTAGTTTGAATAAAAACTATGCCTATCATTTTTCTGTGCCTCTGTCAAGCAGTGACACTGAAGTAATCCCTGGGGTATATCTGCGATCTCCCATCCATTGGTCAAGATTCCTCTTGAACAAGGCCAGCGAGGTGCTCTGCCTCACATGTACCGGGATTTTGTTCCACAGCATAGGGAGTCTCTGGGTGATGAATCTGTCCCTCCAGCACGTTCTATTTATAACCGTGTCAAGGTTTAAGTCTCCCGCCCTTGTGGTTCTGAGGGATCTAGATTTTTGAGGTGAAGCATATTCATCAAATCTGGGTTTGACATGGCCTTATATGTCAGGCACAGGTCACCTCTGAACAAGCGGTATGAGACTGAATAAAGCTGGAGTTCTTTCAGTCGGGCAGCATAAGACATATTTTTGAGACCCTTTATCCTTTTGGTGAGGAACTTTTGGGGCCTTTCAAGCTGCATCAGGTGTCTGGTCAGATACATTCGAACGGGGCATTGTACTCAATCATAGGTCTAATGAGTGATGAGTACAGGGGACGATGACCTCCCTTGATCTAGATGTGAATCCCTTCATGATCAGGTGGGCGATATAGAAGGTTTTCCTAACTACTTTAGCAACATGAGTGTCAAACGAAAGACTACTGTCAACTTGGGTCCCCAGATCCCTGATGACTTTTCTGTGCTCAGTGGATTGTCACCTATATGGTAGCTAGGGGTAACCTTGTTTTCCCGAAGGGTATGACTATGCATTTTTGGCGTTTAACTTCAGGCCATGGCTCTGGCACCAGTTATCCGTTTCTGTGAGGCCCTTCTGGAGGATATCTGTGTCAGATGTGTTTTCGACTATGGCCCAGTTTGCAGTCATCTGCAAACTTTGTCAGCCATAACCCTCCTGTGTTTGCTTGTACTTCAGAAAAGTAGATGCCGAACAAGAGTGGACCCAGGACTGAGCCCTGTGGGACACCACTTGTGACAGGCTTTGAGTCTGACATGGCTCCAGCAACTCTGACCCTGTGGGTTCTGTCGCTTAGCCAGTTTGCAACCCATCTTGTGATGTATGGGTTTACATTCAAGCTGATGAGTTTTTGATGATACCTGAGTGGGGTATTGTGTCAAGGCCTTTGCCAGGTCGAGGTAGGCTGTATGGACTGCCTTTCCTCATCAATGGCCTTGGTGACTGTCTCAAAAAGTCAACCAAGTTTAAGAGGCAGGATCTGCCTTTGACAAAGCCAAACTGGGTTGGATCCAAAGTCTGCAAGTTCCCTATGTCTTTATTTATGAGTTCCATTATGATCCTCTCCATGGCTTTGCAGATAAGGCTTGTCAAGCTAATGGGGCGGTAATTTCCAGGGTCTGTGGAGGCACCGCCCTTATGAAGTGGGACCACAGTGCCGTGCGGCGCTCCCTTGGGGTACGTATCCTGAGGTGAGGCTAAGATTAAACAGCTGTCCTAACTGTGGGTTTAATTCCTCGTTGAGTTCATGAAGCACACAGCCGGGGACACCATCCGGTCCCATGGATGCTGTGCTTTTTGTCTTAGTGAGGGCAGTTCTCACCTGGCGTTGGAGATGTTTGGGGGGCTACAATCCTCTGGAATAGATATCTCTCCTTTGGGGGGGGGGGAGAAGTTTGCACTGAACCTGTCAGCCAGTATGTTAGCAATGTGTGTAGGTTCAGTAATTTTCACATCATTTTGAACTAATTCTGAGCATATCTGGGAGTTTCCTCCTAGGTTTCTAACATAGCTAAAGAAGGCCTTATGATTGTCTTTAGAGTCCTTGGCGATTTTTCTCTCAAAATTTGCCTTGGATGATTTTATGAGAGCTCTTAGTTTTTACTTATAATGATCAAAGGTGTCTTACCTTTCAAGGATTTTGCTCTATCTTGTAGTAGCTTCCTCCTTTGTTGTAGAGCTTGTTTATGGCTGGGGTCCACCAGACTGGGCGCTTGCCTTTGGTACAGAGAGTCTTAGTTTTGTTTGGGATTGCCTGCTCCATGCAGTCCTGTAGGTGCTGGTAGAAGGCATTTGTAAGTGATTCAGCGGTTTGAGTAATGTTTACCACTGGCTCAGGGGCCTTAAAGGAGACCACACTAGTTTTTAGAAGTGTGAAATCGGCTTTTGAGAAGTTTTTCACTGTGGTCTTTTTGTTTCAGGTGGGGCGGGATGAGGACCTCCAGCGAGATTAGTTTATGATCTGATCTCACCAGTGAGGGGTATACTTCCGGTGTTGAACATTTTGATCCCATGTTCGTGATGATGAGATCAAGTATGTTTCACCTCTTGTGGGGATGGTGACTAGTTGTTCCATGGCATTTGAGTTTATGAACTCCAGGAATCTTTGGGTTAGAGTGTTCGGGCTTGAGTAGTGTTCCCAGTCTATATTAGGGTAGTTGAAGTCACCTAGTATGATGGTGTTTGGAGATACATTTATCCCCTCCAATGTTTTCAGGAAGGCCATGTGAGGTTCCTGAGTTTGAGAGGGTGGCCTGTAACATGCTACAAATTGCAGAGCAGTCTTGCCTATTGTTAATTGCACCTGGATGGTCTCAGATGCATCGTATGGTTGCCACCAACCTTGAGGTGTGGGTGTCCTTTATGAATATGGACACCCCTCCTTTCTTGGTGTTGTCCGGATTTTGGGGCAGATGGTGATATGAGGTGAAAACTGTTAGTGCTGGGGTGCTCTCAGGAGCCTTGAACCAGGTTTCTGTCACAGCACAGACATCGATGTTCTCCATATTGAGAAGGGCCTCGAGGCGTGCATCTTGAGATTGAGACTTCTGGCATTGAGCAGCATTACCCTTAGTTTTTTTCCTTTTGGTGTTCTAGGGTGGTAGGTTTAGAATTTGAGCCTTGCCTAAAAAGGCACTATGGGGTGGCAAGAGCCTTTGCCAATATCCGGAAGCCCAGGGGTGACAGGTGCAAGCCCTCAGAAGCAGCGTGGCTTGTCCAGCATGTCATCCCAGGCAGACAGACATTGGATCCCCTTTGAATGACACCAGAATTTAAGCCAATTATTAAAGCTGATCATCTTATCACTGTATTGTGGCATCATTCTAGGTGAAGGTAGGATACTGCTCAAGGTCAGGGTCATACCTGCCTGGGCTACATAATCAGAGAGCTCCTCGACGTCCCTTTCATGTAGTCCAGGAGGTACGTCTCAGGTCGTTGACAACAGCGTGGACAATGACTGAGTCGGACTTGTACGTGCTGTTGAGAGACCTGAGTGCTGCGTTATGTGGTGGATTCTGGCCCGACAGGCAGCTTACTGTGACCTTCTCCTTACTCAGTCTGGTGAGCGGACGTCAGTGTGTCTGACTATGGAATCACCAATGACAAGTGTGTCTGGCATTTTGTTTGGCCTTAAGGGCTGTGACTGTTTGACACTCTGACTGTGTGGTCTATGTGTTGCATGTGTTGGGTCGTGAGGTGGTATTTGTTTGGGTGTCTGCTTTGGTGGCCTCTGCTGTTTTGGTAAATTTTGACCAGAGCCTCCGAGTATGTCTTTGTGTGAGTATGTGTATGATTTGAAGTTGTGATGGTACCATGTGTGACTGGGTATGTATTGTGTGTGGTTGCCTTCTCCTCCTGTCTGGTCTTGCCAGTCCTATGTTGAGAGAGCTCAGCCTCCAGTTTGGCCGTATAGTTGCATCTCTCACATGTATTTGTGTTTTGTGGGAGAAGGAGAGGATTGTCTGTATACATGAGGCAATTGTAACATTGCCTCAATATTCCCAGGTTCACCAGTTGAGCTGGAGAGGACACTAGCAACTGATCCCTCGACATACTAGAAGTAGTAGATAAAGAACTTTCAAAGGACTCGGGGAAGTGGGTTTTGGGCTGGTGGGGTACTATCTATAATAAGAGTGCTTTATCAAGGTGCAAGTACTGTAGGAGTAAGTGCTAGGCTTTACAGATAGAGAATAGTCTACTTGGGAATCAAGTAGAGATGAACTTTGCAGTTATAGGATATGCTGGTTAGATCAGCAGTACAGTTTAGCGTGTTTTATAGCAGGGAGCAGAAGGGAGCTAGGAATTGGCCCAAAGCGACCAATGGACTACTAGTTTCTGGCTGAAACTTCACCAAATCGGACAAAAGGGCGCTCAGTGCTTCCCACTCCCACTGGTAAGCAAAGAAACTTCCCTCCTTCCTAATAAGGCAATGGATCAGTAACAGGAACTAAAACAAAGCCCAGGGATCAGCAACTCTGAAACTGGACTACTCTAGTTCAGTAAAGTGGGAAAACAAGAGATTTTTGTTTTATTACAGAGATAAGGAAAAAAACAGACAGTAAATGCTATAAATGCTGTAAATCGGCTAGCGACTTTAGTGTGTAGCCTACAGAAACAATTTGCAACAATTAGTAACTTAAAGTGCAATAAACAGTGTAAAATGCAGAAATCACTTAAAGTAGCAGTAAAACAGGTGAAATGCAGTCGCTAGCTTAATAACAGTGGGAAAGCCACAAAAAATACTTATATCTGGTAGAAAGTCACTCTTTTAGCTCTCTGCTGCTTGGATCACTCTGCAGGCCACCACGAGGATCTGTGCAGAGTTGGTACAAGCTGGAAAACACGTGTTTAGCGTGTTTTATAGCAGGGGGCTGAAAGGAGCTAGGAATTGGCCCAAAACGACCAATAGACTACTAGTTTCTGGCTGAAACTTCACCAATTCGGACAAAAAGGCTGCTCAGTGCTTCCCACTCCCACTGGTAAGCAAAGAAATTTCCCTCCTTCCTAATAAGGCAATGGATCAGTAGCCCAGGGATCAGCAACTCTGAAACTGGACTACTCTAGTTCAGTAAGGTGGGAAAACAAGAGATTTTTTTTGTTATTTCTTACAGAGACAATGAAAAGTAACAGACAGTAAATGCTATAAATGCTTTTAAGTGGCTAGCACACTTGAGTGTGTTAGCCTACAGGTAAAATTGAGCAACAAATAACTTTTTAAGAGTGCAAAACAGTTAATCAACACAAAAACAGTTTAAATAGAATGCAGAGCTGTATAAACAGGCTAAGATGCAGTCGCTAAGCAGTAAATATTCAAAAAGCCAGAAAAAAATACTTAAATCGGTTATAGCAAATACAGTTATAACAAATGCTCTGAAATATACTGTATATTTCCAACATGTTTGAGAAGGACACAAATTCCCAAGTCCTTTTCTGTCACCAAGATTAGTGTGGTTCTTATATTAAAAGTTAATATCTCTATGGGCCCTGGCAATATACCTAGTTGCTAAATTAGAAGTTCCATACATATTGACTCCAATCCCTTCCTAACTGTATTCAACATAAACATAGCCATAAGACATGGTCCTAATGGATGGAAAATGGATTTTGTTATGCCATTCCAAGAAAAGGACTTTACCTCACATACCAGGAGCTATGGACCCATAAAACCATATTTCTAGAGCGGCAGAATATATTCTATTAAAGTTCATAAACTGTGATATAAAAAAATCTTATTGCTGTAACCTGTACCAATATGATTTTGTCAAGCAGGGATTACATCTGCTGAATTTAGTAAACCCCTTAGAGAAAGTCACTGAATCTGTAAATAGTGGCCATGCAGTTCATACAGCATACCTGGCTCTAATGAAGGTCTCTGACACTGTTTTCCATTTTGTAATTCTAAATAAGGTTAAATGTCTACATATCTATGATTTTTTCACATGGTAGATAGCAAACTGGGTAATGGATAGAACCCCTTTAGTTAAAGTAAGAGGTGCCACCTCAAAAACCATAAAGTTGACCTGTGGCATTTCATCAGGCTGAGTACCATGACACTTCAGGTTGGCATCTGCTTCTTTGATCACTAAACCACAAATCTACACATACAGCTAATTAAATGTTTTGGTGTCTTCATACTAGGTATTGTCTTTCACTCAGCACCCAATGATATGTTAAAGCAAGGACCAAAAAAAACATATCAAAGATATATTAGAAGCTAGCCTAAACCAATAATATTACATTTTATATATATATATATATATATATATATATATATATATATATATATATAGAGAGAGAGAGAGAGATGTTTACTTATAGAACAGAGTCATACCCTCACTTTTTTTAAAGTAAACTTTGATGACTGGATCATTGTCCATAAATCCATACTGAGCCTAACGTCTTTTATCCTGTTGGAGGCAGGTGCCCTATAGATATTGTAAGATGGTTACTGTAATATTTCATGGACTGATTATACATAGTAAACTCTACGAATTTATGAATGCTA
The DNA here is from genome assembly GCF_019279795.1 of Protopterus annectens. Taxonomy (NCBI): domain Eukaryota; kingdom Metazoa; phylum Chordata; order Ceratodontiformes; family Protopteridae; genus Protopterus; species Protopterus annectens. The sequence continues at coordinate 1,134,327,452 of NC_056732.1, read as the reverse complement.
CCCATTATCATATGTGTTAAAGGTACAAGTTTTATACATGTTATTTTTTGTCAGTCCCTGGGATTCAATAAACTAAAAACTCTGTGCATGAGCAGTGTAGCCATTCCTGCACGGAATATGGCTACCGAGCGATCAAGTAAACTACTGTTTTGATGTGCATAAGCCTACCTACACTATTCCTGCACAGACACTACTGCATAATGCTAATTACATAATTTGCTGGTGAAAACCATGTAAATGAGGCGAATTTGTGATTCAGCAAGCAGGCAGGCATCCATGCAAGAATAGTCTGAGTTGCAGAAATGTATTCGGCTACTAACCAAATACATTTCTGCAAAAAATAAAACGGAGACATGACAGCTAAAATAAAAGGATGTATTATAATCTTTAGGCATGGCAATGGCTAGATATATGGTCATTGGCATAGAAAAGTGTTTAATTTTTCTAAAAATAAAAGGTTTTTTTTTGGCCGATCTTGGCCGTTTAAGCATAGGGCAGTGGCACAGAAATTGTGCCAAAAATAAAAAAAAAATGTGAAAACACAATTTTAAAGGAAATCTGCATTTTGCCATTATAGTCTATGGCATGCAGAATCAAAACAATACCAGGGAACAGTGGTTGTAAAGGGAAAGATTCTGGTGTAGTGCAGTAACTAGGGACTAAAGCACTGGGGTATGCAAATGAGGGGAAATTTACTGAATCACAAAAATATTCCAAGTGCCAAACTGCACCTAACCATGTAGGTGCTATAACATGATAATTTAAGCAGGAGGAGCAGCAGACATGAAAAGGGGATGTGCCATGTATGGTGCAAGCACATTCACACTCCATGGCTCCTAGATAAGCTTAGCTAAGCACAGCTAAGCAAGTGGGTGTGTCTGAGGCTGTATTGACTTATTCCATGAAATGAAGAGTGTGTTTGCATCCAGGGAAGGCCATTTCTCAATGTTTACATTAGCTAAACAGGTTTGCGCGGCAAGCACTGGGTCTAAAACAACCCCCCCCCACCAGAAATACCAGGACTGTTTAGATTTGGGCACTGGGTTTCCACGGTTCACCTCAGGGCTTAAAAGGACAGGAAGCAAGGGTGTGTGTCTCAGGCTGTATTGACTTATTCCATGAAATGAAGCACATGTTCATGTTCAGAGAGGGCCATTTTTCACTGTTTACATTAGCTAAACACCGGGTCTAAAACAAAACAACCCCCCCCCCAGAAATAGCAGGACTGTTTACATTTGAGCACCTTTTTGCGCAGCATGCCTTGGGGCTTAAAAGGGCAGGAAATGGGAATGGAAAAAAGGGGAGAAAATGGAAAATAGCAGAATAAAAACAATCAAGTACAAATTACATAGCTGGCAGGTGGAATACATCATAGTCACCCAATCATGCAGGCAGCATCTGCAGCACAACAGTATGGAAACACCTTACATTCTGATTTTTTCCCAGAATCTCAACACTGTTGGTGTACACATACTCGGGAATTTTAACTGAAAAAATGTTAGGGGCTGCCATTGCTTTGATCCATAATTATGTGCTAAAGGCTGAGAGCAGTGAGGAGGATAATGCTGACAACTGCCACAGACTGAGGAGGAGGAGAAGAGTGTTCAGACCAAGGGTAACTTACCAGAGGCTACAAGATCTGGAGATAGTAAAGTGCTACAGGGTGGACAGTGACATACTGCAGCAAATCATCGATCTGTGCCAGCCTCAGATCAGACCCAGAGCCAACAGAGGGGTACCCATCCCAGTGGATACCGAGGTATGTTTAGCCTTAAGAATATTATCTACAAGCACTTTCCAAAAACCTGCTGGGGAAATGATGGGGGGTCTCACAGGCATCTGCATCCTGAGTACTCCACCATTTCCTGAATGCCAGGCTACCACATGCCATTGAGCACATTTACTTCCCCAACACCCGTGAGGAGAGGACCAGCAATATGCATCTCTTCCCCGTGTAGCAGAATGCCCAGACATACTGGGTGCAATAGACTGCATGGACATCTACATCAAAGCACCACTCAATGAACAGGGTAGGGTCTACATAAACTGCAAGAGCTTCTCCTCCATCAACTGCCAGGTCATGTGCAATGCCCAGGACATTAAAATTGAATGTGTGTGCTGGCAGGCCTGGAAGCTATCACAACTCCCACATCTGGCATTCATCACAGCTGTACCAGGCATTTGCCAGTGGGGGCATCCAGACTGGCCATCTAGTGGGAGATGCTGGCTATGCACTGAAGCCATGGATGATGACACCCATCAGAAATGCACCCACACACATAAGAATGCCATAATGAGTTACACGCACAAGCCAGGGTCATTATCGAGTGTGTGTTTGGGATGGTCAAGTCAAGGTTCCACTGCCTTGACATATCTGGTGGAGCCTTGCAGTGCTCTCCAGCCATATGTGCAAACATGTTCATCTTATGTGCCATACTACACAATATGATCCTGTGGAAGCAGCTGCAGCAGGAGCAGCATGTGGAAGGGCCATGCAGCCCTCCACCATTGCCAAGGTCCTCACAGGCAAGAGAGACTCAGAGGAAGAGGCCCCTAAGCCTGCACCTGTAGGCAGATGGATGCATTCCCAGTATGCTCAGGCCTTGGCAAAGAGGCAATGCATAGCACACACACTGACACTGTAGGGACCCAGGGACTGACACCCTTCTCTGACTCACACGCACAGTAAAATGGATGACATACACATCACATCACCTGTAACTTACCATGTATAGGCAGTGTACTTTGTGCATCCAACATAGGTGGCCCTCAAGCACGGTCTCACAACTGCGCAGGCACAAGGAAGTCAGTCTTCTTAATAATAAATGAATGAATTTCTATATTTTGGTAGCATATTATGATAATGCTGCATGTATGCAAGGAAATGGGGTGGCCTACTGGGATAGCAGCAGACAGCTGACAGCTATGTGGGACACCAGGAAATTTCTGCCCAATACTGGCCTCCACACACTATGCAGTAGTACCCAAGGTGGCAAATCCCACTACAGTATATGTGTGGGGCCAACTAATGGGGGGGTCATAGGTCACAGGCATGGATGTCATTGTGGGGGACCCATACCCACCTCTCAGACCCACACAGCAAGTCAGCTGTAGAAAACCAGAGAGAAATATCTGGCAAAGGACCACAAATGTTAGTAATGTTGAATTACCCCCATACAGACTCACACAGTGATAGCACAGCAAATCTGGCAGTTGTAGTAAAGCTATGAAGGGTAAGAAGTTTGAAACTCAATTGTATGCCATTACAATCTGACCTGGGGTCTTTACTGATATGCCTCTAGTCCCTAAGACAGGGCACAATGCTATGGTAAATTGAACCAACATGTAAAGCGAATATCATCACAGTCTGTGCAAATGTGTACAGTTGACAGGTGTGCCCCTGTATATATCCACAGAAAAGCCATAACATGCTTGTTTTCAGGGAAGTAGCAGCATAGCACACATTGGCAAGGCTGTTCCAATACATGTAAAAACATGTTGCATGTCTATTATATGCAGGGATCAATGAGCTATGTGTATGTGTGGTTAATACTATCAGGATCTGGCTAGCATGTTCTCCTGGCTGTTGTCTTGTAGTGCCCTAGGTATAGTGCTGTCTTTGACAGCGCCATGTGCAGATAACTGCAGTACCAACTATTATGCCTGTCAGTGACACCTACTGCTCTGTTACTGACATACCTGGAAGTCACAGTTCTATGTGGAATATACTACATATATAATGGACTTCTTGAAGGCTGTGTAGCCAAAGTTCTAAGGCTTTTGTGAATATAGTGCTTTTTTGGTACTGTTCCCAGTGGTTATTTTCAATAATTCTCTTTTTTTTATGTTTGCTGTTACATATAATGGACATGCCCGCACAGTAGAATGCACTATGTACCCACACCCATAACTCCCAACCTCTGACAGTAAGACGTCTGGACAAGGGCAGAAATAAAAGTGAAACAAAGGCACAATGATAGGCATGTGTTATACATATCGTCTTTACAACGTGAGAAAGTTGGTAGGGTGAGGGGTTTGCAGTAGCAAGAATTGTCTGAAGGTTATGTACTCTGAAACAATAATGTCTGTCATTATTTTGTAACATCACTCTTCAATTATATGTAACTAACTTGCCATAACAACACACATTTATGCAGACTGGATGAAACCTCTAGCCAAACACCTGGCCAATCTGCTAAAAAATGTACAGGTGAAAGGCATGACCACACCAGAATATGACGTCTCAAGTTAGAAAGATGCCACACAAGCAGGAGACCCCAGGCCAGTATATCACCAGGTTGCTGGACTGTTTACACAGCACTTCATCACATAACTGGCTGTAGCCACACCTCACAACCAGCCTTGTTGGACAAGAATATACATAGCTGGCCACATAATATTGGTCTACACATCATAGAACTTATATTCCTCTGATAAAGCACTGTGATAATCTAAGGATGGCTGCCACTAGGTAATGACACAGTACATTACAGTGTCAGACTACAGATACATCAGAAATAATGTCTGCTAAACAAACCCAGTACCCCAAGGAAAGTCCTGTCTACTTCTGAGAGGTATGGCCATAGTACACAAAACCACAGATCGGAGTACACTTATCTCTGAAATGGAGTCCCACTCTAGCTATAGAAATGCACACTGGGCATGTTCCTACACTTAGAGAATCACAAGAGATGTTATAACTGACATCGAATTATATGACTGCATTGTGTATATATGTCTGTGCATACAGACAGCTATGCATACCTTAACTGTCCATACACACACACATCAGACAGGATGACCCTCAGCTAGCTCTAGGTGGCCCATACATGATATATCTGCATCTGTTGCATGTGATACACAGCTATATATATATATATATATATATATAGGCAACAGATAACAACATATGTCAAGTATACACACACATAGATGTGAGGACGTGAGAGACAGACAGTAATATAGAGAGAAAAAGACACATAGGGAGGCACAGACAGAGTGAGTCATACCCAAGGATACCCTGAATGGCATACAGTGATGTTCTGCTGTGGACAGTGGCATACCAGTTGTAAATTGTAGCATGTGCCAGCATAAACGGTGAGCTCCATTGTGTAGTAGTACAGAGGCTGGGGTTATATCACATCACCTGCCTTTGTGTGTGTTTGTCCATAGGTCTAAGTATTAGGAGACTGTTCCCACTCAGTACACTTCACATTGCCCTACTTCACAAGATCTGCTGCTGTCCTTCACCTTAGAAGTACCATTAGGCACCTATCACCCCTATAAGCTCTGTAGTGTGTGCGATAACTGTGTAGCACTATAGTACAAATAACTAGATAAATATGGGTTCTAATCTCAATACTCGAAAGTGTGTGTATGTGTGTGTGTGTGTGTGTGTGTGTGTGTGTGTGTGTGTGTGTGTGTGTGTGTGTGTGTGTGTGTGTGTGATAGTTGTGTGTGAGGGAGTGTGTGTTTGTTTGTAGGTGAAACAGTTTTATGCCATTCCCACTCACAACACTTCCCAGTGCCCCACTTTATCAGTCCTGCTGAAGTTATTCCCCTTATCAGCACCTTTGGCCAGTTGTCAGCCCAGTAAGTTCTGTAGCATGTGCGATAACTGTGTAACACTATGGTACAAATAACTAGATAGGCAGGGGTTCTACTCTCAGATCTGGCATTGTGTGTGTGTGTGTGTGTGTGTGTGTGTGTGTGTGTGTGTGTGTGTGTGTGTGTGTGTGTGTGTGTGTGTGTGCGGGTGTGTATGTTTGTCGGAAGAATTATTTTGATAGCATTCCCACCCAGTGCCCTATTTTATCAGTCCAGCTGTTGCAATTCCCTTTATCAACACCTTTGACCAGTCATCAGCCCAGTAAGCTCTGCAGTGCATGCGATAATTGCATAATACTGTAGCACAAATAACAAAACAGGCAGGTGTTCTACTCCAGCAAATGTGAGTGTGTAAGTGGGGTCTATATTAGGACATCGAAGTCTTGAAACTTCTAATGTTCTAATATCAACCCCTATTCAGCGAATGCTGAAAATAGCAAAGCTGCAGAACACAGAAGTTTTTCCTAGGGAAAGAATTTGGTTGGCCATTTCTGTGGCTTCACTATTTTCAGCACTGTGGTGAAGCGTTACAGATCAGGTTCAGGTTAGTGTGTGACTGGGTGGATGTGAGGGTTAGGATGTGGATTAGATGAGTTAGGGTTAGGGCGCGGGTCAGGTAAGTGTGCAATTTTGATGGACGTTAGGATAGGGCGGGGTAGGTGAGTTAGGGTTATGGCATGGGTGAGATGAGTTTGCGATAGTGACAGACCTTAGGGTAAGGGTTTGTGTTAAGGTAAGTGGATAGATAGTGCATGTACAGTTTAGTGTAGAGTTAGATGTAGGATTTTAAGTGTATGTGTGTGGATTGCTGTTTTTTTGGTGTGCTTGTGTTCTGTGTATGTGTTTCAGAACAGCAATTTTTTTTCCCTGGGAAAAGATTCGCTGTTCTGCATGTTCGATATTTTAAGTGATCGCTGAATAGGGGTCGACATTAGAACATTTGAAGTTTTAAAACTTCGGTGTTCTAATATAGACCCATGTAAGTGTGTATGTTTGTAGGAAGAAGTATTTTGATAGGTTTCCCACCCAGTGCATTACTTTATCAGTCCTGCTGATGTCATTCCCCTTATCAGCACCTTTGTCCACTTGTCAGTCCAGTAAGCTCTGAAGCACATGTGATAACTGCGTAATACTATAGTACAAATAATTTAATAGGCAGGGGTTCTACACTCAGATCTGGCAAATGTGTGTGTGGGTGTGTAGGAAGAAGTATTTTAATAAGTTCCCCACCCAGTGCTCTACTTTGTCAGTCCTGCTGATGTCATTTCCCTTATCAACACCTTTGGCCAGTTGTCAGCCCAGTAAGCTCTGTAGCATGTGTGATAACTGCATAACACTATAGTAAAAATAACTAGGTATCAGGGGTTCTAATCTCAATACTGACAAGTAAGTATGTGTGTGTGTGTGTGTGTGTGTGTGTGTGTGTGTGTGTGTGTGTGTGTGTGTGTGTGTGTGTGTGTGTGTGTGTGTGTGTGTGTGTTTGGGTGAGAATCATATCGTGTGCAGGTTATACCATGTTGAGTTGTGTATCAGCCTGTACACTTCCTATCACCTTACTTTACAAGGCCTGCTGATGTCATTCAACTTAGAAGTACCTTGGGACAAGATGAAATCATATAAACTCAGTGGCGCATCTGATAATTGTGTGACACTATAATAGAAATAACTAGATAAGTAGGGGTTCTAATCTCAATACTGGCAACTGTGTCTGTGTGTTTTGGTGAGAATCATATCATGTGTGGATTATACCATTTTGATGTGTGTACCATCCATGCCTGTTTACCACCTCCCAATGGCACTACTTTATATAGCGCGTTAATGTCATCTGCCTCACATGCAGCATGCTAAACCATTGAACAGGCCATAACAGTCATGTGTACAGATGTCTATGGAATATCCAGACGCTTGCAACCTATATGTGGTCGGTGTCCCATAACAATGGCCATACCTTGATCTGGCCAAAGCCGTTGATACCATTCCCCAGTCAGGAATCATAGAAAAACTCACAAATGTAGGCATCAACCCCTATATCACTTTCTGGGTTGTAAACTGGCTCCCAGATTGAACCTACAGTATGAAAGTAGCTGACTCCAAATCAGACTGCTGACCAGTCATGAGTGGAGTCTCACAGGGTTTGGTCTTGGGTCCTCTCCTGTTTGGTATCTACTTCCCTGAAGTCCAGGCCAACATGAAGGGACTCTCGCTGACAAATTTTGTAAACAATTGCAAGTTGGGAGCTATTGTTAACTCCCTAAGTGATGTTGATATCCTATAGAAATGCCTCACTGAAACCAACGACTGGTGTCAGAACCATGTCCTTAAGCTCAATGCCAAAAAAATGTGCTGTCCTCCCCTTTAGGAAAAACACATTTCCATTTAATTGCTGGACCCTGTGTTCTGACAGACTGCTTTCCAATCTATCTGCAAATATACAGAGCTGGGTATATATTTTTTTGGTTTTAGAGTTTGTTAATTGTTGCTTAGATCTCTGTTGAAACTGTAGTCTCCCTCTTCTGAGAGATTGCGTTCCAATCTATCTGCAAATATACAGAGCTGAGTATATTTTTTGGTTTTAGAGTTTGTACTGTTAGTTGTTGCTTAGATCTCTGTTGAAACTGTTTTGTCTCATCCACCCACCCTCCCTATTTTTGGCTTGTAGTTTAAATTTGGTGACTTTTGCAGTTGCCTGGCCCACTGTAGATTTGATCTGGTACACTCTCCCAGTACCATCTCTTTACCACATCTACCTAATAAACTCTTTCAGCATTTGCTTTTAGTCCTTATTAATTTAATTGCATTTTTAAACTGTGTTTGGTCTAATATTGCTACATACTCAAGTGTGCTAGCTTGCACTGCATGTGAATTGTTTTTACTACTGTTTTTGCTACTTTTCTGTAACAAAAAAAAACTGTAAGGCTGTTTCCTACCTTTCCTGTAACTAGTGTTCCAGATACAGATTTGCTGTATCCAGGACTGTATGTAAACTTCTGAGACCCCCATGCCTTTCTGTGTTGGAGGGAAACCTTCTAGCTTATCAGTGGTAGTGCTAAGCACTAGGTAACCTGTCTACCACATACGGAGTGGTTCTGGCCCAGAAATTGTAGTTATTGGCCATTTGGGCAATCTCTTCCATCTTTCTCAACTTTCTGATTTGAAAGCCTGCATTTGCACTTGTTTCTGTCCTGTAACTCGTCTAGTGCAGATACAGATTCTTAGTTTTAGCACTTAAATTTGCTTATTCGTGCTCAGCACTTGTTCAGAACTTGTTAGCACTAAATAAGCTACTAATTACTATAGCGCTAAACCTTCCTCATTACCTAGAGGAAAACAGTTTTTGTACTTATTTTTCTCACTTGCTTAGAGAAAAACAGCTCTTGTACTCACTTTCCTCACTTATCTAGAGGAAAATAGTTTTTTATTCAGGCATGTCCAAGGGTCAGCTCCCAGTGTTCTCTCCTGTCTATCTGATGAATCTGGGCATCTTGAGGCAATGTAGAAATTGCCTCATGTAGCAGACAACCCTCTCCTCCTACCACCCAACACTACAACCTGTGAGAGATGCACTTATCTAGCCAAACTGGAGGTAAAGCTCTCTCCAACCAAGACTGAACTTGACAGTCATGAGGAGAAGGTAAACATTTGCACAACACCACACTCATCACATAGTCTCACTAAATCTACACCACCAAAATCCACACATAGTAACACAAAAACATTTGCGGAGGTTATCAATAATAATCTGTCTAAGCAACAGAGACCTCCAAAGCAGAAACGCAAGCAACCTCCATCCCCCAACACAACCCAAATGACATATAGGCCACAAACTCAGTGTACCACTCAACCACAGCCAATAAGGCAAAACAACATACACAACACACTTATCATAGGTGACTCTATAGTCAGGCACACTGATGTCCCACTCACCAGGCTAAACAAGGAGAAGGTTACTGTCAGCTGCCTGTCAGGTGCCAGGATCTGCCACATAACCCACGCACTCAGGTTACTCCACAACAAGTACAAATATGACTCTGTCATTGTCCATGTTGGTGTGAATGACCTGAGACATACTCGCTGGACTACATGAAAAGTGACATGGAAGAGCTCTCTGATCTTGTAGCCCAGGCAGGTATGACCCTAGCCCTGAGTAGCATTCTGACATCGCCCAGAATGATACCGCAGTACAAGGACAAAATGATTGACTTCAACAGTTGGCTATGCTTCTGGTGTCATTCTAAGGGGATCCAGCATCTGTCTGCTTGGGATGACATGGTCGACAGACCATGATGCTTTGTCACAGATGGACTGCAATTGTCACCCCTGGGATTCCGGATACTGGCTAAGGCTCTTGCTGCCCCTATAGTGCCTTTTTTAGGCAAGGTTCAAATAACAAATTTACCACTGTAACAGGAATGGGCAGGCAAAAATTGAGGGTAATGCTACTCAATGCTAGAAGTCTAAATCTCAAAATACACTCACTCGAGGCACTCCTTAAAATGGAGAACATCGATATCTGTGCAGTGACTGAGACCTGGTTCAAGGCTCCTGAGAGCACCCCTGCACTACCAGGCTATAACTCATACCGCACTTTTCGGCCATGTAACCTGGACTGAAACACCAAAGGCGGAGGTGTGTCCATATTCATTATGGATAGCCACACCTCCAGGCTAGTTGCTCAGCATAATGCAGCAGAGGTTATCCAAGTGTAACTAACTCTGGCCAAAACTGCAATCCAAATTGTAGCTTGCTACAGATCCCCCAACATGCCCCAGGATTCCCACTCCTCTTTTCTTTATGTAATGGAAAATATTAGGGTTCAACCAAACACCCTAATAATGGGTGACTTTAACTACCCCACCATTAACTGGTAAAACTACTTGTGTATCAACTCCTTAGCTCAATGCTTTCTGGGATTCATAAACTCCAATTTCCTGGATCAACTTATCCACACCCCCACCAGGGGAGACAATATCCTAGACCTAGTCATTACCAACATGAGTGACTGGTGTTCCACACCTGAAGTCAACTCCTTGTTGGTCCGATCTGACCATAAGCTAATCACCCTTGATATCCACATCCCGCCCCCACTCCCTTAAGGAAACCATGGTAAAACATTTCTCCAAAGCCAACTTCATGCTTCTTAAGACAGAAGTGGTGAACTTCATGACACACATGTAGATAGACAATACAGTTACAACTGCTGAATCCTAAACAAATGCACTCTATAAGCACTACGAGTGCATGGATCATGCTATCCCAAACAGAACCAAGATGCTATCCTGCAAAAAAGGAAGCCAATCTGGTGGCCCCCTGTCATAAACAAACTGTACAACAGAAGGAAGAAACTGTTGCAAAAGAGATTAAAATCTCATGAGTGGAGGAGCTCCCTGGTCAGCCTAAGTAAGAAGCTGAGATCCCTTATAAGATCCTCCAAAGCTAGCTACAAATACAAATTCCCCACTAATTCTAAGGACAACCACAAACCATTCTATAGCTATGTCAAGAATCTTGATGGCAACACATAGATCTACTCTGAGTTACAGCACAATGGCACGAAAATTACAGAACCAACTGATATTGCCAAAATCCTGACAGATAGGTTCGGTGATAACTTTATCCCCCCCACCCCCTAAAGGGCCCATATCTATACAGGAAGAATGCAGAGTCCCTGTAATTACAACTATGCAGGTAAAAGATGCACTCTCTAAAGCCAAAAACACAGCATCCATGGGAACGGACAACATCCCAGGCTGCATTTTACATGAACTTCAGAACGAACTGGCTCCCCACTTAAGCACCATGTTCAATAATAGCCTCACATCAGGCTTTGTGCCAACTGAATTGCACACAGCAACAGTTATCCCACTCCACAATGAGGGAGCAACCACTGATCTCGGGAACTATCGACCTATTAGCCTGATGAGCCTGGTCTGCAAGGCCATGGAACGTATCATCATGGAACTCATAAACAAAGACATTGGTAACTTCCAAACTCTGGATCCCACCCAGTTCTGGTTTGTGAAAGGCAGATCATGCCTCCTGAACCTGATCAGTTTCTTTGAGGCAGTCACCAAAGCTGTAGATGAGGGTAAAGTGGTTCACACAGCCTATCTTGACCTCGCCAAGGCTTTTGACAACATCCCCCATTCTGGAATTATAGCTAAACTCACTAAACTAGGTATAAATCCCTATGTCACAAGATGGGTTGCCAACTGGCTCACTGACAGAACCCACACTGTAAAAGTTGCAGCCTCCAAATCTGACCGCAAAGCAGTGACAAGTGGAATACCACAGGATTCCGTCCTGGGATCTCTCCTGTTTGGTATCTACCTCTCTGAAGTACAGGCTATCACAGAATGCCTCTGGCTAATGATGTTCACAGATGACTGCAAACTAGGAGCCATAGTCAAGTCCTCAAATGATGTGGACATCCTACAGAAAGGCCTCACTGAGACAGATGCCTGGTGTCACAGCCATGGTCTCAAGCTCAATGCCAAAAAGTGCAGAGTCATCCTCTTTCATAAAAACTCTTCACCCATGAACTATCACATAGGCAGCAATCTACTTAACACCAAATGTGTGATAAGAGACCTTGGGACCCAGGTGGACAGTAGTCTCTCCTTTGCTAGTCACATTGCTACAGTAGTCAGGAAGTCCTTCTACGTGGCACACCTCATCATAAAAGGGTTCTCATCCAGGAAAAAAGCGGTCATTGTTCCCCTCTACTCGACACTCATTATACCCATTATGGAGTACAATGCCCCTTTTGGAATTTACCTCACAAGACATCTGCAACAGTTGGAAAAGCCACAGAAGTACCTCATAAAGAGGATTACTGGTGTCAAACAAATTCCCTACACTGACCGCCTCAAAAACCTCCAGTTTTACTCCATAGCATATCACCTACTCTGAGGTGATCTCTGCCTAACATATAAAGCTATGTCAAACCCAGAGCTGTTGGACATGCTACACCTAAAGAAATACCAATTCCTCTGAACTACACGCTCTAGGGACCTAAACCTTGTCACCACAATAAACAGGACCTGCTGGAGGGATAGATTCTTGTCCCAGAGACTTCCCATACTTTGGAACAGGCTACCCATCTATGTCAAGCAAAGTTCTTCATTAGCGCTCTTCAAGAAAAATCTTGATGAGTGGTTGGGAAATAGGAAATACACCCTGGGGATCACTTCTTTGTCTATGCTCAACAGTGGCACAGGAAAATAACTTTCTTGGGTGGCGTAAGCCAGGGAACCTTGTTGGCTAGGCTTACATAGGCCCTTGGGCCGATAGCCTAGTACCTACCTATGAACCTATGAACCATGAATTACCACATGATGGTAGTCCACTCTTCATAGAAGGTGTTATAAGAGATCTGGGAACACAGGTTGTCAGCAACCTCTCTTTTGACTACCACATTGCCACTGTGATCAGAAAGTCCTTCTATGTGGTACATCTCATTACTAAGGGTTTTGCATCCAGGAAGAAAGAGGTCATTGTTTCCCTCTACTCTTCCCTCATTAGGCCAATCATCGAGTGCAATGCCCCATTTGGCATGTATCTCAGTAAACAGCTGCAGCAACTGGAAAGGCCACAAAAGTACCTCACACAGAGGATGCTAGGCCTTAAACACTTGTCCTATATGGAGAGACTCAAAATGCTCCAACTATTCTCTGTCTCATATTACCTACTTAGAGGTGATCTCTGCTTGACTTACAAAGCCATGTCTGACCCAGCTCTGTTAGAAATGCTGCAGCTAATGAAATCCCAATACCTCCACACCACATGCTCCAGAGACCTCTACCTCATTACCACAATCAACAGAACATGCTGGAGGGACAGGTTCATAACCCAGAGACTGCTCATGCTATGGAATAGACTTCCCATACATGTCAAACAGAGCACCTAACTGGCCCTCTTCATGAGAAATCTTGAGTGGGTCTACTTGACAGAGGCACTGGGAACTAAGATTGGGTGGCACGATGCTAGGGTAATCTTGTGGGCTAGGCTTGCAAAGGCTCCAGGGCCATTAGCCTAGTACACACCTATGAACCTATGAAACTATGTATGTGATATTGTTGCCAAATTGGTCACAGTGTAGTGACACACATGCCAGCATCAGATGTCATACCTGACTAAAACATCATGCTGATGCAGTGTCTGTTACCCTATCACTTTTCCAGGCTTGAAGGAGCAATAGATGACTCCAGTTGCTATTTTTGTTGGGTTATCTCACCATCCATGAAGGCATTCACAACATTACATGTTGTAAGAGGTAGTGGGTTATGTTCCACACATATAATCTATGTTGGGCATGTCATGTGTATGTAGCACTATAGTACATTAAAGTGGATATGTAGGCTTACTAATCTGTCTATTCCCAACTGTGTTTGTGTTACTGTATGCACATCCCGTGTTAATCTTTACTTTGTGTATGCAAGGGATATACCATTTTGTCTCCCTGTTCCACCCTGTGAACTCAGGAATACATTCCACCCACAAACCTGCCATGCACAGTACCATGCATGCCTTCACAAACTGCATCAGAGTTGAGTGTATGGGAAAGAAATGGCAGGGGCAACAGGTGCTGACAGGTGAATCTGTTGTCATCAATCTAATGGCTAAGCCTGTGAGGGACCTACTGACAATACTTCAGTAACCTGTTCTGTATGTATGAGCCTGTAGTATTACACAACATTGAGGTGACATGTCTGAAGGCCACCTGTCTGTGACACGGAGTATGTATGCAAGGTCACACTGTCTGACAACAGTGCCCCTCACACACTATTACATGCATACACACCTGGTAAATGCACATATAAAGCTGTACCTTGGCTATGAAATGGTCATTGTATTTCTACTCTGCCATACTTCATGTTGGTAATGTCTGCAGGGCCACAGCCTGCAGACACATAGACACCTGGAACACAAACATTATACAGCATGTCAGACTACATTCAGTCAGTGGTACTAACAGTAATAATGCATCATGGCTAATAAGGTACATACGCCTGTAAGTGTAACCATAACAAGTGCAAGTAGACAGCACCTTATGCAGTATTACATAGCTACACTGTACTATATTTACCCTGTGCATCAGATCCACATTAGCATGTCCCTGGATCAATGGTATGGATGATAGGGATGGGGCACAGGTATCATCATATGCACAGGGCGTGGTGTGGGTTTGCCAGAGGCCTAGGCTGGGCCATACAGTTGACATCATGTGTGTGTGTTCGGGGGGTATCCTATAGATGGGCCATGCAGAGGTGTTGTGTGTGTCTGGGGCTGATCTGCTTGTGATACAGATGTATGTGTGTGTATGCATACAGTCATGCCATGTGGCTGCCCTACACAGGGGTATGTTGGACAGCTGAGGACCATACATGGCAGGGTGTCCAGTTCAAGGTTTCACCAAAAAGACTTTTAATACAAAAATGTATGGGCAAAAGTACCCATGTATGAAAATCCAAAAAACTGACACCTAAAGGGTGGTAAATCAATATCAGTTTCAGCATAAAACCTTCATCAGTGCAATATGATTTGATGAATCTAGTGCTGGCCTATGTGTTTTTTGGATTTAGATACTTTCATTTGGGCTGTACACATTGCAGTACGTGTGGGGGACCTGTTGTTCCTTTTTCCAATAGGGTGTCCAGTTCGGCCTCTCCAGCCACAGACACGGGAACTGGCCCTGCCAGTTGTCCCACTGGTACCGCATGGCCTTTGTGATGTGGACAGCAACACCCTTTTGGTAGTGCTGGTGTCACTGCCAGTAAGGGATTGTGAAGGTGCACAGCCCTGTGGACTCTCAGCTGATGTTGGTGCTGACTTATATCCCTGTGGCCGATTCCCATTTCCCACCACACACTCTAGCACAGACATGACACGGACAAGGAATACCAAGGTCTCACTCCACTGTCTATTCATGACCTCAGTATTTTGATGTGTGGCCTCAACAAGGTAATTTATATTGCCACGTAAATTAGGAAGAGTTGCATCCAACACCTTGAGTATTACCCTGAGTACTGAGGATTAGGAATATGTATATTAGAGGGTCAGCCCAGGTTGGATGGTTTGGGGACAAAGCCAGAGAGGCAAGATTACATTGGTTTGGACATGTGCTGAGGAGGGATGCACAGTATATTGGGAAAAAGATGCTAAGGATGAAGCTGCCAGGTAAGAAGAAAAGAGGAAGGTCTAAGATAAGGTTTCTCGATGTGGTGAGAGAGGGCATACAGGTGGTTGGTGTGACAGAGCAAGATGCAGAGGACAGGAAGAAATGGAAACAGTTGATCTGCTGTGGCGACCCCTAATAAGAGCAGCCGAAAGAAGAAGAAGACTACTAAATAGATTTGTACTCACCAGCCTGTCGGCACAGCCTCAGTTGTCTGTCACCATGGGCTTTGATGTTCATAGCCCTCTCTGCTGCAGATGTATGGGTGGAAAAACACACATTATGCATATCTGTCTATCACATTCTCAGGCTAGTATTTGCTACAAATTACTTGATAGTGATACTTACACACTAATGGAGCATTCCAATCCCATCCATCTTGGATCCACTGGTCCAAGAGCACCCCCTTCCTACGTTTTAGGTCTGCATAGTGGTGCTGTACCTGCTTACAAGTCCGGGAGATGCCAGTAGCACTGCTGAGGTCAGGTGCATGATGGTCCCAGGCCTCTGCTTTGTATTGGGAGCCTTGGTACTGGCCCAGCAGCAGTCTCTCTTCATAGTTTTTTACTAAGAATCCAGCCATGACCCTGGACTCCTGAATGCTCCATCTTTGCACCCAAAAGTGCACTCCCTCTCCAGTGCCAGCCATTGTATCTGCACAAATGAACTATAACATATTATGGCTGTATTCCCACCTGCACCATTTAAATAGTGCAATATTCCCACCCTTTGCTGTCATTGTACCATTTTGAAAAGGTTAAGCTCTGCTAAGCAGTGAGCAAACCCGCTAAGCCAGTTTTAACACTGCTTAAAGGAGAAGCTGTTGAGCACTGTTTAACAGTGTGCAAATCCACTTAGCTGAGATACCTGCCGCTTAACATTCACATCGTAGCAATGGTTGCACATGATAAGGATAGCTGAGCATTGCTAACCATTGCTCACTTTTAATTTGTTTAAATATATCAAAATACTGAGTTTATTTATGAAGTGTATATGATTTACTTCACATGACACCCTCTATGTGCTTTCCTTACATTGGCAAGGGGTGTGACTATACTGTGTGGGACACTTGTGTAAACATGGATGGTTTTACATGTTATATGCAGTCACACTTCCATTTTACATCAGCTACACTTCCCTGTTTAACAAAAAGCAGTTGCTACATCATTTAGGTGTAAAAAATTATTTTAACACTACTTTCCCATATAAAAAAAAACTTGCATGTCTTGGTACTCAAACCACAAACATCTGCATGTAAAGCCAGGAGTCTAACCACTTCACTATCTCAGCTTGGAAATTTCAGCTGTATATTTGTATTTATACCCTATGGTATCTTTAAGCTGTGGTGAGCGGAGGGCCATAATGCGCACACCCACTTAGCTATGCTTAAACATTCCTTAGCCTGGACAAAAAATATATAATATTATTATTATATTATTACATTATATAGTGAGTAGTGTGGTGTTCTGACAAGTCATTGCAGACTGCAGTCAGGAAATAATGGCATGCATTTGACTTTCAGGCATCTATCCTTCGGTAATTCATGCTAATGCATGACCTGTTTTCTATCAACTTTCTAAGTTTGTGAGGGCAGTATGTAAGATGTGTCCCTTTTCAGAGCTTTGTCCCCCATTATTTGTGCCTTTTACACATTTCTTGCTTTAGTAGGTTGCGAGATGTCATACAGCACTTTTTCAAGGCAGAGAGTGTGTCACAGAGGCTGTCACACACACCCTGCATTGCTTTTCTGCTGCCATATGTATTTCAGTGTCCATGGACACTGAAATGATCATTTATTTCATTTCAGTGTCCACAGATACTGAAATACTGGCATAATATTAGAGAAATCCTCTAATATTATGCCATATCATTATTAGAAAGTGCTGTATAGCATTTATTGAGTGCAGGGGGCATGTTCAATGTCTGTGCACTTCTTGAATATGCCCCCTGAACTAATTCACAGTTCATGTCCATGTAGCTTAAACAGCAGCGATCCTTCATGAACATGCAAGACGTGCTGCTGTGGCTACATGGACATGGACCACTCAATGCAGGAATAGCAATATTCCTGCAAGGAGTTTATTGAATCCTAGGGAGTGTGTTTTTTTTTCTGTTTTGATTACTGTTACATATGTGTATTGCATAGGTTTGTGACTACTCCTTTAAGAGTGTGAGCTATGCTTAAACTTATTCTTTAATCAGTCAGCATATTATCCAAGTAAACAATTCAAATACATATATTTTAAAGCAATTGCTTAATACATGATACAAGCATATTGCAAAACAGGTAATCTATTTTCATACCTAAAGTGTTTCTTTTATATGTAAATGAATGGTTACTGTTGCTTCATATCCCTCTCCTGGTCAGTATTTCCATCACTAAATTATTTTTCTTTTCCCCACAATTTTTATGAGCAAACCAGTCACACTTACAATTTCCAACCCATGCTTACATATTATATAAGCACAAAAAAAGTCTTACTAGTTGCACCACCAACTGTTACTCAGCCACACTTTGGTGCATAGAAATCTAGTTTTACAGTCCTAATTTACACCAAGCATCTAAGAACATGATCTTGCTTGGTCATATCACTGCTTCATTCACAATCATAAACAGGATTTTTCTTTCATCTACAAGAAGATCGTAATCTTTGAATATTCTTCCTCTAAAAAGACAGCACACATCCTCTACCCAAAGTTTCTCTGGATGATATATCTCATATCCTGCAAACAGACAATATAATTTTTTTCTACTTAAGCCCTTTCACAACCTCTTAATTCATAACTTTTTATGAAGAGTTCACAGTAATGTCCAAGAAATGACAAAAGAGGCAACACCACAGCAACATCACAGCTTGATGTAAGAGTTTAACGTAGACACAATCCAAATAGTGAGCGCTTTCACGTTTCAAAGAACGTTTCATCAGACTTTAACACAGCATTCATCTTCCATCTGAATTAAATAGTGCCATTCCCACTACATCCCCCAATCATATTCTAAAATGAATTATGACATCACAAAAACAATTACGTCCCAAGATCCATCATTAAATATCTAAGGAACATAAAAATCAGTTATAAAAGTCAGTTTTAAAAACATCTAACATCTAGCTATGCCTATAATCCAGTACTCTTAACAGATCTAGCTAAATGACATAATTTAACTCATTTAGTACTAAATGTGCTATATATAAAAAAATGAATAACATACTAGGGCACAGAATCAGTATAAGTTACAAACAATACAAAAATACAAAAATGCAGAACTAAGACTGTAATTCATCAATAATGTACATAATGTGCATAGGACCTTGTCACTAGGAAAGGTTTTAAAGTGGCCTTATCATTCAGACCACATGCTGTATGAGCTTGTAGATGTACTATCCATCTATTTCCCTGCTCTTCAGTATAATTCTTAATGACTCCTAGTCTTCCAGTCTTTTTAATTAATTCTAGGGCTCTAAACTTAAATTTATGTATCATGCCATGGGTCATCACATGCCTAGCTAGCGTATTGCCTTCATCCTCTCTATTTATGGCATATATGTGTTCTCTGACACGTTCCCTATGGGTTCTATTTGTCTTGCCCACATAGAAAGATTTGCATGCCTGACATTGTGCCAGATATATCAAATTCCTAGTCTTGCAGTCAAAGTAATGTTTAAAAATGTATTCTTGTCCAGTGTTTGGATGTACAAATGTATTGTCCCCTACCATGTACATGCACTGATTACAACTTCTGCAAGAGAACATGCCTTGTCTTTGAGAACATATCTCCTTTTTACTATCATCCTCATAGCACAATAATCTTTTCAATGATTTAGAATTTCTATATGAAAAACTAGATTTAGTCCCTACTATTGCTGATACCCTGTCTTCTGTACTTAATAGTTTCCAGTTATTATTACTTGTTTATATTGCATTAATAATTCCAAAAATCATGCTACATATGAGGTATCAGAATATTTTACCTTGAAGCAGACATGATGGCAAACACAATTGTACTGATATCTGACCTCTGTCAATGAGTATTTATTAGAACTGTAAGGTGATAACTTAATTTTTAAAGGCTCAGGCCACACCCACTAGGAGTTACAGATACACACTCAAAAGAGTTGTACTGGAGGGATTGAGTTAAGTGCTTTATTGATGAATTACAATCTTAGTTCTGCATTTTTGTATTGTTTGTAACTTATTTATACTGATTTTGTGCCCTAGTATATTATTCAGTTTTTAATATATATAGCACATTTAGTATTAAATTAGTTAAATTATGTCATTTAGCTAGATCTGTTAAGAGTACTGGATTATAGACATAGCTAGATGTTAGATGTTTTTATAACTGACTTTTATAACTGATTTTTAGTGTTCCTTGATGGAGTTTAAGAGGTAATTGTTTTTGTGATGTCATAATTAATTTATAATGTGATTGGGGGATGTATTGGGAATGGCACTATTTAATTCAGATGGAAGATGAATGCTGTGTTAAAGTCTGATGAAATGTTCTTTGAAACGTGAAAGCACTCACTATTTGGATTTTGTCTACATTAAACTCTTACATCCAGCTGTGGTGTTGCTGTGGTGTTGCCTCTTTTGTCATTTCTTGGATCAATATTGTTGTTTCTAAGAGTCACTTTATCCAGGACAGCTTTTGTTTTACTTTCTAAGTTTGCAGTAATGTTCTGATCCATCTTTTGGTTTATTTCATTCATGTTAAAATTTGCCTTCAGCTTGCCCACTATTCTTTTCCTTTTTATAGACATACCCCCAATGCTTTATTTTTATTTATTTATTTATTTTACATTTGTTTACCAGGGAGGTCCGACTGGACAGAGCTGTCCATTTTCAGTGGAGGCCCGGGAGAAAAGCTCCAGAAACAATTACTAACATACTGTACATAAGATATTTACATGAGCATTGTGGTTTACACATACAGTTATAAAATATAGCAGATAACATATGATTCCATAAGATATTTACATAACCATAGTGGTTTAGACATACAATTAAAAGTATAGCAGGTAGTAACATGATTTTTTTTCATACAGTATGTTTAGTAGAAATAATATTGAAAATATAATAAAGATAAGAGAAGAAAGAAAAACTGAAAGTACTAGCCAGTTTGTCAGAGGAGGAGAATATAGACAAGTTCATATGAGGTTCATTAAATTTTAAGGGAAATCTTTTTAAAGGAAAACTACACCTTCTCATACAGTTTAACTCTTTTGTTAGATTTCTTTTCTCCCTATAATATGGTTCCAGCATTGTGCAGGTACCAGAAACCTACTTGTAATTTTTAAAAATTTTATTTCCTTGCATTGGAGTCAAAGGAAAGTAAAGCCCACCTACTTTTTTTTAAACTCAACTTCTCACATACTTTGCAGAGAAATCCGTCTCCACCTGCATGAGATGTCATAGACACATTTAAATCTGCAGTTTACCTGTCAGGTACTGCTGTTAATCTTAGATGGGCAATTAATCCTGCTATTGTTAGGAACACAGCAGCTGATATAAAAAGGACAGAAAGCTGTGGATCTGTTTTCCACTGTTTTTATTGCAGAGGGGAGGAGAACTGAACACTCCCCTTTCATAGCAAACCAAAGAAGTTAGATCATTCAGGAGTTTAAAGGCAGTTGTCACCTCTTCTGACAAATTTACGTAAGCAGCAACACAGTACTGAAATGCTAAGTTTTAAATATTATTATAATAGTTTACTTTGTTTCTTTTCCCTTCACTTATGACATCAAATGATGCAATTTAACAATTGTTTGAACTCAAAACCTCATATTTATTAAAGTATTCTGTTTCTTCTCCCTTTCCTCAACTGATTTCTAACTTTTTATAAAGATTCCTTCATGGTTGTGAGCTCTCCAGGGTCACTCAACTCAATCTCCATCTTTTTCTGTTCCATCACAGGTATGTTGACATTCCCAAAACATTAATCTCTGTTGTCCTTCTATCATTTATCATTTTCCATAGTCACATGCCATTCTCATTCCATATCATTGGGTAACTTATTACATTCAGCTCCAAAATGGGCTATCCCTTGACACTTTGCACATTTAAGGTCACGCTATGTTTTAACACAACCCTGCACCCCCCATATTTCTCAGATATAGCAGGGGCTAACTTTCTGTACACACCTTAACCCTTTATATGATAACATGTCCAATGATGTCACTCATGATGTCTAACCAGTATCCCACTTCTAAATAATAAAGTTTTTTTAATAAGTGGAAGTCCATTTTCAGTCTTATGTAAAAGGCTGCAGCATTCATTCATTTTATAACACTTTTGCTGAAATTAGAGTAGTCAAAATATTACATTTCATTCTATTTTGTCACATGTCTATGTGTGAGTACAAGACTGATGAATATAAGATTGTATGTGGATGATCACTACATTGTTGCGTGGTCCCATGTATATGTGTTAGAATGACAGTTCTTTCATTGACAGAGAGTGCATGTGTGTGTGTGTGTGTGTGTGTGTGTGTGTGTGTGTGTGTGTGTGTGTGTGTGTGAGTGTGCACGCATTAACTCAAATGAGTGACACATGCATGTGTGGAATGTAAGAACAGTGTAAGTGTGTACGTGTGTGTATGTATGTGTTAACTCAAATGAGTGATGCTTGTATGTGTGGAATATAAGAACAGTATGTGTGTGTGTGTGTGTGTGTGTGTGTGTGTGTGTGTGTGTGTGTGTGTGCGCGCGTGTGTGTGTGTGTGTGTGTGTGTGTGGTGTGTTAACTCAAGTGATGCTTGTAAATGTGGAATGAATGAGCAGCGTGAGTGTGTGTATGTGTGTGTGTGTGTGTGTGTGTGTGTGTGTGTGTGTGTGTGTGTGTGTGTGTGTGTGTGTGTGTGTGTGGAATATAAGAGCATAATGAGTGTGTGTGTGTGTGTGTGTGTGTGTGTGTGTGTGTGTGTGTGTGTGTGTGTGTGTGTGTGTGTGTGTGTGTGTGTGTGTGTGTGCATGTGTCTATGTGTGTGTGTGTGTGTGTGTGTGTGTGTGTGTGTGTGTGTGTGTGTGTGTGTGTGTGTGTGTGTCTGTGACTGTATGAATCTGCTTGACTGTGAGATCAGTGACCCAGTGAGTGTTTTCCAGTGTAAGATTGACAGACATTAAGGATAAGGATATTCCAAGTTTTCCCAACTGTTCTTTGATCTCATTGTTGGACTATATCACAGTCTCTTGTGTGGGGGTGCAAGTGAACTTGTCTTAAAATTCCATAGTTTCTTTATTTTGTGTGAAACATTGATGGAATACACTATTAATTATTACAGTCTGATGATGTTTCTTTCAATTATTTTTATTTCTTTATTTGTTGCAGAACTAACATAAACTCTTAAGTATCTTCACTTCAATCTACCAAGTCTATAGGTTGAATTTGTCTGTCAGCTTCACAATGTGCCATTCCACTCCTATATAAGACTATCTGAGCACAGTTGCATTGCTGCCATGAATGGCACAATTTCAGGAAATATCCACACTCTTCCTTATTTTCTGTAACTTAAGTCCATAGGTACTGTCTCAATTCATTAACTCCCTTTTCATTCTCTAGGTAATCCCCAAACTGAAAATAAATATTGCTTATTGTCAAAACTAATGTTAAGAGAATATTCAGTACCTCTGTAAATAAGGTATCTCAGATGATGAACCTTTAGTCCTGTGGGTTAAGTAAACCATTACAAAAATTAATATCTATCAGGCAGTACTCATTATCAATACAAGAATCAAAACTTTAACATGTGCTAGCTTTGAAAAAGGAAAGTCCTCATACCTATGCTTTAAAGAGCTTTCACATAACTCCTGGATATCTGGTTGCAATTTATCACACTTCTTCAGTTTCCTGATCTATTGCACTAATAACAGGACACTCAGAGCAACTCCATCATCTATCTCCTGTCAACTCTCATCAAAGTCATTTGCACTGTTGCAAACTTTGAATGCTGCTGTATTGATTAATTCCAATATGCACCACTCTATCGGTTATCTTTAGCCAATGTACTCACAAGCTCTGCTAGCATTGTAGTCACCTGTTTTTGCACAATACCTCAAACCAGGAAACATCAAAAATCTGGACAAAGGCACATAAAAAATAGGTGCAAATCTGTACGCTGGTTAACATAAAATGTGCACGAATTATTAAGTAACCCCACCCACTCCAGTGGAAATGTGGGATATCAACTTTCAAACGCAAACTGAAGAACAGACAACCAAAATATGGCCCCAGAGCCCAGACCCCATAGTAAATGGTAACCATTTTTTTAAATATGTAGCAATGATGTTCACTGGGAAGGGAGAAGATGATGAAACAGTATTTGCAGTATGTGAGTTCTGTGGTAAAAGTAGGACATTTAATGGTAGGCAATATTCTAATATTTTCAAAAGAATATTATAGTTAGCTAGGATCTCCAAATATAGTTTGCTAGGACTTCCAAAAGTCATTCTCCATGGCCTACTGATCCATGGCTTAGCTATAGTTTGTGCCCCTGGGTCTGTCTTTGAGTTTGCCACCCTTCCCCCTCAGAAATTTGTGGTCGAATGGGGCCTCCCCATACACAGCCCTCCCTCCTGCAGCCATTCTAATGTCCCATTACTTGGCTATTTTGCCCCATTTACCATAAACACTGTAATGTGCATACTGCTTTACTTCTACAATGATTATCTGGATTTCATTTAAAATGTTTATTTTCATTTTAAACACTAATAGACATCTGCTGAATAAAGCAATACAGTCTCACAATGAAAATAGACTTGGCATTAAAATTTCTCTGCCCTTGAAACTCACATTCATTGAAACCCACATTCAAAGAAAATGCCTCTGGCCAGTGGCAGATAAAGATTACCTTTGGGCTGTTTTCAAATAATAGGCCCCTTGCTCACGAAACATAGATGTGTTCTTTGATACAACTTCATGATTGTATTAAATTATATTCCTTGTATAAAACAGCACACTTGTTAGAGCATGTGTTATATGTATTGGTTTGAACATTTTTCCAGTAAGCAATGAAATAAAATGAATGAACCAGTAGAGAAAAAACTGCCCAGTTCAGAACATTTCCATCATAATATTCTACTCAAACTTCTACAATTCACCAGTATCAGTAAATCTGCACAATCTCTGCAGAAGTAAAAGTCATCTAAATAATTCCACATTAAAGAGATATGTAACTAATGAAGATGCTGCTTGCTGCTAGCAAACAACTTCATATTTCATTGTTTCATCTACAAATAAAGTGCCTGTTGCCATTGAGAAATAAATTGCCTATGTTACATTAAAAAAAGATAAGCTTGTAATATTGCAATAAGGATTGGATGGTGAACTGATAACAGATTCATAGTTACTAGGTATCTCCGCCAAAGAGGACATTCTCAGGACTGCAGCATCCACCCCCTTCAGAAGTACAACACATTACACTATCAGCAATCCATCTACATAGTGTGGGAATAAAACCCACAGCTTTCTGCATCAAAAGCAAGCATTCTACCTGTTGTGCTACTAACAACACAAGACAATTTGGCATATGCAGCACTAAACTTCTCTCCCCCTGAAGAACTATGCAGCACAAGAAATCTGGAAAACGCCAAAGTATATTGGGGGTGGAGGGACAAAAAGCCCAAAACCAGGGAGATATTTTAAACATTGCTTGTATAATCTTAGAAAAGTTGCTAGAATAAAATGTTTTGTGTTACTATACTTTTCTTGAAAGATAGGAAGACTAAAACTTAAATGGTTATCATTAATTAGTGAATTCAGTTCTCACTGATTTGAAAGAAAACCACAAATTTTAAGAGGAACAGACCAAAAGTATGAGCCAAACAATTCAGACATTCACAAGTGGTGGTGGTATGGGTAGAAGCTTTCGCTCCATGTACCTAAGGTACAGTGTTTGAGTCTGAGTAACTGTAACCAGCAGTTATTTCCACACACACACACACACACACACACACACACACACACACACACACACACACACACACACACACACACACACACGCACACACACACTTGCAGGGTAAACTGGGTGCAGACTCACACACACACACACACACACACACACACACACACACACACACACACACACACATACACACACGCTTGGAGGATAAATGGGAGCACACACACATATGCACACACACTTGCAGGGTAAACTGGGAACACACACACACACACACAGTTGCAGGGTAAACTAATGCAGCCTTCCACTTACAGAAATATCAGCCATTATACTGCAGTGGTGGTGCTGCGGTAGCATTGTTGCCTCACAGACGTTGCCCGTTCGATTCTCAGTTAGAGTGTCTTTTGTGTGATGACATGCGTGAATGGGCGTTCCTTCGTTGAAGGTTATCCATTAGGCCCGGCAAGCCAGCACGTAAAAATCTACTGCTAATCATTAGCGGACCAGAGCTCCACTGTGGCGACCCCTAACCGGGAAAAGCCGAAAGACACAACAACAACAACATACACACAAAAATCTTATGATTACACGAAAACCTTAATGCAGCCTACCATTCATTCAAAGGTAAACTGGGTAAATACACACACACACTCACACACACACACACACACACACACACACACACACACACACACACACACACACACACACATACACTCACCTACCTTAATGCAACCTACCAATCGGAAAGGTAAACACACACAGACCTTAATGCAGCCTACCATTTGCAGGGTAAACTTGGAGCGCACTCTACCTCCCACTTATGGAAATATGAGCCCTTACACACAAAAAAACATATGCTTAAACAAAAACCTTAATGCAACCAGGCCATTCATTCAAAAGTAAACTAGGAGCACATAGAAAAAGGTTAACAAATGCAACACACACATTCTTAGGGAAAGATAAACAACCACTTACGGAAATATGCCTAGAAGGGAGCACAAGGAACAGCTGTTCCACTTACAGAAATAAATGCAGCTGTTCCACTATGCCTGCTGTACACATACTCTTAGGGAAAGGTAAACAAAAAATGTAGCCGTTCCACTTACAGAAAAACATATGCCTAAAACTTAATGCAGCCATTCCACTATGCTTGTTGTTCCATTCCATTCCACCATGCTTGCAGTTATGGCATTCTGACAGGCTGTCTGTTAGCTGATGTCATCACACACCCAGCAAGGGATGACATCAGGAACAAATTTATCAAAAAAAGAAAAAAAAAAAAAAAAAAAAAAAAAACTTAACAAACCCTGTAATTGCAGAAATTAAAGGGTCCACTCGGAAATTTGTGGCACCCCAATATTTTGCCCTCAAAACTGGTATTTAACAAGGAATTTGATATGGTTGAGAGCTGTGCTTTGTACCTCCAAGTTGTCCAAGATGTTCCCTACTTACAGGTGGTGCACAATACCTCCCAGTGAAAGAGCTATTGGATTGCATTAAAATCATCATCAAAATAATAACTTCAGAATGCAAAAAAATCCTTATTCATAGTCATAGACCAGATTTTGTATCGGGCCATACTAGTTTATTAGAAGCTATAAGGCATTTACAGTGTTTGTAAAGCAACACATAAAAGTTGTTTGTAAATTTGAATTTAACCAAAGCAAAATGGTTGGCCCGAAGGTATCTTAGTAACATGAAGGATTTGGTAATGAAGCCAGCAGAAAAAAGCAATAATGCTGTACTTTTTCCAAGACAAGAATATTTAGAGATTTGTTTAGAATAGTCATAAGGCCAAGATGCTTAGGCCATTATTTTATAATCACATTTCACAGTTTCAAAGGGAGATGAATAAATTATTTAACACTGGCAAAATGAATGAATGAATTTAAATATTATAGTAAAATAAAGGCCTGTTGGTAAATACCATTAGGATGCCAATATTGTACTGTCTTCAAAAAGTGCATCTATCACTTACAGCACCTCTTGGGAGACCAGTAATGCATCATATTACATATTTAAGTAAATAATTTGATGTTTGAGTTTTGGACGGCTTGCTAGCTAATTATATTTATTGTCTCTGGTTAGCACTTATATAGAAGGAGTACCCAGAATAATATGTTTTCATTTACAGCCTTTCACAATAAAGATTTTGTCTTATTAAGAAACCCTTTATCTAGTGCAAATGTAGAAACCTGAATGCTATCTGCTTATTTATTTCACTGCAGTGGACATTTCAAGCTGTTATACCTCATTTTCACATCAATTATGCAATGAATCAGTTACTTATTTTTTAAGGAATAGTAGAAGGAAAATATTTTTAAGTTATTAAAATTTTGCTTGAACAGGCACTGTTTTGAATTTGATGAAGTTGTTTAGTCCTATCCCACTGTGGAAATCACACTGTGTTAATGTCCAAAAGCAATCCTTCTCTCTCTCTCTCTCTCTCTCTCTCTCTATAGTGAAAACACTAGAAATTGCCTGCAAGGAGACAAATGACAGAAGTTACTCTTTTAGCCAAACAATGCAGGCTGCCATTTGCCCATAAGGGTCCAAAATATATCCCTTTAATAAAGAAAAAAAAAACTTAAAATTCACCAGGCCTATTTTCCCTATCTCTTCCCCAAACTGGGGAATATTTGCTCATCTTAACAAAGCCTCATAAAACTAACTGTTCACTAAAAAGAGAGGGGGAGGATTTTCAGGAAACATCTTTATATGGGAGTGTTTCCTTAATATACCTTAAATATTTTATACCTGTTAAAGAGGGTGTTAACCAAAGTGATATTCCACAATGAATCTCATGAAGATATCCTCAGAGTAAATAGGTATTGAACTTAGCAACAAACAGGATATTAGTGAGTGAGATCAGGAAGGGGAAAAAATCACAGTCTACCTTCCAGAAGCAAAGACTCTCTCTCTCTCTCTCTCTCTCTCTCTCTCTCTCATAGAAATATTTGCAGAGCCAGCTTTACTCATGTCACTGGATCAGGATTTGCAACTCTAAGGGTATAAAGAAATGCAAATAGGACTCAACCACCTACTTTAACATCAGCAGTAAAAGCAAAGTACCTTCATATAGGATATTCTAAAAAATGTACAAAAGCTGTCCACCTACATGAATCAGGCTTTGACTGATTCATTAAAACTCAAATAGGAAAACATTCAGCTGCAAATGGAAAACAAGTGTTAATAAACATTTTAGGAAAAGAACAGAAATCATCAGCTTGCAGTTTCTTACACATGCATGCAGTATGATGAAAGTACATTTCTGATCTCAATAAAGAAAGGCAGAGGTAGGTAAACCATCTGTATAAACTTCTGACAGACTGTAAAAAGCCATAAATAGTTTAACAAACTAATAACATTTTCTTACAGAGTTATAAAACAAGAAACCTGATAACCTGAAGAACCAGTGAAACTATGCATGCCCTTTCACTGAGCAAAATACACCCCAACTATTCAACTTCTGTGAGAAAATAACAATCACATTCATCACATGTATCTTCTTTATTATTTTTGGTTTCATGTGGAGGGATTCAATAAACCCTACATGATAACTTTGACTGTGTGCACATTGCAGAGCAATGATCACACGTCCATGTAAAGTTTTAGATTCAGTAAACTCTGTAGCAGCTTGCATGTACGTGCAAACATGGAAACTTTCATGGTATGCAAATTGCAGCATAAATAGCTGAATTGTATGCTGACGAAGAAAATGAACATCGCAGTGATTCAGCAAGCTGCAAAGTAACTGTGGATTCCATGTTCGTGTTGGTCATGTATGCAAAAGTTTACTGAATAGAGGAGTCTACATGGAAACCAGAGCAAGTAATTTTCCACATGTTTGTATAGAACATAGCCTAACATATAACCCCAAACACATAATGACATCCCCAGACATGTTGGATGCTAGAAAATTATGGTAAAAATAGCAAGAAGTTCTTATTAAGTGCTGTGACATAAATGCTGCTTTGCAACCCCACCCCCAAATGAGCAATGCAATCATAACTAATGTCAACAGCTAAAAGTGTAAACCCCATGAAATATAAAATCCCAAACCTGAATTTCTGTGTGCACAAATATACCCCTGAGTAATACCCTCCCTTGAGTGTACAACATTGGGCCTCCCCTTCAGTTTTTATGCCTACACGGTTACCAGCCATGTAGATTCAGGGTTTACATGGTGAAGATGCAAATTAGGTCAAAACACATTAGAATTGCTGAATCCCAAAAACATTTAACCATAGGGATGTTCACTTTATGTAGGCATTTACACAGTGCTCATGCTGAATGCATGACAACAGTGAATGATGATATCAAGGGGTGTGTCAGGTTACATTTACAGAGGTGTACATGTAGGTCTGTGAAGTGCAAAAGTGCATGCAACCAGTGTACAATTCACAAGTTCTGTGTCATTCTCTTTATTGTTTGTTAAAATGTATCTTATCTCACATTACATTAAAACTGATTTTTTCATTTTCGTCTTTGTTTGCACAATGTGGCGCCTATTGCAACCATGGTAAATGAAGAATGAATGGCAGGTTTCTTGATACATGTTACATAATTATTCCTGTGGAAGCAAGTGTATGCCTAGAGCTAGAGTATAGAAGGTCCTGGGTTCTATTACAAGGCCTGTAACCTTCCTTCTACTATTTGAACTGAATGTTTGTGTGATATAACAGGCACAGACAAAAGCAATAAGTTCCCCTGTGTTCGTCTTATTTCAGCTTCAGTGTGCACAGTGGCTCATAGGTGTGCATCGTGCATCAGTGGGCACTAACAGAGTTCACATATTCAGTAAAGTAGCAGATGTTTTCATAGCTGCTAATTACAGCATAAACAGGTGATTTCAGTATGGTGGAACCATTCAACAAGCTCTAAAGCATTCATCTAGCCTACATTCTTTTTTTTTCCTGTATGCTTCCATCCCATGGGAGTAGACATATGGAAATTCTAGGCCTTAAATAAAATTTTCTTAACTGCCACATTTGCAAAGTAAGTCCTAAACCTTGAATGTATTCTGTAATAATATTATGGCATATCCTTGTATATCTTAGCTTGGTGCAGTAATGAAGTAAATAGTGGTGGATTTGCACTGAAAGCGTCTTAACATGTGACAGCAGACATTTACTTTACTCATATGTGTCCATTGCTAAGGTTTTCTTTCTTATTCCTTTCCTTTTTCATTGCACTTTTTCTGTGATGCACCACATAGTGCAAATAGTGTAAACGGGTAATGGCTGTGTTTATCAGGTTTGTGCAAAGCACGGTGGACCACCTATGAAGCAGATGACCAACAATAGTAACAGGATACATTCAGTTAATAACCTTGGCCATCGTGAATACCCAGCATGGAGTACAGATGGTACTGGCATCTAGTACAAAGTTTGCAATCTTTGCTTTACTGCTGTGACATTGCAGTTTACAGCAAAGACATGTAACATACACACCAGTTTCCTCAACATTCTTTGGTAACAGGTGTAAGTGTAGGACTGGCATACACATGGTCTTGGGTTTAAATAGAGTATGTGCCATGTAGTACTATTTTTTATAGATGTTAGCAAGGCTGCTTGTGTTTACACACCTCTTACCATTGTGCAAACAGCCATAACTCACATGCATGTATACTTTGTTAATCACCACACAAATCTGCTGCTCACTGAGCTATGGAACTGTATATATAGTGCTTTCTTATTGGTGTTTATTCTCTATTTCCTTTGTATGACATAAAACCATGTGTAAACATTGCAAATTAAGGGCACATTCTCAGTACATGTCATATATTCACAATACATACACATGTTGTTCCCCTGCCAGCAATACAACCCTATAGGCTAAGTATTGTTTTACAAACATACATCAAGAACACTACAAAGTGTGATATATAGTGTTATACACTCCATCATAGACAGGGCCAGTCAATCATGCTAACAACCTTGCTCTGCTAAACTTAAACATCCAACTATGCTCAATAAGGAAACTTCTGTTATTACACAGCTAGGCGTCTACACACCTAGGACACAACCTACAGTTAGGCTACTGGCTTCATATGAATCTATGAATCTTTTTGCATATGCAGGCCTCCCAAACTGTTATCCCCTACACGGCCTGCTGATGACATCTACCATAAGTTAATCTGTAGCCACGTAAAAGTCATAGTTGTGCAATACCACTTGCGTAAAATGCTGAGTTCTGTAGTGTGTATACTTAGATAAGTAGGGGTTCTGTTCTCACTGCAGTCAACTGTGCGTGTGTGTGTGTGTGTATGTATGTGTGTGTGTGTGTGTCTATCTGTGCATGTATGTCCAGTCAGAAGAACAATTGTATATCCTGCAGTTACTGACCCAATCTAACAAATTGACAGCATTTTGATACTTGCACCTGACTACACATTAATTTCAGTCAGGCCTCCCACCTTCTTCCAGCATGCACTGCTGATGTCATCCACTATAAATGGACCTGCAGACATGTAAAAGCCACAGTTGTGCCATGGAGCTTGTGTAGACTACTGTGTTCTATAGTCTGTGTACATTAGATAGGTAGGCTTTTTTTCTCACTTTACTCTACTGTGTGTGTGTGTGTGTGTGTGTGTGTGTGTGTGTGTGTGTGTGTGTGTGTGTGTGTGTGTGTGTGTGTGTGTGTGTGTGTGTGTGTGTGTGTGTGTGTGTGTGTGTGTGTGTGTGTGTGTGTGTGTCTCTGTACTCAGCAGAGTAGATGTGCTATCCTACAGTTACTTCTCCAGTGGCATGGCTTGCTACTCTATTCATACTTGCAGAAGCCTACACATCCATGTCATGCAGCCCTCCAAATCTCTTGTCTCCTACATGGCCTGCTGATGTCATCCACTATACGCTGACTTGCAGACATGTAAAAGTCAGACTTGTACTGTGGCACTTGTGTAGATTACTGTATTCTGTAGTCTGTGTACTTAGATAGGCAGGGGTTATGTTCTCACTGCAGTCAACTTTGTGTGTGTGTGTGTGTGTGTGTGTGTGTGTGTGTGTGTGTGTGTGTGTGTGTGTGTGTGTGTGTGTGTGTGTGAGTGTATGTGTATGTGTGTCTCTATTCAGCAGAACAGAAGTGCTATCCTACAGTCACTTCTCCAATGGCATGGCTTCCTAGTGTTTTCATACCTAAAGAAGCCTACACAGTCATTTCATGCAACCCTCGAAACCTCTTGTCCCCCACATGGTCTGTTTATTTCATCCTCTGTAAGTTGACCTGTAGACATGTAAAAGTCTGACTTATGCCATGCCGCTTGCATATACAACTGTGTTCTATAGTCTGGGAACTTAGAGAGGTAGGGGTTGTGTGCTCACTGCAGTAAGCTGTGTGTGTGTGTGTGTGTGTGTGTGTGTGTGTGTGTGTGTGTGTGTGTGTGTGTGTGTGTGTGTGTGTGTGTGCGCGCGCGTGTGTGTGCGTGTGTGTGTGTATGTGTATGTGTATGTGTATGAGAGATGTTGCTTGACATCACAGAGATCTTTTTACACCAGCATGTGGGACACTGTTATCACCATATGCTAAATGGACAATGTTGATGTACCACCACATGCTCCACAGACAATGCTGATGTAGTCAGCTATATCAGATTATTGCATATACAACCATCATACCAGGGCAGGATCAAACAATGGCCTGGAGCCCAGGCAGACATCACCTTAGATTCATAGGAGGTTTCTAAGTTATTGGCACTAGGGCCTTCATAAGCCTAGCCATGTTACACCATTATTCCCTTATTGACCAACTTGTATAGTCTATATCTGCAGTGCAAGGGTATGATTATCACTGACTGCCCTTATCCAAGAGGGGCAAGGGTGACACACCTGGGGTAAATTTACATTCTCCCATCCAGCTGGATAAGTTAAGCTTACATAGGTTCATTGAGGAGCTCTGTTTTATGTGAATTGGGATTGTTTTCCACACAAGTGGCAATCTCTGGAAGACATATGTGCCACTCCAGCATGTCCTGTTAGTGTCGCAGGCTAGGCTAAGATCCATAGAGTGACTGCATCTTTTTTTCATGTGACTTGTGGATATACAGCATTTTTCTTAGGCCAGGAGCTGAGACTGCTTTGTAGGCCAGGCATAAGTTGCCTCTCAGCAGCCTATAAGATACAGAGTACAGTGACAGGGCATTCAGTCTGTCCATGCAGGTCATTTGTTGCAGGCCCTCAACTGTCTTGCTGATAAACCACTGAGGTCTCTGCAGCTGCTGCAGGCATCTGGTGAGGTATACACACAATGGAGCATTGTACTTTATTAGTGATCTGGTGAGGGATGAATACAGAGGATTTAGAACATACTTAGCTCTGGATGTGATGCCCTCACTTATGATATGGGGTCTATATCAGTCTGTCAAAATGGCTGACGATTGAACACCAGCTGTTCGAACTGTGAAGTTCGAACACTGATTATCGCAAAGCCACGAAATACCGAATTCTTTCCCAGGGAAAGAATTTGGTAGGCCGTTTCTGTGGCTTCGTGATTATCAGGACTGTGGTGGGAAGTTACGGGTTGGGTTCAGGTAAGTGTGCGATTGTATGGACATTAGGGTTAGGGCACGGGTTAGGTGAGTTAGGGTTAGGGCACGGGTGAGGTGGGTGTGCGATAGTGACAGACTTTAGGGTTAGGGTAGGATAGGTGATTTAGGGTTAGGTCACGGGTCAGGTGAGTGTGTGATAGTGATGGACATTAGGGTTAGGGTTTGGGTTAAGGTAAGTGGGTAGATAGTAGTGTATGTACAGTTTAGTGTAGGGTTATATGTAGGGTTTTAAGTGTTTGTGTGTGGATTGCTGTTTTTTTGGTGTGCTTGTGTTGTGTGTGTGTTTCTTGGAACAGTGATTTTTTTCCCTGGGAAAAAAATCACTGTTCTAATCGAACATATGGTCTTTGAACGTCAGCCGTTTTGGTGAATTGATATCGACCCTATAATATGTGCTACATATATTGCCTTCATTACCAATGTGGACACATGGTGATAGCAGTTAACTCATTCACTCCAATGGAGCAGAGGAAGTATGCATTCTAATGGGTGGAAACTAAGCCTTTTAACAGAATAAATTTATGTTCTCACATTTCAAACAAATGCTGATATCTCTGGAACCATAGGGGTTATGAAAGAAGTATAAATGGCAAACTCTTTAATACAAACTATTGGTGTAATGGTGGTATTCTTTAGCTTCTAGGTCGTAAACTGAATTTTATAAGTCACAGTAAACAGAAACTATTACATTTGTAATATGTTGTAAACAAGTTACAATATCTCAGCAACAACTCAAGTTACATATATACTGTTAGCAGCATTGTTTTCATCTAGCTAAGAGCATCCATGTGAGGTAAGAAGTTCTGTCTGTGTTACTTAGCTTTTCAGGTATTTAAAATATGTGAAAAATATAAACTGTCTAAAAACAACAGTTAATATCTATTTGCGTGCACTAGACAGAGGTCAAATATTAATTCAGTTGAGTTTGATATTATGCAAGCTTTAACATCAACTTTTTAAAAACCTTGTGCATAGCATGGTTTTGGAATTATTCATGCAAATATGAACAAGCAATATTTGACACCTATAAGTGTCAGTAGGAGTTAATTGCAGATGCACCTGGTGGTGTCAATCAGATGTAATAAGCTAGGAGTGCTATCAACCTGTGTTCCCAAATTTCTCACTGCAGGATTTGAGCTAAGGGGGGTACGGTTAATATTGTAATGTGCAGGCACTTTCCCTTGGCTGTAAGGGAAGATAATGCATTATTTAGCATTTGTTGTGAGTTCATGGCTTTGGCACCAATGTTTTGTCTGTGTAAGGCCTTTTTGTAGTATGTCAGCATCTTTAGGGAGTTTAATGTTTGCACCCAGTTTGCAGTCACTGGCAATCATTGTAAGCCACAGGCCATCTATTTTCCCCTTGACATGTGAGAAATACATTCCAAACCATAGGAGGCCTAGCAGAAATACTTGTGGTACACCAGTGTTCTGCTGCCTGAAGTGGAATCCCCAAATTTGACTATGTTTTGTTGGTGATCCAGTTGGCTACCCATGGAGTGACATATAGGTTAATTTCCAACTGTGTGAGTTTATCAATGATGCCTGAGTGAGGGATTGTGTCAAAAGCCTTGGCTAAGTGCAGATAGGCTGTATGTACTGTTTTGCCTTCATCCAGGGCTTTGATGACATTCTCGAAGTTGTCCACCAGGTTTTAATAAGCATGATCTACCCTTAATGAATCCAACTTGTGTCTGGAAAATAGTTTGAAGGTCACCTATGTCTTTGTTAATGAGGTCCATGATTATTCTTTCCATGGCCCGGCAGTTACAGCTGGTGAGGCTTAGAGGTCTATAGTTTCCAGGGTCAATTGATGGATCCTTTTTGTGCAAGGAAATTAATGTTGCTGTGTTCCACTCTGTTGTGTCAAAGCCAGTACTTACACTGTGATCGAAGAGAGTGACAAGTGGTTCCACTAAGTCCTATTTCAGACCATTTAGTAGGCAGCCTGTGATATTATCCAGTCCCATTGAGACTGTTTTGCTGCCCATGGAGAGTGTGGTATTGAACTGCACTTTACAGGTACAAGGTGGAGGACTACTTATAGGTATGCTTTGGGGTATGCCTGGTGGGGACAGGCTGGGTAAAGTTTGCCCTAAACAGTCTGGTAGCAGGTTGGCGATGACCTCAGGGTCAGTATGAGTGATACCGTACACTAGTAATTTGGCACAAAGCTGGCACTTCACCTTTAGATTTCTAATGTAGCTAAAGAATGCTCCTGATTATCTTTAGCTAGGGATGCTAGTTTAGGTTAATACATGGCTTTAGAGGAGTTTACAAGATAGCTAATTTCCTTGTTCAAGATTTGGAGGGTGTTCTTCCTCTGCTGAGTCAGTTTCCTCTTGTTCCTAGATATTACTTTCTTCCCCTTGTTGTATAACTTATTTATGCTTGATGCCCACTTGGGAAGCGTGTTTTCTGTGAGGACCTTGTTTTGATCCATTCATGTTTAGCCGACTCTGTACATTTGTGCAGGTGTTTATACATGCCATTTGTGTACACCTCTGTGTAGCAGTCATTGTTGACAGTGGTAGCATACAGTTTGAAACTATTTATTGCATCAGTTAGGAGGCTATAATTTGCTTTGGATAAATGTTTCATCCTTTCTGCTCTTGAGAGGGTGTCAGGTGTGATTGTGAATGTGGGGTCTATATTAGAAGATCAAATGGTTAGGTGATCGAACACCTAAACATCAATCTTCTAATATCGAAAGCAAAAAATGTTGAACGGCCGATTTAACACAGGGAAAGATTTCCCTTGGCCGTTCACCGGATTTTGCTGTTTCCTATACTGTGCAACAATCTCGGAGTTGGTATATTTAGTTAGGGAGTGTGTGGGGGGCACAGCCTTGCTTACACTCGTTAATTTTTTTTTTGGTTCTAAAAATATTTTTATAGGTGTTCGATCGTTTAACAGTTCGATGCATGCAGTTCGATGTTTATGCATTCGAACTATTAAGCTTTCACGATTATGATATAGACCTCATATCTGCCTGGGCTACAAGATCGGAGAGCTCTTCCATGTCTTTTTTCATGTAGTCCAGGGAGGTATATCTCAGGTCATTCACACAACATGGACAATGACAGAGTCATATTTGTACTTGTTGTGGAGTGACCTGAGTGCGTGGGTTATGTGGCAGATCCTGGCACCCGACAGGCATCTGACAGTAACCTTCTACTTGTTTAGACTGGTGAGTGGGACATCAGTGTGCCTGACTATAGAGTCACCTATGACTAGTGTGTTGGGTACGTTGTTTTGCCTTATGGGCTGTGGTTGAGTGGCACACTGAGTCTGTGGGCTATGTGTCATTTGGGTTGTATTGGGCGGTGGAGTTTGCTTGCGTTTCTACTTTGGAGTTCTCTGTTGCTTGAGCAGATTATTACTGAGAGCCTCCGCAAATGTTTTTATGTTTCTATGTGTGGATTTTGGTGGTGTAGGTTTAGTGGGACTATGTGATGAGTGTGGTGTGGTGCAAGTGTTTTCCTTCTCCTCTTGACTGTCAAGTTCAATCTTGGTTGGAGAGAGCTTTACCTCCAGTTTGGCTAGATAAGTACATCTCTCACAGGTTGTGGTGTTGGGTGGTAGGAGGAGTTGGTTGTCTGTGTACATGAGGCAATAGTTACATTGCCCCTAGATGCCCAGATTAATCAGATAGACAGGAGAGAACACTAGGAGCTGACCCTTGGACATGCCTGAATAAAAAACTGCTTTCCTCTAGACAAGTGAGGAAAGTGAGTATAAGAGCTGTTTTTCTCTAAGTAAGTGAGGAAAGTAAGTACAAAAACTGTTTTCCTCTAGGTAAAGAGGAAGGTTGAGCACTGTAGTAATTTGTAGCTTATTTAGTGCTAACAAGTTCTGAACAAGTGCTGAGCATGAATAAACAAATTCAAGTGCTAAAACTAAGAATCTGTACCTGAATCTTGTGGTAGATAGGCTACCTAGTGCTTATCACTCCCACTGATAAGCTAGAATGCTTCCCTCCAATATGACTCCAAATCGATGAAAGGTAGTTGAAATCACACATGACCAATGTGTTTGGCTGTATAGTGAGTGACTCAAATAGGTCCAGGTACGCAGAGTGGTACTCGTGGTTCATGGTGGGGGACCTGTAGCTAACACTGATATCGAAGGGGTGTTAGTTAATTGGACTTGGAGTAGCACTACAGGGTCATACTCTTTGATTAGTCTTGTGGTGTATCTATCTTTAATGAAGATGTAATACACCTCTGCCTTTGGTTCTTTCATGTTCATTTTGATGTCTGAATGTGTGGAAGGCATTGTAACCTTGCATGGCTGGGGGGTTCTCTGTGGCCTTGATCCATGTCTGTGTGACTGCACAGACATGGGCATCTTCCAAGGTAAGGAGTTCTTCCAGTGAGTGAAGTTTTGTTTAATACTACTTGCATTAAGCAGCATAACCTTCGGTTTGTCTGTAATGGATTCTTTTACGCTGGGACTTTAGTTGTTCTGATATTCCCTAAAAACACCACTATGGGGGAGGCAAGCACCATCATAGAGTACAGTAAGGTACATCCCACTCATTTACTATAATATGGACTCTGACAGAGTCATAACACTACTTGTTGAAAGACTTGAGTGCTTGTGTGATCTGATGGACCCTGGCATCTGACAGGCAACTGACTGC
The DNA here is from genome assembly GCF_019279795.1 of Protopterus annectens. Classification (NCBI taxonomy): domain Eukaryota; kingdom Metazoa; phylum Chordata; order Ceratodontiformes; family Protopteridae; genus Protopterus; species Protopterus annectens. The sequence continues at coordinate 1,134,288,578 of NC_056732.1, read as the reverse complement.
GATCTTCTCCTTGTCCAGTCTGGTGAGGAGGACATCTGTGTGTCTCACTATGGAGTTGCTTATGACCAAGACATTTGGTTTTGAGGTGTGTTGCCTCAGGGGCTTTTTGGCTAAGACTGCTGTGTGTATTGTTATGTATAGTGGATTTTGCTGGGTCTGCACTGTCTGCAGTAGGTTTGCGCTTGGAGGTCTCTGATATGTAGTTAGGTTTCTAGTGAGTACCTCTGCATATGTGGGTTTATGTGTTATGAGCTCATTATGTGCAAGAGGTGAACTGTGTGTGCTGACAACATGTTTGATATCTGGTTTCTTGTTATGTGAGAAAACTGATTCCAAATTCATAGTAAAGATACAGCTCTCACATGCTGCATTGGTTTGTTATAGCAGTAACTGGTTGTCAGTAAACATGAGGAAATTGCTCTGTTGCCTCTGGATGCCCATGTAAATCAGACTGCTTGGAGATATGTGGGAAACTGTCCATACATTATGGAAGGTATATACTGTAGTAACTAATGAGGAGTGGGCTAGATGGACCAGGTTTTGCTGCAAGACTAACAAAATGTATCTATTCTATAAATGGATAGGGTTACAAAAGTGTGTTAATGTTTCACAGTGCACAAGTAAGTTGCTCGCAGGGCAACAGTGCAAGCTCTGTGCAGCTATGGTAAACTGATGGCAAAGCCCCCAAAACACAATGCTGGAATAAAAGTGATGTTAAATTATTTTAAAAAAATAAACAATGGTAAATGCGAAGGCTGAGCCTTATTCCATCAATACCCAACTTAGATGGGCTCTTGGCTACACAGTTCTGCCACAATGCTGCAGGGGGGTATTCTTAATGTAAGCAGGATGTTTTGGTGCTCTAATGATACCCAACAGTCTCTATTTACCAAGTCTGAATTGACCCTATGCTATAAAATGCAGAAGTACTAGAAATCCAAAGTGCAGAAAATCGCAATCACAACAGAAAAACAAAGAATTTAAATAAAGCAGCAGTTCGGTAGGATACTGAAACAAGAGTGTAGACAACAAACCTTCCTAGTGTAAAATAAGTGGTCTCAAACCCAACTGCTTAAACCAGAATGAAGACAATTTTACAATAACAGACGCAATATGCCTTCAACCAGCAGTTCCCAGCTTGCAAGGGTGTAGGCTATCCTCCCCTGCCACATGAGTCTACATCAGAAACCTTCCTAATGTAAAATAACTGGTTTGGAGGCCAAGTGCTTAAACCATAACAAAGAGGCTTAGAAGAATAGCCAGAATAAGCATTCAACCAGCGATTCCCAGCTCAGAAGGACAGAGGCTACTGTCTCCTCCCACATGTGTATAGACTACAAACCTTCTTAATGTAAGACAACTGTCCTGAAGCCCAGTGTGCTTAAACTAAAAGTAAGAGGCTTAGAATAACAGTTGCAATTTAATGTGACACTACACAGATGACAGTGACATGTCTTTTAATCTACCCACATACATCATGTCATGGTTAGCAGGCCCTGTGTTATCTGAATGAGAAAGCCTTATGGTCAGTCCAGCTGCTGCATGCATCTGGTGAGGTTCATTCAAAAGAGAGCATTATACTGTATTACTGCTCTGATGAGTTTGACTACAGTCCTGTTATATTATCCTGAGATCTAACTGTGATGACCTGTCTTATGATGTGCACCATATGTATGTACTGGCAAACCTTAAAGAGTAAGTTTATAAAGTAATAATACACATTGCAGTTCCTGACTTTACAACCTTTACAAGAGAACACATTAGAAAGTGCTGTCATGATGATGCTATCCATTGTATCATTTTGCAAGACAAGTATAACTGACAGGTACTATTATCAGTTGAAGACACATGCAGATATAATAGGTACTAGTGTAGCTATGCACTTTGTACATCAGACACTAAGCTTTTGTGTCCCTGAATCCAAAAGAGAGAAAACAGGATTATAGCACAGTCATCATCACTTGCACAGGGTGCTGGGGGTGGAGCAGGAGCCCTAGGCTGACACAAAAGGTCTCACCTTCACACCATAGGTCAGATGGAGTGCTGCTACATGAGCCCTGAGCATGACTGAGGTCTGCTGGAAGTGCTTCCTTCACATGAACAACGAGGACTATGACCACATGGACTGATACATCTGGATATGGACAGCACATTCACTGATGTAGCAGCAGAAGTGTTGCCACTATGGGAGCATGATCGGGAATGGCCATGTTGGCTATCAGTAGATGTTATGCCTGACCTACGCCCATGAGGAGGCCATTCTCCTCTCAGCAGATGTTCCATCACAGACACTGCTCGTTCCATGACAGATGGCCCTCAGTCCATCACATACACCCCTCATTCCAGTGTGTCATTCATCTGATTGAGGGAATCGGCGACACAGTTGAGGCAGTCACATATGTCAGATTGTGCCACATCCACAACCCTGAGCATTTCTCTGGAGCATGTTTCTGAATGTGCCTGTGCTTCCATGATGGCCCTAAACCTACATTGTGCAACACTGGAAGAAACACCTACACCAGGTGGAGGAGGGACAGCAGGACCCCTCTGAGCACAACATCAACCCTACTGCATACCACCTTGCCAACATCTTGGCTATGGCCAGACTCAGCAGGCTCTGAAGCCACAGATGACATACATCCCTATTCAATGTCATCGCCCTCCAACTGTACTATATTTGTGGCCTCAGTAGACTGGATAGGCTTAGGCCTACTGGCTGTGTCCAGGGAAAAAGAAGGTAGTAGCTAGATATCAAACTGTATGTCAAATTCAACCTCTGTACCCCTTGACTGTGCCTCAATTTTGTCAGCATCATCATCAGTGTCTGATGAGACAATGACATCAGGTGACACAGGGCCCACACTCCCACTGTCATTATCACCTGTGATAAAAAGAGAAAAACACAGGCATACATTAATACTTGCACTACTATGGTATAATATATGCTAAACAACTAATAGTGCTGCCACTTATACAGATAGTACAGCAATACACACAAGAGGCCTAAAATTACACATTATATTTATAGAAATTGATCTGCAGTACTGAAATAAGTTTCTTTGGCTTACCATCTGTGGAAGGTATACATTGCTGGATTCCTGATGGCCCTGAAATAAGTTAAGCAAGAGGTAAGACCAACATCATCACATTTAATAGTAAGGCAGGGTGGTACTACATGTACTCCTCTCAATCTGCATTATGCGTTACTTCAAAAAGAACGTGGCTGACAACTCCAAATTGGGCTTATCACTGTACCAGTCTTCAACCCCCCCCCCCAAAAAAAAGACATGTGACACAGAAGTAACATTTATTTCAATTGGTTCACTATACAGGAGCATTCGACTGGATATATAACAAAGCCTACCTGAATGTTCTTCTTGGGACTGAAAAGGAGGGACACCAGCATCAATCACATATTGTGGGCTGCTCTACTGTGAGTTGTCCTGTTGTAGAAGATTCACCAGGAATTCCTCAGTGGGGGTGAGAGGTGCTTCTGCAGGAGACCCAATATCAGTTGCCCTCTGGTCTCGAACAACAGCAGCTGCACACCTCTGTGAAATGTTAGCATGTTAGTGGCCCTGTGTCACACCTGCTCCTAGGTACAGCCATGGCCACCCACAGCATTTATTTTTGCAATGATCTGCTGCCATAGTCTCAGCCTCTATGGCATATTGGGATGACCCCTTCTAAGAAGAAAAGTGCCATGTTGATGGTGCACATCCATTATTATTGTACTCTCTGCATCACTGAAGTGGTGCCTGTGCCTCAATGACATTTTTAGATCAAAAAGACAACAAAATGATATCACACATAACTGTCACATAACTATAAAGTAACTGTTACCAGATAAAACAATTAATTTAGGTAGTCGGTAGTATCCATTGCAAAAACATAACACCTAATACAGATCTGAAATACCAACAACTGGCAGGATGCAAAAGAAGAAGAGTAACAAGGGCAGCATAACCTTGCATGCGCCATAGCAGTAACTCAATTGTGCCCTCCCCACAAAAGAAGAGTCCATTCTAGTTTGTGACATAAAAGTAACTTGTCTTTGCTCTCCCGACCCAGTAAAGAACAGGCACAAGAACCATTTTGCTAATAAAACACATTTGAAATGCTTAACATGCATTCAAAGGACCTGTCCCTGAAACATTTGTACATATGCATCACACAGCTTACTATTTTTATTTACTACCAGTCATTTGTACCTCTGAAATGACTTGACAAATATGGCAATGCCATCAGTACACTTCTAATTAATGCATATAGATAGCAGTGCAAAAGGCTTTGCTTCACATTATCCATTAATATATTCCAGCATATTGATTATGTAGGTATAAAAATGACAGCACACCTGCTGCAATTCAGTAGTCATCTGTAAAGATAGCTTGGGAGATATTTTGCTTTACTGAACATGTAGGACGTATCCTCACCATCAGTTTGGCAAGCTACACATTTGCTTTTTTAAACTGAGTAGATTATTAATGGATTGCATCTGTCTAGGCTGTGTTTCAGAGATGCTAACTACAGTATACGCATGAGTTTCATGCTAATCAACCAATCTGGTGAAGCTATTTAATAAGTTATAAAGCAAACATTTAGAGTTCATGCTGCTTTTTCCTGTAGATTTCAAAGGTAGTGGCATATACACACAGAAAGTCTACACAGACAGAATATTAGGAGCTGGTGCTGCTTAACTCCATTTGTATGTGCTACAGACTGCAGACAATACTGCTGCTCCTGCCATTAGGCCTAGGCTGAGATGGAGAACAGTTTTCAGGCCACATTTAACTTTTCACAGCATACACAACACAGACATAGTACAGTGCCTCTGGGTGGACAGGGACATAATACAGGAACCCTGTGACCTCCGCTGGCCTAAATTCAGAGCCATAGCCTTTACCTCCCCATGTAATAGCTGTGCACTGCTTGCATCACAGGCAGCCCTAAACTAACACCGTGCCAACTGCTGCATTTACAAGGCAAGTTCAGAACATGTTCTGTATTGTACAATAATATTATGACATGTCCTTGTATTTCATTACTTGGTTTTGTAAGCAACTACAAGGTGGGAGATTTGTACAGAAATTTATGTCACGTGACAGCAGAGAGTTATTTGAATTGTATGTATCCATTAGCAAGTAGTTGGCCTCAGGCCTCAAAGATTCACACAATGATACCTCCCCAAAGTAATGATGATCATTACATGCCCTCAGTTTGGCATTATACATTTGTAATGGGAAATCATAACAGAGAGAAGTTTGAAAGTAATGAGACATATAGCAGTTTCTAGCTTCAACATCTTCACAAGATCAAATCAGCAGGATGCAAAATAAGGAGAGTAACAACAGTGGCATAGCCTTGTTTGTACCATAACAGTAGCTCAGCCAGGGTCCAACCCCTTGAAAGAGCATTGTACCTTTGCATGTTCCATGACAGGAACCCACCTTTGCTTCCCACCCCAATACAGCAGTCTATGATTGTTTGTGGAATCCAACCTTCCATTAATTTGATGGCAACTGCATATCATAGTGTTCCCAGGAAATATCCTCACACATTTTAAGGTAAATGATATAGACTGGTGTATACACTGCATGTCTCTGAATACTGGTCAGGTAACTGATGACTAACCGAGAAACAAAGTAAAGTAGGACACAGCTTTATATTTGCAAGGAATAATTATAGCAGTTTGTGTGATGACTAAGTGCACTACATCCAAATATATTACATAGAATACATTTACAAATAACAGGTAATACCTTGATATGAGTGTTCATTCAGTTGCACTTGGTTGTGTGAGGAATTACATCATGTATTTGCTACAAAGCCATTTGTGAGGCAAAGATGGATATGTCTCCCCTAATGTTTTCTGATGGTGCATTGCAATCAGAGTTGGGATCCAGACCTACGTAGTCAAATCTCATGTGTACTGTTTCTACTGTATATGTCATAGATTGATTTTCCACATTTCAACTAATTCTCTATGTTTTATACTTTTTTCTCTTTTTTGGGGGGTGGTGGGGTGGAGCACTGTTTGGGTGATGCTCTGCTTAGCACAAATGGCTTTGGCTAAGCGCATCTCGTTTACATGTAAAGTGGTAATGCCCAAACAGGATGTATGGGTGACCATGTAGCAAACAGGGCCTAGACAAACAGAAACATACACTGGATAGATTCAATTAATACTATTGGCCATTGTGCAAACACACTTCCCGTCAGCTTGGACTCTCACACAAGTGATGCACAACACTTTCAAATGTTGCAAATCCAGAAAGGGTGCACTCCCAGTAACCATGTTACCTGCAGGAGATGGGAAAATATCATTTTACATTGGTCTTGATCTGTACTAGGCATGTCAGGTGTTCCTGGAGAGTTTTTGAGATACCATGCTTAAATATGGGGTGTCCAGGAGTCCAAAGTGTTTGCTGGAATTCTAGTGAATAAACATGGGCCCAGGCTATTGCAAAGGACTATCATAGCTCAAATTACAAGGCTGAGACATGGAATTGTCTGCCTAGGCTCTGACCAGTGCTACTGGTATCCCCCACACTGCTGAACAATGTAGCAATCACTACAGATATGTCAGAATGAGATAAAGGGATACCTTTGACTGTTGGATCAAGGAATGTAGGACTGGGGGCACCCCACAGATGTGTAAGTATCACTTACAGAGAATACTTGTCAGAATTAAAAGCTGGATATAGTCAGGACTGTTATGCTTAATGGCATTCTGTTCTGTTTTGTTTTGTTTTTTTCTGTAGCCATCTCATACAGGAAGCTGAACGTGCAAATCCATACCGCTAGATTGGCATGGATGCAAGATACATGGAGTATGTATGCATCCCATCAGTAGGGTTATTTCAGCATTAAAAGTTGTGATGCATTTATTTGTTAATTATAGAGTTGTATCAAACTGAGCATTCATTTTTCAACTGTAATACATAAGTATGCATGCATTACTCTGGAAGACAAAACAGTAGTTCAGTATTACAAAGTAGTCATAGGTTGTGCCTTCAAAATCCACACGTCCCAAATATACAGTATTGTTCTGTTTTCATCAATATTGCAATGTAATGTCAGAGCTGTAAAGCAGTGTGACCACTGGCTTGCTGTAAACTGTAAACAGTATAATTGGTCCACCCATATGTACAATGTATGCACACATGAAGTATTGATTACTGCAATCTGTAGTATATTGTGCATTTGTTAGGAGCTGGGTACTCTTAACACTGAACAAAGGTATCATACGCTTGACGAAAACGTGTGTATAATTTTGTGGCGTTAAAGAAAATAAATTGCTGTTTTGTGGATTTGAGCATTGGAGCCTTATTGTGAGCTGTTGCGAGTGGTATTGTATCACAATTCTCTTCAGGTGGAGTTTGCTTACCGGACTGTCGTGTTTGCTTTGTTGATTTGTTAGGAGTTCCTACTGTTAAAAACAAAGGAAATAGAATAGAGTCAAATATTTGAATCAATGCTTTGTATTTCAAATATCAAGTTACTAATGTTCTGCTTTTTTCTTTCACCCCAACCCTTTTTTCTCTCTTTTTGTTATTAATTTATTTATTGTTTTTCCCACAGCCCAATGGGGGTAGCCCTGTTCCATGGTATCCTCCTGTCCCCCCTCTACTGGCTACAGCACCACTGCCCAGCACATCTGCTGCTTGACCTGGTAGCTCCCCCTCTACTTTCCCTGCACTACCTGCCCCATCAGGTACCTCTACCACACAGGATAGGTCAGTGGTTCCTCCTGGAGCAGTGGTTGAGGTTGTGAGTTTATCACCCACAATGAACTGCCAGGATTGGTACTTAAGATTGTGCAGCACACTGTTGATGCACACCTATGCTGGATGGAGACACTGCTCTCTATTGTTGTATTAAATAACACAAGGAGATACAGACAACAGACACTGCAGCCATCAGCACAGTGAGGTGACAGTGGTTTCAGTCTATTGGGTGAGGACTCGATTCTCACTATCACCAACTTGACGTCCTTAGGTTAGTGAAGTCCCCATCCTCACCCTGACCATGTTATTCACATACCTCATGTATCCTTCACTGTCCCTGTCTATTGTTTTGTTTGTCGTGTCTGTCTGCAATTGTTTCCTCACCTGGCCAACTTGACACACCCAGACATTACTACTTCTCTTCCCCAACATTCCTCTCACAAAAAAAAGGGCACATGTCCCACAAAAAAATGTCCCATACATAGCTCTCCATTTCACTCATGTGCCTTTATGACACACATGATTTGGTCCAATTCCCTGTACAACAGATTATGTTGTTGTCACCCTCTCTCTGGAAGTGACTGTCCAAATTAAAAAAAAATGTGCATATATGTTCATATTTTATTCTTGAAGAAATGGATATCTATGTTTCTTTCCTACATGTTTCTTGCACATTCCTCCCTTCTGTTCAGTTTATTCTTCCCCAGCTTGCTCCTCATTTCATCAATTTCCTGTCTTTACCATTGTAATTGATACTTACACATTGATAGGGTATTCCCTGCCCACAATTCCCTGATCCAAAGGTCGAGGGTATCCCTCTTCCTCCTCTGGAGGTCATCAAAGTGTTGTCTGCATTGCTCACCAGTGTGTGGCATACCTGCAGAACTGCTTAAACCTCCTGGCAATACTATTCTAGGCTTCCAATTTATATTCTGAGCCTGAATAGTCATGCTGAAGCAACTGGGGCCCATGCTCCTTAACTAAGAGTCCAACAAAAATGTTGGACTTTTGAAAACCCCAACTCTGCACCCGAAAGCACACACCCTATCCAGAAACTCCTGACCTGCTTGCCAAAGTTCATGTTCAATGTATAATGAGCATTTCCCACCAACTGCATTTTATATGCTGCTGCTTTCCCACCTACTGCACATCTCGTGCTTACTGAGAGTGCGCACATTTTGATTTCACAACATTTGAAAATGTTGCACATCACTTACCATCGCACAAACCTAGTAGGTGAGGGTGCGCACTTGCGAGCACCATGTTTGTGCATTGGCAAGCAATGCACACCAGTGCTGAACAATGCTATTTCTAGATTATTAGGTATACAGGTACTTGTGTAAATGTGCTAGTTAAATGTACCATAGATGCAGTTCTCCTACACTTACAGCTATTACAACAAGAAGGTTGAGAAAACAGTTGTGTATGTTGCACTTCAGTGTTATAATCTGCAATCTCACAAGAGTAAAACAAAACTTGCAAACCCTGTACTGGAACCTCAAACCATCTGCGCTGCACTCCTACACTAAAAAACTACTGCCACGAGATTAGTGAGATCATATCTGCTATTTAAGTAGTTATTGTAAGGTTATCATTGTTAATCATAGTGCAATGATACTTACTGTCTTAGAGCGATGCGCACTATTATTAATTGAATGCATCTGATTTATATGTGTGGCTATCTGGGTCCTGTCTACAACCTGGGTGCTGCATTCCTCCAGTTTCTGCAGTGTCGAACTTTGTGCAAACCAGGTGAGCACAGCTAAACATGTTTATGTCAAGCAGTGTATTGTGCAAACACTGGCAAAAAAAAGCAAAAGGAAAGGAAACAAATTAAAACAAAACACAAAAGGGAGACTCTCCACAGTTTTGCAGAATGTCCAGATATTTGCATCATATTTCTGACCTGCTCCTTATAAAATGTGTGATTTACTGTGATATCACTGAAGACTGATTATAATGGCATACATTTTTCCGTACTTCATATCCTTCAGAAAATGCATACTGGCCCTTTGTCCCCACATTAGTTTAGTGTTTGACTGCATTACTGGAACTAAAGGGATGTATGGAACAATCCACATTCGGGGTACAGATTTTGCAGCCAGCAGCACTGGTGCAAGATGCAAACCTTGCTATGCATACCACACATCATTAATATTGATGGAGCAAGGTTGCGCAATGCCAAGCGATGAGCAGTATCAAATATGTGAATGCACTCATGTAGGCTCTGCGTGGCACCTACATGGAACTTATTGAATCCCTTGCATCACTCAGTGGAGAATAGTACTTACTGCATGAACACCTCAAATCAATCACTTCAGTGCAACCTCCCTCCCTTTAGCAATGTTGAATGCACTTGTCGCAGGATGAAATGTACATCTTTAGGACAATATGTTTCCACTTTCTCTATAAATAAATTACAAACAATGGTTGGTTCCTCTACAAATGATCAAAGTGAAATTCTTCAAGTGTCTGTAGGCTGTAAAAGAAAATGCTGAGGAACATAACCTCAGTCTCTGTTTTTCATAGGTAAACAATGCCAGTGTGATTTCTAAATATGCACCACAATGATTTACTTCTTTATGGAGATTTTTTCCCTTTCCCTTGTTGGTGCAGCCATTTTGTTGGTCTCTATAAGTTTGGGGATGGCTTGCCCCTCACATCAAGAGGTGCAGGGGGAGATGGCCCACCTAAGCAAAAAAAAATCTTTCTTTTGTATTTCAAGCAATAATATCTGCCATTTAGGGTCTTCAGAGTTTTGGAAATTGGCATTTCATAACAGAACTGCATAAGTTAAGACGTAAGAAAAATACTCATTTTGATGTAATGAATACATCAAGTAGAAGAGTCTGCTTTTTGCATCACTTATTAATATTATTAAAATTAAATAATCATCCCTGGGATTCAGAAAAGCATACTGGAATGCAGAAACCTTTGGGTGGAATATTTTTATATCACAGTAAATCTTTGTGTTTCTAAACCAGCATCCCATTATGGTTTTCTCTTTCTGGAGATAAAATGGTTTACATTAGACTTGTGTTGATGCTGCATGCTTATGAGGCAGTCAGGAGGTGGAAAGGTAATTTGCTGTGTGCTGTCTCTCTCTCTCTCCCTCTTCCACCATATGGAAGTGTTCACAAAGCCTGCTTTACTTGGCTGAGCAATTATCTGTATTGTTTAACCTAGTACATGTTTACTTAAGTAAAAAAACTGAGCACCATCTTTTGGCTCACTCTTATGCCAGTATTTGTAGTACAGGGAAGTCCAGTGAGTCATTGAATGTGGGTGTGGGTCAGTCAGAGTATGTGTGTAGACATGTCTACATGACAGTAGGGGTTAAAATGAGGCTGAATAAATGTGTGCGAGTGATATGTGCGTGTGTGTGTGTGTGTGTGTGTGTGTGTGTGTGTGTGTGTGTGTGTGTGTGTGTGTGTGTGTGTGTGTGTGTGCATGTGCATGTGTTTTTGCTTTTGTGGTTGATTCATTATGGTGTTGGGTAGAGAATCACAAAGGTGTATATGTGTGTGTGTGTGTGTGTGTGTGTGTGTGTGTGTGTGTGTGTGTGTGTGTGTGTGTGTGTGTCTGTGTGTGGTGCCTTTGCTAACACAATGTATAGGCTACTAGGTTGTACACAAGTATGTTATGGTTTGACAATGCAGTGTTAGATTCAGAGACATAGTAAGGAATTGGTAATGAGGTGTTTCTCAGTATGCATTTACCAGGTCACTGAATCAGAATTTTTCTCTATCACTCTAACTGACCTAATCATGTTAAGAATTAATGCCAGCAGAGATAAATTCTTTGAATCTCATAACATATCTATTTAAATAACTAATGTTGAACTATAATCCATTAATGTTAATGAACAAGTAAGTAGTAAATAAGGTCTCGTCTGATTGTCAGGATCCAAATGTCATACTACTCTACACAGTCATAACTGTGTCTAAAGTTTTAACCATATTCCTTACAAAAACAGAATTCTTGCAAATTGTTGCAGTTGTTAACTTCACATATTTTCATTAGTTCACATATTTTTGCATCACTTGTTAATATTATTAAAATTAAATGATCATCCCTGGGATTCAGAAAAGCATACTGGAATGCAGAAACCTTTGGGTGGAATATTTTTATACCACAGTAAATCTTTTTGTTTCTAAACCAGCATCCCATTATGGTTTTCTCTTTCTGGAGATAAAATGGTTTACATTAGACTTGTGTTGATGCTGCATGCTTATGAGGCAGTCAGGAGGTGGAAAGGTAATTTGATGTGTGCTGTCTCTCTCTCTCTCCCTCTTCCACCATATGGAAGTGTTCACAAAGCCTGCTTTACTTGGCTGAGCAATTATCTGTATTGCTTAACCTAGTAGATGTTTACTTAAGTAAAAAAAGTGAGCACCATCTTTTGGCTCACTCTTATGCCAGTATTTGTAGTACAGGGAAGTCCAGTGAGTCATTGAATGTGGGTGTGGGTCAGTCAGAGTATGTGTGTAGACATGTCTACATGACAGTAGGGGTTAAAATGAGGCTGAATAAATGTGCGCGAGTGATATGTGTGTGTGTGTGTGTGTGTGTGTGTGTGTGTGTGTGTGTGTGTGTGTGTGTGTGTGTGTGTGTGTGTGTGTGTGTGTGTGTGTGTGTGTGCATGTTTGCCTATGCATGTGCATGTGTTTTTGTTTTTGTGGTTGATTCATTATGGTGTTGGGTAGAGAATCACAAAGGTGTATATGTGTGTGTGTGTGTGTGTGTGTGTGTGGTGCCTTTGCTTACACAATGTATAGGCTACTAGGTTGTACACAAGTATGTTAGGGTTTGACAATGCAGTGTTAGATTCAGAGACATGGTAAGGAATTGGTAATGAGGTGTTTCTCAGTATGCATTTACCAGGTCACTGAATCAGAATTTTTCTCTATCACTCTAACTGACCTAATCATGTTAAGAATTAATGCCAGCAGAGATAAATTCTTTGAATCTCATAACATATCTATTTAAATAACTAATGTTGAACTATAATCCATTAATGTTAATGAACAAGTAAGTAGTAAATAAGGTCTCGTCTGATTGTCAGCATCCAAATGTCATACTACTCTACACAGTCATAACTGTGTCTAAAGTTTTAACCATATTCTTACAAAAACAGAATTCTTGCAAATTGTTGCAGTTGTTAACTTCACATATTTTCATTAGTTCATAGGTATATATAAGGCGAATGACTACCAGGGCCATTACAATCCTAGCTGTGCAAACCAACCCAATTGTGTCCCTTTGTATCATGGTTGTTTATTAGGAGGGGTATGTTAGGGAGTTTCTAGAGATTATAGGGTATGTAAGTTTGGGAATTACTGTTTGCCTCTATCAGAGACATTGGAGACCCTGGGTGAATTAATTTTCAATCCATTGGTCAAGTTTACGCTTAAATAGGATTAGGGATGGGCTGTCCTTCTCATGGATGAGAAGCCTGTTACAAAGCATGGGGATCCTCAAAGTCACATATCCATCTTGTCAACATGTCTTATTTAGAGTATGTCACAAGCAAAATTTAAATATTGGATTTAGTAGTTTTGATGTTGTTCTTTTTGTAGCTGTGCAAAAGGTCCATCAGAGCTGGATCTGAAGACATCTTATAAGCCAGGCATAGATCATGTCTTTGTAAGGTATAAGTGTAGAGATAGGGCTTTATGATGATTTGTATAGCTCAAAGTGTTTATACCCCAGATACTCCTGGTAAGGAACCTCTGTGGGAGTTCCAGTTGTTGCATATGTCTGGCCAGGTACATGGTGAATGGGATATTACTCTCAATGATGGGTCTGATAAGGGCTGAATAAAATGGCATTATGACTTCCTTGGACTTGGATACCATATCCTTTCTTATAAGTTGGGTAACATAGAATGATTTTCTTACCACCTTGGTAACATGTTGGTCAAAAGCCAGATTGCTGTCTACAAATGTTCTCAGATCCCTGACTGCTGGGTCAATTCTTAGAGGTGTCTTATCAATGGAAGAATTAGCCTAGGTGGCAGTTTTCCAAAAAAGACAATAGAATACATTTCTTGTCACTGAGTTTTAATCCATGACTTTGGCATTAATCATTTGTCTGCACTAAACCCCCTTGTAAGATGGTTGTGTCATTGGGAGACTCTATGCCTGGTCTGAATTTGTAGTCATCTGCAAACTTGGTCAGCCAAATGCCCTTGACATAAGCCTTTAGCTCCAATAAATAAATGCCAAATATCAGCAGTCCCAGCATAGACTCTTTAGATACCCCTCAGGTGACTGGACTCTTAGTAGGAGAGGTGGTCTCACCAGTCTTGACTTGCTGAGTTCTGTCTGTGAGCTGAATGAAAATTGAGCAAGTTATGTAGGGGTTTATGCCGACTTTGGTAAGTTGTCAACTATACTCAAGTAGGGTATTGTGTTGGATACTTTAACCAGATCCAGGTAGATAGTGTGTGCCATTTTCCCATCATCCATTGCCTTTGTGCCCTTCTCAAAGAAGTCCACCAAGTTTAGTAGCCATGACCTTCCCTTGAGGAAAGCCAGTCTGGTTTGGATACAGTGTTTGAAGTTTCCTATGTATTTGGTGATCATTTCCATGATAATTTGTTCCATAGCTTTTCATATTAGACTAGTCAGATTAATGGGTCTGTCATTTCTACAGCTGGTTGAGGGTCCATCCTTGTGAAGTGAAATAACCATTGCAGTCCTCCAGTCTCATGGTATAAAGCCTGTTTTAGGCTATAGTTGAAAAGTGACTCAAATGATCCTGCTGTGTCATGTTTCAAGATATTTAGGAGGCATCGCAGGATATTGTTGGAGCCCATTGAGGCTGTGCTTTTGGCTTTAACAAGCACTGCCAGTACCTGTGCTGCATTAATAGTTGGTGTGGGGGGTTGTGCCAGTAGGTATTTTCATAGGGCAGAGGCAGGGGAGAGGCAAGAGAGAGTTGGGGGGGGGGTGAAGTTTGAGCTGAATATGCCAGCCATAAAATTCACTGTGTCACTCTGTTCATTGTGAAGGTGACACCATTGACTACCAGTTTAGTATTTATTCATTTATTTATTTATTTATTTTACATTTGTTGACCAGGATAGTCCGACTGGATACATGTCCATTTTCAGTGGAGGCCTGGGGAGAAAAGCTCCAAGATAATAATACACATTCAACATTTAGTAAATGCTAGTCATAACCAATACCAACACTTAGCACATATAGTACTTATATAACACTGCTGTTTGCTGCCTTTGAGGATTTTTACATAGCTGTAGAAGGCCTTGTGATTTTCTTTAGCCTGTGAGGCTATCTTGACCTCATAATTGGCCTTGTCGTACTCAATTAGTCCTGTTAGATTCCTGTTCAGTTTAATTAGAGAGCTCCTATCATTATGGGAATTGCTCTTACTGATTTTAGCCATGACTTTTTTCCTTTTGTTATACACCATATTAAGTTTAGGATTCTATCAGTGTGCTTTGTTTTAGAGTTTGTTCTGGACTTACTTCTAGTAGATACAGCAGCCTCTATTCAGCCATTTACGTTTGTACAGGGTCTCTGTGAACAATTCCTCATAGGTTGCTGTTAACTCACAACTAAGAGGGTCACTGAATTTTGACAAACTATCACTCAGTAGTATGTAGTTTGCCTTGGAATAGTTCATTTGCTTTGGATTAGCTACATCACATTCTTGTAAGGCAACATTGAGGCAATCTATACAGTATACACACACACACACACACACACACACATATATATATATATATATATAAATAAATATATATATATAAATATATATATATATATATATATATATATATATATATATATATATATATATATATATATATATATATATGTATATATATATATATATATATATATATATATATATATATATATATATATATATATACATATATATATATATATATATATATATATATATATATATATATATATATATATATATAGATACAAATGACAATTTTTTATATATATTTACTAAAAGCCCTGAATCTAGGAGTACAGTTTGTATTCTCCTCATCAAGATGGGAATGCTGATTGCAGACTGCTTAACACCTGCTTCCAAATATCCATCTTCGGAAGCTTCATATCATTGCCCACGTTAGCAATACATTTTCCATCCTAAACAGTAATAGAATAAAAGCATCTGTGCTCTGAATATTGCATTCAGCTACCTTAACAGATCTATGCATTTATTAGAATAATTAATAGTTTCATCCTCATAGTCAAGAAATTATAATAATGCTCACTTAGGTATGTAAAAACATTTTAACAGATAATGTAAGCTAAGGATGCACAGCATCTCAAAATCTGAGAAGTATTTCATTCTGAATGAAGAACAGTTGACTTCTGTTCATAACCAGGATATGTAAACTGTCTGGGTGTCAGGTACTAATCCATTAAGATAAACATTAGTGATGTTGTCACATTGACTAGGCAGCTTCTCGAGTAGGCAGCTCATGTCATTTAAGTCACCTGATAAAATTTTGAATAGTAAAAATATGTATAACAATGGGTGCATTTATCTCATTGCACATACATACATCCATACCTTATTTTGGACTCTCCTCATCTAAACAGACTGTAGACTTCTTCACTTTCCCAATCTGAGCCCAATTTTTAAAATGTTAAGTGGAGTTTCACATTAGTCACTGCTCTCTTTGACATTGTAAATCGATATATATATAAGGAGAAAAGTAAGAGCAACTTCAATATACATAGATTTACTTATAGCATTTGGTGCAAACAGCAGAGAGAGCTGTAATCATCTACTGACTAAAATGTAAGTCCTTCCTGATATTACCCCCTCTACTGCCCCTGCACTACCTGGCCCCTCAGGTAGTTCTGCCCCACAGGATATGCCAGTGTTTCCCATCTGTAGCAGTGGCAGAGGTGGTGAGTTTATTACTTGCAATAAAATGCCAGGCTGGTGCTTAGGATTGTGCACCACTGAGTTAGTGCAGACCTATCCTGGATGGAGACACTCCTTTCCATTGTTGTATTAAATAACACACCAAGACACAGACGTATGATACTTTAGCTATCAGTGTAGTGAGGTGACAGTGATGACAGTCTACTGGGTGAGGACTCGATTCTCACTGTCATCCGACTTGACATCTTTGGGTTAGGGATGTCTCCACCCTCTCCACAACCACAGTGTTCACCCCCCTCATGTGTCCTTCATTGTCCATGTCTCTTGTATTGCTTGTCTTGTCTTTCTGCAATTGCTTCCTCACCTGCCCAATGTACCACACTTAGGCATTCCTACAGCCCTTCCCCAACATTCCTCTCACTCTTAAAAAGAAAAAAAAAGGGCACCTGTAAAAAAAAAAAAAAAAAAAAAAAAAATCATCCCGTACATAGGTCTCCATTTTGTCTTCATGAAAGACATGATTTGATTCAAATCCCTATACAACAGATTGGGTTGTTGTCATCCTCTCTCTGGAGGTGACCGTCCAAATTCAGCAAAATTTGTGCATATATGTCCATTTTTTATTCTTAAAGAAATGGATATCTATGGCTCTTTCCTACATCCTTTCTGCACATTCCTGTCTTCCCTTCACTTTGTTCTTCCACCTGCTTGCTCATCATTTCACCACTTTCCTGTCTTTACCATTTCTTTCCTTTAAAGCATAATTGCATGATGGTGTGCATCACACACTAATATGCTTCTATGCAAAACCATTTCTAAGTACTATATAGCTGGATTGGAAACCAGTCCCATCTAGCCATATTTTAGAGGCTCCATACCACCAATCACACTTCAGAATTTGGATTTATACTTAAAATTATTTGAAACTGTTACATACACTTTGATTCAAATCAAGTACCATATGACCAAAAGAATACATGTATCACTGCATTAACAGTCTTTGCCACAGACTTTCTGATTAGCAGGTGTATTTTAGGCACTGTATAGCAAATAGCAAACGTAACTGCTGAAGTATACACCAGCTAATTAACTGAATCTTTGGCTTCAGGAATTAATGCACTTAATGCAATAAGTATCATTTTTGGGGCAAATGGTATAGCTACAGGTAATGCATTAATGTATTTTAGTAGTAACATTGCTTACTGATAAGAAACATCAAGCAGTACTGCTGTAGAAATCTAAATGAGTATTGTGCAATAATGCTTTATAAAATAATATATAGGATCGCACAATACTGCTTCATACAAATTTAATGTAGAAGATATGACATTAGTGATATGGGGAGCAAGCCTGTAAGAGTATAAAGGGAAATCTTTCCTAAACTGTGTCACTTACTATTGAATGTATTAAATACATTTGCTAGCTAACTGACTCTATCGCAGCAAGTGTTACTACATTGTTGTCTAGAGGCAGATGGTACTAGGATCTAATACAGGTGGGCAAAGGAATTTTTACAAGTGTGCATGATACTTTAAATATATCTATTTATATTGCTGCCATTTACTGTTGCCTCAACTGGTGCACAGCACAAACCATTCTGCAATAATTCTTTAATGAAAAGAAATTGGGAACACAAAAAATGGGTGAAATAGGAGCAAGCAGGGGAAGAACAAAGTGAAAGGAAGGCAGGAATGTGCAGGAAGAATTTAGGAAAGAGCCATAGTTATCCATTTATTTCAGAATTAAACAAGAACATATATGCAAAAATGTTGATGAATTTCCACTGTCACCTTCAAAGATGGGGTAGGCACAACACAATCTATTTTATAGGGAATTGGACATAATCTTGTGTGTCATGAAGACACATGTGTGAAATGGAGAGCTATGTATGGGCTGATTTTTTTTTTGTGGGACAGATGTCCTTTTTTTAGCAACGAGAGAGAGAAATTTTGGGGAAGGGCTGTAGAAATGTCTGGGTGAGGTAAGTTGGACAGGTGAGGAAGGAAATGCAAACAGACAAGACAAACAAAACAAGAGACAAGGATGGTGAAGACACATGAAGTGAGTGAACAACTTGGTTGAGGAAAGGGTGGAAAAATCTCAGTCTCATGTACATTGAGGTGAATGTCAGTGAGTATCTATTCCTCATGCAGTGGACTGTCATTGCTGTCACCTCACTGCACCACTGGTTGCAGTGTCCAATGTCTGCACCTGCTACTATACATGAGTATGTAGAGCAGGTGCTCCATCTGGCATAGGTGTGCACTAACAGTGTAGAGCACAATAGCTTCCACCATCCATTGCAGTTCATAAGTTCATCACAGGTGATAAACTCAGCGCATCTGCCACTCCTCCCAGAGGGAGCCACAAGCCTATCCTCCAGGGCAAGACTACCTGAGGGGCCAGGTAGTTCAGTAGCAGCAGAGGGGGGTGCTACCAGGTTCTGCACCAGACCTGCTGGGCAGCAGTTCTGTAGCCGGTAAAGTGATGGCAGGTGGATCCCAAGGGATAGGCCTACCCCACTGTACTGTGGGAAAAACAAAAAATAAAAAAAATTAAAAAAGGAAGAAAAGGGTAAGGGTGAGAGAAAAGGCAGAACATTAGTAACTTCATATGTGACATGCAAAGCATTACTACATTTATTTGACTCTATTCTGTCACCTTTACTTTTAACATTACAAACTCCTAACGAGTTTCTTCCTTAGTTTTAAGACTACCCAGTTTTTAACAGAGGCAAACTATAGTACATATTGTAGTCACCAATCCTTGATGTGTGCATATATTGCACACACACACACACACACACACACACACACACACACACACACACACACACACACACACACATATATATCTATATATCTATCTATATATATATATATATATATATATATTCGTCGAACTCCCATTTGACCGAAACTTCATTACATCGACATGCATTTGCCCCCTTCCCCAATGTTGTGCGACCCTGGAGTTGATATATATAGTAGGGGGGTGTGGGGGGCACATGAAGTTTCGGTCAAATGGGAGTTCGACGAAATGGGAGTTGGTGAATAGAAGTAGACCCATATATATATATATATATATATATATATATATATATATATATATATATATATATATATATATATATATATATATATATATATATACTCATTTTGCTAACAATAGTTTGCAGGAGGTCATTTATGCCACTTATATAAAGGTATGAAGTTACATTCCAGTAATGATGAAAACATAACACTTCTGTATATTTGTGAAGTGTGTTTTTTGAACTGACAACCGACAATTCTTCTCAAATGATGTACTGTTCTTTTGTCCTACAGACTACTGCATGCATACTTTCCATTTACAGTTTAGAGATACATGCTCACTGTTATTTGAGAACATGGCACCATTGCTTTGTGCTACAGAGTAAGGCATGCATACTTTCTTTTACAGTTGGGATATGCATGCTCAGTTTGATACAATTGTATTAAATACCAGCTAAGTGGTCCTTAACTTTTAGTGCTATGAAATTACTATAAAAATTATTATTATTATTAAAATACTATTTAGACCATGCTTTTCTGATGCATGCATACTACTTTTCTTACATCCTTACTAAACGCACAGCATAGGACCAAACATTAGAAGCTTGCTCTGCAGCTGTGAAAGAAAATAGAACAGAACACTGTTATGAATACCAGTCTTGACTAAATTAAGCTTTTAACTTTTACAATTACTCACAGTAATTGATACTTGCAAGTCTGTGGGATGATCCCTGCCCAAAATACTCCAGTCCAAAGGTCAAGGATATCCCGCTTTCTCCACTGAAGTTTATAAATGTGATGTCTGCATTGCTCACCAATGCGAGGGATACCTGTATGCACTGCTTAAAGACCTGGTAACACTATTCCAGGCTTCAGATTTATATTCAGAGCCAGGACCATCATGTTGCATCAACTGGGGCCCATCTTACTTAACTAGGAGTCATACAAAATTTTAGACTCCTGGATACCCAAACACTGAGCACAAAAGTGCACACCCTCTCCAGCAACTCCTGAAATGCCTGCCAAAGTTCAAGCTTAATGTATAATGAGCACTTCCCACCAAGTGCATTTTATATGCTGCTGTTTTCCCACTTATTGCATGTCTTGTGTTTACATAGAGTGTGCACATTTTGGTTTTGCAACATTTGAAAATATTGAACATGGCTCACCATTGTACAGACACTGTAGGTGAGGGTGCACACTTGGAGGTACTGTGTTTGCAACATGGTAAGCAATGAACAACAGTGCTGAACAATGCATTTTCTAGGTTATTAGATATACAGGCACTTGTGTAAATGTGCTAGTCAAAGGTACCATATATATGGTTCTCCTACATATACAGCTATTACAGCAAGAAGCTTGAGAAAACAGTTGTGTATGTTGCACTTTGTTGCTAAAATCTGCAATCTCGCAAGAGTAAATGAAAATTTGTGCACCTTGTATTAGAACCCCAGAAAATCTGTAGTCCACACCTACACTTAGCAGCTGTTGCCACTGGATTACTGAGATCATATCTGCTAACGTAGTAGTTATTGTAACTTTCTCATTGTTAATCTTAGCACAATGCCACTTACTGTCATTATGCAATGCACAATATTTTTAATTGAATGCATCTGGTTTATATGTGTGGCTGTCTGGGTCCTGTTTACAACCTGAGTGGTCCATTCCTCAAGTTTGTGCAGTGCTGCACTTTGCACAAGCCAGGTAAGCACAGCTAAACATGTTTATGTCAAGTAGCACCTTGCGCAAACACAGGCAAAAAAATAAAAAATAAAAAAAATTAAAACACAAAAGGGAGACTCTCCACAGTTTTGCAGAATTTTCAGATTTTTGAATCATATATTTTGGCCCGTTCATTGCAAAATGTGTGTTTACTGTGACATCACTGAAAACTGAAGTCAATATCTTATGGCATACATTTTTTTTCTGTACTTCATATCCTTCAGAAAATGCATACTGTCCCTTTGTCCCCCCATTAGTTTAGTGTTTGAACAAATTACTGGAGCTAAAAGGCTGTGTGCAACAATCCATATTCAGTGTACAGGCTTCGCAGCCAACAACACTGGTGTAAGCTATACAACCTTGCCTATGTATGCCACACATTATTAATATTCATGGTGGAAGACTGCACAATACCATGCAATGAGCAGTATCATGTATGTGAATACACCCAAGTAGGCTCTACAAGGGTATGAATCCTGTGCATCGCTCAGTGGAAGAATATTACTTATGGCACTGACATCTCAAATCAATCACTTCAATGCAACCTTCTTACCTTTAGACATGTTGAATGCATTTATCCCAGGATGAAATGTACATCTTCCGGACAATATGTTTTCACTTTCTCTATACATGAATCACAAACAGGTTGGCTCCTCTACAGATGATGAAATTGAAATTTCTGAAGTGTCTGTAGGCCAAAGAAGAAATTGTCAAGGAAAATAACCTCAATCTCTTTTTTCCATAAGAAATAATTGTCAGTGTGATTTCTAAATGTGTGCCACAATGATTTACTTCTTTAAGAAGATTTTTTCCTTTCCTCTAGTTGGTGCAGCCATGGTGTTGGTATCTATATGTTTGGGGAGGGCTTGCCCCTCACATCAAGAAGTGCAGGGGAAGGTTTCCCACCTAAACAAAAAAAAAACACACTAAAATTTTCTGCGTTTTGTATTTCAGGCATTAATATTTGCCATTTATGGTACTCAGGATTTTGGAAATTGGTATTTCCTAGCTAGAACTGCATAAGTTACGATGTAAGAAAATACTCATTTTGGTTTAATGAATACATCTAGTAAAATGGCGTCCTTTTTCCATTACTTGTTAATATTATTAAAAATAAATGATCATCCCTGAGATTCAGAAAGGCATACTGGAATACAAAAGTCTTTGTGTGGAATATTTTTATATCACAGTAATTCTTTCTGTTTCTAGATCAGCCTCAAATTATGGTTTCACTTTGTGGGGATGCAGTGGCTTACATTACACTTGCATCAACAGTGCATGCTTATAAGGGAGTCAGGGGGTGGATAATGCTAATTAGCTGTGTGCTCTCTCTCTCTCTCCCTCCCCCACTCTATGGAAGTGTTCACAAAGCCAGATTTAGTTGGTTTAGCAAATATCTGTATTGTCTGTTCTAGTAGACGTTTACCCGAGTAGATAAAAAGTGAGCACTGTCTTTTGGCTCACGCCTATGGGAGTATTTTAATTACAGATAAGTCCAATGAGGCAGTGAATACGGGTGTGTGTCAGTCTGGGTTTGTCTGCAGAAATGTCTCTATATGTCAATAGGGGTATAAATGAGGGTGAATAAGTGTGTGTGTGTGTGTGTGTGTGTGTGTGTGTGTGTGTGTGTGTGTGTGTGTGTGTGTGTGTGTGTGTGTGTCTATGTGTGTAAGGATGCCTTTGAAAAACACAATGCATAGGCTACTAGGTATTACACTAGTGTGTTAGGGTTTGACAATGCAGTGTTAGATTCAGAGACATGTTAAGTAGCCGGTAATGAGGGGTTTCTCAGTATGCATTTACCAAGTCGCATAATCAGAATTTTGCTCTATCATTCTAACTGACCAAATCATGTTACAAATTAATGCCAGCAGACATAAGTTCTTTGAATCTCATAACACACCTATTTAAATGACTAATGTTGAACTACAACCTATTAATGTTAATGATGAAGTAAGGAGTAAATAAGATCTCATCCGATTGTCAGCATCCAAAGGGCATACTACTCCACACAAAGCCATAACTGTGTCTAAAGTTTTAACAATATTCCTAAGAAAATCATAATTCTTGCAAATTGTTACAGTTGTTAACTTCTGTTACTTTCATTATTTCATATGTATATACAAGGCTAATAACCACCAGGGCCTTTATAATCCTAGGTGTGCAAACCAACCCTGTTGTTTCCCTTTGTATCATAGTTGTTTATTAGGAGGGCTATGTTAGTTGGGAAGTTTCTAGAGGTTATGGGGGTATGTAAGTTAGGGAATTACTGTCTGCCTCTGTCTATCAGAGACACGGGGGGCAGACCCTGGGTGAATTAAAGATTTGCCATCCACTGGTCAAGGTTATAATAGAGTTAGGGATGGACTCTGCTTCACATGGATGAGAAGCCTGTTCCACAACATGGGGATCTTCTGAGACAGATATCTCTCTTGTCAACATGTGTTATGTATGTCACAAGCAAAATTTAAATGCTTGGATTTAGTAGTTCTGATGCTGTTCTTCTTGTAGATGTGCAAAAGGCCATAGAGCTGGATCTGAGGATGTCTGGCATGTCAGGCATAGATCATCTCTCTGTAAGATACAAGCATAGAGATAGGGCTTTATGATGATTTGTTAAGAACAAAGTGTTTATATCCCAGATTCCAGTTGTTGCATATGTCTGGCCTGGCATTTGGTGAAGACAACATTACACTCGATGGGTCTGATACGTGCCAAATAAAATGGCATTATGACTTCTTTGGACCTGTATACTATGTTCTTACTTATAAGTTGGATGATATAGAATACCTTTGATACCAACTTGGCAACATGTTGGTCAAAAGCCAGATTATTGTCTACATATGTTCTCAGATCCCTGACTACTGGGTCAATTCTTAGTGGTGTCTTATCAATAGAGAAGTTAGCCTGGGTGGGTGTTTTCTCAAAAGGTACTGTAATGCATTTCTTGACATTGAGTTTTAATCCATGACTTTGGCACTAATCATTTGTCTTCACTAAACCCTCTTATAAGATGATTTTGTCATTGGGGGAATCTATGATTGCTCTGAATTTGTAGTCATCTGCAAACTCTGTCAACCATAGGCTCTTGACATAAGCCTTTACCTGCAAGAAGTAAATGCAAAATAGCAGAAGTCCAAGCATGGAGTCTTGAGGTACCCCACTTGTGACTGGACTCTTAGTGGAGAAGGTGGTCTCACCAATCCTGACTTCATGAACTCTGTCTGTGAGCTGAATGACAATCCATCAAGTTATGTAGGGGTTTATACCCAGTTAGGTGAATTTGTCAACTATACCCAATTAAGGTAGTCTATCGGATGACTTAACCAGATCCAGGTAGATAGCATGCACCATTTTCCCTTCATCTATTGCCTTGGTGACCTTCTCAAAGAAGTCCACCAATATTAGCAGGCATGACCTTCCCTTGAGTAAAGCCAATCTGGTTTGGCTACAATGTATGAAGTTTCGTATGTATTTGGTCATCATTTTCATGATATTTTGTTCCATGGCTTTCCATATTAGACTAGTCAAATTAATGGGTTTGTCATTTCCACAACTGGATGAGGGTCCATCCTTGTTAAGTGGCATAACCATTGCAGTCCTGCATTCTCATCGTATAAAGCCTGTTTTGAGGCTATAGTTGAAAAGTGACTCAAATTATCCTGCTGTGTCATGTTTTAAACTATTTAGGAGGCATTGCAGGATATTGTTGGAGCACATTGAGGCTGTGCTTTTGGTTTTAACAAGCAGCGCCAGTACCTGTACTGTGTTAATAGTTGGTGTGGAGGTGTTGTGCCACTAGGTATTTTCATATGGCAGAGGTGAGGGAGAGGCGAAGGAGAGCAGGGGTGAAATTTGAGCTAAATATTCCAGCCATAAAGTTCACTGTGTCACTCTGCTCAGTGAAAGTGGAACCACTGACTACCAGTTTGGCACACTGCTGTATGCTGCCTTTGAGGTTTTTTACTTAGCTGTAGAAGGCCTTGTGGTTGTCTTTAGACTGTGATTCTATTTTGACCTCATAACGGGGCTTGTTGGACTTAATTAGTCCTCTTAGTTTACTGTTTAGTTTAAGTAGAGAGATCCTGTCATTATGGGAATTAAGTTTGAGCTGAATAAGCCTGCCATAAAATTCATTGTGTCACTCTGCTCATTGCAAAGGTGATACCATTGACTACCAGTGCTGCACTTTAGGTTTTTTACATAGCTGTAGAAGGCCTTGTGGTTGCCTTTAGCCTGTGAGGCTATCTTGACCTCATAACTGGCCTTGTTGTACTTAATTTCTTGTCTTAGTTTCCTGTTTAGTTTAATTAGAGAGCTCCTATCATTATGGGAATTGGTCTTACTGATTTTAGCCATGACATTTTTCCTTTGTTATATACTATATTAAGGTTAGAATTACATCAGTATGCTTTGTTTTAGAGTTTGTTCAGGACTTGCTTCTAGTAGGTACAGCAGCTTCTATGCAGCCTTTTACATGTTTGTACAAGGTCGGTGTGAGCAATTCCACATAGATTGCTGTTAACTCAGAACTGAGATGCTCATTGAATTTTGACAATCTATCACTTAATAGTATATAGTTTGCCTTGGAATAATTCCTTTGTTTTGAATTAGCTACATCACATTCTTGTAAGGCAACTTTGAGGCAAAATTGATATATAGTTTATGATAATGTTTTTTATATCTACTAAAACCCTTAGTTCCAGGAGTCCAATTTTTACAGTTTTTTTATCTACTAAAAGCCCTGATTCCAGGAGTACATTTTGTATTCACCTTATCAAGATGGGAATGCTGATTGCAGACTGCTTAACACCTGCTTCCAAATATCCATCTTCGGAAGCTTCATATCAGTGCCCACATTAGCAATACATTCGATAGATGCAGGATTGCCCTGATATTGTCATTATTTTCATCAAAGCTGGAATGCACTGAACTTTGGATAGGTGCCTTGTTTGCTTTAGGATCAGTTAAGAGGTCTAGCAATCTAGAAAATGATTAA
Source organism: Protopterus annectens (assembly GCF_019279795.1). NCBI lineage: Eukaryota > Metazoa > Chordata > Ceratodontiformes > Protopteridae > Protopterus > Protopterus annectens. The sequence continues at coordinate 1,134,262,209 of NC_056732.1, read as the reverse complement.
ACCAACTGTGGAACAGAGAAATAAAGCTGATGCTACAACACAAATGACCCAAGTCTGAATAATGGCTTAGATGCTGGAAGAGTTGGACATGCATGGATGGGTAGGAATGATTGTGAGGTAGATAGTGGTCAAGGGCAGGCCAATCTTCTACCATGCAAGTGGAGGGTTTTACATTACCAGTGGCCACACAGCATGCTTGGGAACACATTCACACATATATGGAGGGGGCCTAGGCTGAATCTGTGGTGATGTGAATCCAGATATCTGCCACCAGGAGAAGAAATAGAATGAGAATAAAAAATCATCCACAGGATGCCAGTGATTGCACAAATACTAGAATGATCGCCTGTAAGATGACTGCCATGGCCTGTTCTCAAACTCATTTGGAACCAAGAAGAATGGGGGAAAGAATAAATTGGGCTGATGGCAACTGGCTCAATATTCAGCAAACATGATGGGAAAATGCACATAAAAATATGTGTTGCATTTTTTCTATCATTATAAGCTTTTTTAGGCATAATCCATTTATTTCCTTCCTAAATAAATCCTGGCTGTCATTATTTGCACTGGTTAGCATGTGTAAAAATGTAATTAGAATCAGGACTGGAAACTATTATACGGAGCTAAATGCATGATGACTTTTGTAAAATAAAGAGGTTTGTTGTAATCCATATGACACTGTAAAAACAGGTAAAATCTATTCTACTAACAGAATGCTGTTACATTTGGATAATCTTATATCAGTGGAGATTGGGCTATGTACTTTATCCAAGTCTAGAATTTGCATATACAGTACTTGCATTATCGACTATGTTAATAATGACATCTTTTTCAAATATTCTGTAACTATCAAATAACAGCAAACTGCTAGACTTTCTTTTTAAAATCTATATACTTACTGAGGTATTTCAGAAGCTTTCTATAAGACTGAATTTTTCTGTTACTAGTATGTGCCCTTTGTGGTCATTACTTGGTCTAATTACTAAGTTACTCTGAGTCAAGTCATCTTTTCCATTTGTGCACATTTTTAACTAATTTTGATGATAATTCTTATCTTGAATGATAGTTACCATACACATATCCCTTTGGTTTTCTTCAGCATGTCTGTAGATAAAGGATGAAACTCAAGTAGGACTTTTTTCAGATATTTTTATTGCTGAAACACTTATTCATTAATACCAGAATCTACCACAGCATATTTTGTAGTTCACACCTGTCAAACATTTTCATCTCTGGCAGGGTATTCCAATGAATTATATAAGGAAGGTTTTCCAGTCAGTTAACCAAGAAGATTAGATGTATAGTTTTTCAGAGGTTCTCTTTATAGTAGTACTAATCTCATTTGTCCGTGCCCAAGACCATTATTAAATGGAGACTGGTCCCTGTCATGTGATCATCAATGAAGGAAAAATAGCAAGAGTTTGTTTTCTTATTGAAATGTTATATTCTTTACAGTGCCAGGTTTAGCATTTTGTGGGCCACAGACTCTGGAGGCCCCTTATCAGTGACTGTACTTTTACTGTGTACTGACACTTACATCCTGTTACCCCATCCACAATAATGTTGTCTTAAATTTGTCCCCATCCAAGACCCTCACCCCCCACACCTGTTCATTACCTCTCTTAATTTATATCTCCAATGATACCTTCTTGCCGTTCACCATTGCACATATGCCTCCTTACTCTAAGTGGCAGTCATGTAAGTAAGTTTCACTGTCAAACAGCAAACGCAAAGTCTGAATCATAGTAGCAGTATTTTTACAAACTTTTATATTGAACTAAATTAGCTTACCTTACAGAGGTCCGCTCATGCAATCATTATCCTTACCCATACCTGGAATTATAAGATATGTCTAAATACTAGCATAGTTTGCTCAAAATACTGCTAATATAACCTTTTGCACACATCTTCCTCCAGTTCTACATGAACGACCCATTACAGCCAACCACCATTAATGAAATTATGAATGCAAAGATTAAGCAAAAGTTCAACAAGCTGGAGCACAGCATATTTTCTTACATACATGCATATTGAAAGCAAAGTATCACATATAGTAAACTGACAATATAAAAGTAGAAACACAGGAATGAGTGCCATGACAGAAAATATACACATTTATTGAATAAAAGTAACAAATGTATTTTCACTTAAGCATTTTCAGGTTAAGTTTAGAAAAATAAAAGTTCCAAACCTGTCTCATTTTATAATTTGCATTCAAGTCACATGACTTTATAATGTAATGATCTTAAAGAAACATCCAACATATATCACAAATAAAATTTTTAAACATCTCTTGCATACCTAAAATAATGGGTGATGTAAAACCTCATTATTTTAATACAGGTGTAAGAGGGATCCTATCATTTACACCTAACCCATTTGTGGCATTTAATTGTATCATCTATTTCTTTCAACATCTTCTGTTTGATTATTTGTCCACCTCTCTTATTTTGTATTATTAATTACAGACCCATAAAACTAAAACTATGTTCTCTACCCATTTTGATAACATAACACAAAAGTGCATTATTTTTAGCATCCTTTTCAATATCTCGTATGTGCTCATCAATACTTTCCTTTAGTTGTCAGTTCATTTTTCTGATATAGAATGCTTTATATATTTTATATTGAGCTGCATAGACTAAAATCACTAGATTTGCAGTCAGCATAATGTTTAAAATGATATGGATTTCCATTCTCCAAATGCACAAAAACATTTAGTACTATTAATATATTTACAATAATTACAGTTCATATATTGTTTTGTATCTATTCATTGCAACATCATTTTATTACCAAGACTATTGCAAGTGTAATCATAACAAAGTTGTCATTTCAAGTTCATCTTATTCTTAAAAATAAATTTAGGTACTTCACCCACCAGGTTGTTTAATTTAGAATCTGATGTTAAAATATTCCCTTTGTAATATACCATACAAACCTTTTGTATCTTGTACAAATGTCATAGGGACTTTTATACTTAAATACAGTTAATCATTCCCCTTTTTTTCAGGTTAAAAAATCTTAGATATATCTACATCATTGCTTTCAACACTGGCCCCATTTTTTTTGAGAAAAGAATATATGTTCTGTATTAGTAGCTGTTCTTTCTGTTAAGACATCCTTCTTTATAGCATTAACTTGTTTTTCATCATAGCCTCTAGACATGAATGAATTCTCTAATTGCCTTAAAGAGTGATGCAACTTATTTTCATTACTGGTGTGCCCTGAGTGCCTTAACATTTGCCTTTTAACAATATTATGACATGAGATGGGTGCACCCTACTCCTATGTAAATACAAGCCATTCTTGCATTTCTTTCTAAAAACACTAGTTTCAATGTGCACTTTCTCCTCTATTTCTATGTGGATGTCTCAAAAGTTTATACTATTATCATAGTCACTCATATCAAATTTTTAAAAATTAATACTTTCATCTAAATAATTCTTAAACTGTAACAATTTAATATAATCACATTCTTTAAAAATCCCACATAAAAATATTATCTACAAAACATCTATAGAACATAATATATTTTCAAATAAATTCCTCTCATTAAAAGCAAATTTTATTTCCTAGTTCAAAAGTGTAAGATTAGCATTGCTATTGACACGCACTTTGCTCATAGTGAAGCCAGTTTGTTGTAGGTAATATTTGTCTGCAAAAATAAAAGCATTAATTTCTAAAACTAATTCTAACAATGTACAATTTAAATTAATACAATCGGTGGAGACATCAGGGCAGTTTTTAATATATTCCCTAACAAACGTTATTCCTGTTTCATTCAGAATGCTTGTGAGCAAAGAATTCACAAGGGATAACTGGCTAGGCTTAAAATGGCTCGCAAGGGCAGTTAGCTTAGTACTAATCTATGAATTGTGACCAACAGATAATTCTTAATTTGATCATTTTCATGCCATTGGCATAAATCATTCAAAAATGTTTGCTATCACTAAGTACAATGTCACTTTGATACACACATTTATATATACACTAATGGATTGTTACCCAACCTAGACTTGAGACAGTAGGTTTCATAAGGTGGGCATGTTTGATCTTTATGGAGTTTAGGCAGTCCATATAATTCAAGAATAATTGATTCTCCTGCAAAAAATAATCAAACAAATCAGGAACTTCCTACTGGGGTGTACATCAAATTTGATGCCTTGTTATTTCATAATTAATGTAGGGACACAAACTTTATCAAATAATGTATACATTTTATCATCTGAGACCATTATTTAAATTTTATTCTCATAATCAACTTTATCAAAAATCACATTACTGCCTCCTTTATCTGCTTGTTTTAGCTATACATGTTAATAGTATAAAGAATATTAAAAGAAGAACAAGTGTTTTATAATGGTGCTTATCACTAGACATGTGTATAATTATACTAGAACACACAGAAGAAGAAAGGGTACAAACAGCAAAATTATGGTGTAGAAACATTATCTAGAAAGAGTGAAAACAAACATGTTCAGGTATTGCAATGTTATGTAATGAAACAATAAAAGTTTTAGATTATACTATAATGTAATTAGGTAGAATAATAGTTATAGATGTAAAATGGAAGAAATATGTAAATATAATTATTGCAATTTATGCATATGTTATTATGAAAGAAAGAGAAATAATGTTTAAAAAATCCTAAATTATGTAGGAGTGAATATGAAGATAATATTAGTAGAGATTTAAACTGTGATTTAAGGAAAATAAGAAAAGTAGGAAATGATGTTAGAAAGGTATATAAAATAATAAAAAGTGATGATATATATATATATATATATATATATATATATATATATATATATATATATATATATATATATATATATAAAATGAGAAACATTGGATTTACAAAACAAATAAGATAAGCACAACAACTGATTATTTTGTAATATCTAATAACCTGAAAGTAGTACAGGAAGGACTGAAGAAAGCAGGAGTTTTGGATCATTTAGCTATATGGGTAGAAGTGCAAGACAAGGAGGGATGTATAAGATTAGGTAAAGGCATTAAGATACTTAATGAAAAAGACTTATATGAGGAAGTCAGAAAAAAGATCATGAGAATATGACATTTTTTTATGAAAATTGGATAAATTGGTGGATAAGTTTTAAATATAAATATAAAAAGTGTTTTTTTGGAATATCAGGTAATAAGAAGGAGGAAAGTGAAATTAAAATATAAACAATGGAGTCAGGAGGTATTTAAAGAAATAATAGAAAAAAGATAAGTGCTTATAAAAAGGAAAATGTTATATGAGATGAATCAGGAGAAGATTAAAGATGTTATATAAGCAAATATACATTTTACAATGGAAGAAAGAAGAAGCTGCACTCAATGTAAATAAAATTGTAAGAGAAAATGAGAAAATAATAAGGGTATTGAAGAATAATGAGGGAAAGATGGTGAATACACAAGAAAAATACTTGAAGAAATAAGAAAGTATAAAGAAAACACATTTTAAAAAAGGGATATTAAAGAAAGGCAGAAATGGAAATTAAAAAATTAAGTACAGAGGATAATAGGACTATGGAAAAATATACATGTAGGTGAAGTTAATGTAATTATAAATTAATTAAAAATGGAAAAATCCACTTGAATAATTGATATTGAGTATTACATATATTAATGGAAGAATGGCAAAAAGTGGATTTCGTGGAAGTATTTAATGAATGGTTAGAAAAAGGTATAGTAGAAAATGAAATATGTACAATAATTATGAAATTCTTATGGAAAAAGGAGAAAAAGAAGATATAGGAAAATGGACACCAATAATGTTGAATGATACAGATTATAAGATATTTAGGAGAATATATGGAAATAATAGGATAGTGTAGATAAAGTACTTGATAATATGAGTTTCAGTAAGAAAAGAAAAGGAAGTCAATATTTATTATGGATATTGAGGAATGTGATAGATGATGTTATAAATAAAGGCGTTGAAAACAAAGTTAGGGCAGGAGACGTTAGTTAAGCATTAGCCAGAATACAATAGGATATATTGTGGGATATATTAAGAGATTATAGTGTAAGTAATAAAATAATTAAAATATTTATATCAGTATATAAAAATAATAATGTGAGAGTAATACTAAATGGGTGGTTTAGTGAAGGAATTTAAATTAGAATGTGGGATAAGACAAGGATGTCCAGCAAGCAGCATTGTATTTGTGCTAGTTATGAATATAGTGGTTATTAATATGAGTAAATTTCTGAAAATAGCAAGATATAATATATGACAGGATACATTCATATGCCAATAATTCTTACTTATCCAGATAATGTAGTTTTATTGAAGAATAAGGAATAGATGGAAGAAGGCATCAAAAGATTAAATCAATCAGTATTTGAAAATGTTTGGTCTATATATAAATAAAGGCAAAAGTAGTGGTATCAGATCAACAGATAGTATTAAAGAAATTCAATTTAATTATTATAGATATATTATGTATAAAATTTGGGACAAAATGTATAGAGACAAGCAATGGGAGTAAATAATACAGAAATTAAGAGAAGTGTTTATGTTTTGGAAGTCATATAAACTGTCATATAAGAAACAAGTGTATTTAATACATTTGATAATTTTAGGTAACATGTCTGTTTAGCAAGTGTGTATCTGATTCCATTTATATCTGTTATTATCTAGTGTATCCTCATTTATATGAGAATCAAGCTTGAATCCAGGTAGGAGAGGGGTTTAAATGGGGGAGGGAGGACTGGGATTTGTAAATAATGTACAGTATGTCAATAATATAAATAATGTGTATAAGCTGTGTTAATCAATAAAAAAACCCTACTCTTCATTATTGTGGGTAGGAACCATTTTGGAGGAGCACATCCTCTTTCTTTTCAAGGCCGGGAGAAACAGGGAGGCAGATGTACAGAGAAGGAAATGATGGAGTAGAGAAAGAATTGATGGAGAAGGCAAATATCAAGACCATAGAATATGTGCAGGATTTGGAGGAAATGTTACAATGAAACCTGTTTGATGGAGATGAGTCAGCAAATAGTGGATGTATAATCACAACTTACAGTTAGGAGGGTTGCTTGATGCCTTATGTAAAGAAATGGTGGTGCAGAGTGAGCTAGAAAAAGAAGGAGATGTTTCCTGGGAGGACATTATGTACAACATGCACAAGGAGGATGCAGACACAATCCTGAAGAATAATGGTGAGAAGGAAAAGAAAACATGCATAGAAAGTAAAAGAAGGCAAAGTTGAGTAGCTGAAAAGAAGGCAGAAGCAAAGTAAAAATAAAAGTATGGGTAAGTATTCAAAGTAAAGAAGGCAAAGAAATGGCAAGTATGAAGTGTGGGACAATTTAATATCTCCTTTGGGAGAAAAAGTGCATGAGGTACGAACATTTATTCTTATTAACAAAGAGACATTTTGTGACATTATATTTGAGACTGTTTTATCAATGGAAAATTTTTTTGGAGAATTTGGAAAAAAGAAAGACTGTAACCCATTAAATCTTTATGTAATAAAAGCATTTAACAGAGAAACAAAAACATAAGATTCATATACAATTTTGAGCAGAGGTAGGAAAAGAGGTTTTGAATGGACATTTATTTATTTAACATTTGTTTACCAGGAAAGTCAGACTGGGAGAGAGCCCATTTTCAGTGGAGGCCTGGTGAGAAATGCTCCAGAAACACATCTTTGGAATGTGGGACGAAACCGAAGCACCTGGAGGAAACCCATACGAATGCAGGGAGGACATGTCGACTCTGCAGAAAAGGCACCCCAGCTGAAAATCAAACTGGAGAACCTCTTGCTGTGAGGTGAAAATGCTAAATGCTGCACCACTGTGCCATCCTAAATTGAAAGCTTTATGTAAAGAAGTACTGGACATTGCAAAAGTTTATGACAAAAGAGTTTATAAGTGATGACAAAGACATAAACTGGGAAGTAGTAAAAGATTAAAAAAGACTTTGATTAGTAAAAGGGTAAAAGACAGGAAAAGAAAATGTAAAGATAAGTAGAAAAGAAAAAAGAAAGGAAATAGATGATAAAAAATGAAAAGAAGTATATATATATATATATATATATATATATATATGTGTGTGTGTGTGTGTGTATATATGTGTGTGTGTGTGTGTGTGTGTGTGTGTGTGTGTGTGTGTGTGTGTGTGTGTGTGTGTGTGTGTGTATGTATGCATGTATATATTTTTTATCATCCATTCCCTTTCTTTTTTTCTTTTGTACTTATCTTTACATTTTCCCCCGGATTCACAAATCCTCCGTGTAAGACTTAATAAGTCTTATTCGGAGGCTGCAGTTGAACGGTATGACATCAGCATGCCATGAATATGCATGAGGGCATGCTGACCCAACCGTAAGTCCTACACGGACCGTGTAAGAAAGTAGGGGGCGTGTCCGACTGCCGAGCAGTCCAAATGTCCATGCCCCTGCAAGTGTTTAAAAAAAAAGGAAATAAACAAGAGCGAGTCCGCTCAAATGTCCCTGCACCCAACACCTCACTGCCTGATAATGTAAACCCCCATCACACATCTAAAATGCATAACCATAAAATTTTTTTAAATACCCAAAATAGCTGCCTGTATTTGCACGTGTGTGCACGGGTGTGCCCATTGCTTAGCTACAGTTAGCAATTCTCACATGGAAGAGCATAAGAAAGAATATTTATGCAAATCACACCAAATAGCAATGGCGTAATGGTAGAGCGTTCGCACAAAGAAGATGCATTCATGGTTCGAGTCGCACCACTCCCTTTCGTATTTATTTTTTAAATCAGTATATGGAATAATACCCAACATATATGTTTAAACACAACTAAAAAGCAGTGAAATGGCCAATGTATCAGTGAATAAAATAAATATTTTAAAGGATCCCAATATAAAACTGCCCGCAGTTAAGCAGCGCTTCACCCAGCGCAATGGTGTTGCCCCTAGCTAACTCGCGCTTTACCCAGCGCAGTGTAGTTGCCCATAGCTAAATCGCACTTTACCCAGTGCAAAATAGTTGCCCAAAGCTAAATAGTGCTTTACCCAGCACAATCGGTTTGCGCAGAGGTGCGCGCTGCGCCAACCAGATCCCTGTCGGGCAACGTGGAGCAACGTAGAGCAAAGTTGCTTACACACAGCCATGCCCCCTAACTTGTCTGGACAGTAGTAAAATAAAATACAATGATAAGGTTTGAACCCAGGACACTGTGCACCATAATCAAAGTACTGAACCACTAAGCCACAACAGCTTAGGAAAAACATCCACTGTTAACATATATATAGTAATAAATGTTTGCTTAACCATTACTAAGCATGTCTGCAGTCAGCCGAGAATATTCAAAAATGGCCAATCACAGAAAAGTGCGGGAAATGCGGCATATTTAAGCTGCATAGGCGGGAATACTCACCATAACTGATTGTAGCTCCCACCTGCAGTTAGAATGTCTGGTGCTGGAGAGGGTACACGCTTTTGAGCGGAATGTTGGGGCATCGAGGAGTCAAGATATATGGTTTGGTTCCTAGTCCATCGGCATGAGATTCGACTCCTGCAGGGCCAGTTCCAAGGAACGGAGTATAAGGCGGAGGCTTGGAACTGGTTGGCTCATGAACTCACCAGTGCCACAGGCGTCCCTCGGAATGGTGAGCAGGTCTGTCACCACCATGCAGACCTGAAGAGGTAGAAGCAGGACCTTCTGAACCAGTGGATCCAGGAGGCCCATCAAATGAGGGATACCCCACTACTAAGTAGGTAGCCATGGATGCAGTATGTAAGATGAGCTAATATAGTCTAAATAATGGATAGGTATGTCTCAATATCCCTTTATTTACTCCACAGCTGCAGGTGCTCGCGCTATGAATCAGCAAGCCTATGCAGATAGGCTGCTAAGGCTGCACCACCAGGCAGGTTAGTAAATATTCTGCATGCATTGTTACATGATATATGTGAGTGAACATGAGAAAAGTGTTTAAGCCCAATAATACAGCAATAAAATGTCCTGATTAAATCCTCTGCATGTACTGTTATATAACAAACGTCAGTGAGCCAGAAATTGAGTGTACTAACCACCAATCAAGCTAAAATTATTCTGGAATACTATCCCTGCATGTATTGTCATAACATATAAGTGAGCAGGCCTGAAAAAGAGTGTTGTAACCTATCAAGAAAGGTATAATATGTCCTGAATATGTCTTCTGTATGCACTGTAATAACAAGTAAAGGAGAGAGCCTGTAGAAAAGAGTGTTCAATGTAATTAATAAAGGTATAAAATTTGGAGTGTGTCTGTGTCACTTACTTTGAAATGTTGTTGTACCCTTGCAATAATAAATAGTACTGTTGTATTAGGTGCTGTCAACCCACAGTTGTGCAGTCCCATAGGATGTGGATGAAGGAAGTGGCAGTAGCTGTGAAGTATAATACATTCATTCCCTGAATAAATCATCTGCATGTACTGTTACATATCATAAGTCAGATAGGCAGGAATAGAGTGTAGTAACCCATGAATAAAGCAAAACCATGTCTGGAATACTATCGCTGCATGCACTGTCATAGACAAAAGGTGAGTGAACCTGTAAAACAGTCTTGTAACCTATCAATAAAGGTATAACATTTCCTGAATAGGTCTACTGTATGCAGTGTAATGTCAAATACAGGAGAGAGCCTGTATAAAAGAGTTTTAATGTAAATAAGAAAGGTATAATACTTGCAGTGTGTATGTGCCAGTTACTTAGAAATGTTGTTGAACCCTTGCAGTTAAGAAATATTACTCTGTTGTAGTAAGTGCTGACAACCCCCAGTAGTGCAGTCCCATATAAAGTGGATGAAGGAAGTGCCAGTAGCTGTGAAGTATGCAACAGTCCTAAACAGTTGTGAAATGACTGACATGCCTAGGTAAATCTGGCACATGAGTAGCCTGTCAAGGTGTTCCCCAGAAACTTAAGTGTGTTACCTGAAAAGTAGGGTTGTGTGAAAACAAGTGAAAAAGCCATGTGAACACATCCAGATGTGCACATACATAAACAAGTCAATTTAATACAAGTATGCAGTAGTAACATCTGCATCCTGGACAATTACCATGTCAGTTTTAGGCCAGGTATATCATGAAGAAGCAAAACCCATAACGCAATCAAATGCATGTTGCTTAGTGTAAGAATACTTGTAGGGGATATACACCTGCAGTCAATAGGAATGTAGTGTACAGTTAAAGTACTAATAAGATGTTAATGGAGGTTTCTTTTTACACCCTACTCCATGTGCATAAACAATGCAATTCCACACCTCAATGGGTATGTGTAAAATCATAACATCTGTTGGGACATATGTCCTATTGTTATAAAAAATATGCACCTACTTTGATGCATGCCCCTGTTAAAACACCACAATCTTGGTGGCCTGTTGCCACCAATCATCCCTGCATGCTTTTGGAATGTCCACTGTTGTTCAATACATGCATGTGTTATGCTTGCTGTTCAACTGTTGTAACCCTGGTGTGTTGGGTTAATGGGAATATTACTGCATGCTGTTACAAGTAGCTTGGAATGCTGTTGTCTATGTTGTAATTAAAAACACCTAATCACAGAACGTATGGGAAGACCGGTCCCACCTCAGCTGGCAGTTGCACCTGGCACCCGCAGGTCTGGTGCCCAGCCCGGGCCACCCTCCTCCATAAGTCCTGTGCCACCTTTGGGTGGAAGCGCTGCAGGGGATGGGGCTTGCCCCCCTGCAAGCGTGGGTGGAGAAGGGCCTCCTGTCACCCTCTGAAGGGTCCGGGTTGTGGTGCGTAGGGAGATCCAGCGTTTAGTCGCTGATCCCCTATGCCAGCTCAAGGCAAGTGTGGACCTGACTCATGGGTGAGCCTGCCCCTCCTATGCAGCCCCCAGCACAGTGACCCTCGAGTCTGTGAAGGTCCATTGATGACTGCCCATGAGTGGGGATATCAGTCCCACTGTTACCATCTGTGGACTCATGGGCTTGCGATTTCCAAACATCCGTCCCTGTCAATTGTGTTTACCCACCCCATGTGTCATACTCTTCCCCTGTATGCTTCTTGTTTGTCTTGTCTGTTTACCTACCCAACCTACCTCTCCAAATATACCTACTTCCTCTACCTCACTTACCACTTTCCCCTGACAAAAAAAAAAAGGGCAATCTGTACCCGAAAAAAAATTACGCCCCCATACATAGCTTCCCATTTCACACACTGATAATTCTAACTGGCAGTACAACAGACTATGTTGTCCTCACCCCTCTCTCAGGGGTGGAAGGTTCCAAATTTCACTCTAAATTTTCAACATATGCACAGCTATTGCTGGCAAAGAAATGGGCAGCTATGGACCTTCCCTACACCCGTCCTGCACATCCCAAGCTTGTTTTCCTACTGTCTTTCCCTCTCTGTGCCCTCTTTTTCACCACTTTCCTATCTCCCCATTTTCTTTTCTTTCAAAGAAATTAGCGCAGGGCTAGAGGGAGTAAGCACTTTTAAGCAGTAGTAAGCGGGATTAAGCGAGTGTGCGCATGTGTGTGCTTAGCTAAGCGTAGCTAAGCGTTGCTCAAACCCGTGCAAACCTGATTACTACTGCTTAAAAGTGCCTTAGTCACTCTATGGCAGGGCCCTTGTTTTGCTGAGCAGCAAAATAAAAAACCTCTGCCAGTCTCAAACCCCAGCCCAGACCATTGACACAATAGACTGCATGAATTACCACTAAGCTACAGCAGTTATACAAATAACTTGGTTCTGAAATAAATATATCATGCATTACAATGAGGGAATGTAAATGGAAATTAGGAATGGTATAACACAAACCCTTTTCTGTAGGTCTTTACCAGCAGTGGTTGTGGTAATGCATGACATGACTGTGAAGGGAGAACCAGCCATCCTAGCAGGGAATAATGTTACAGTAGCACCTTACAAACATCACACAGTATCATACCAGGATAAACACTGGCCACAGGAATACAGTGCAATAACCACATTTGTATGGCAGTTAATTGTGTAAGTGAGAAAAAAGTACATACTCCCATGTATCCTGTGTTAGCATTTGGAGGGGTGTGTACATGTCTACGCTGAGATGTGTGTACTGGAAGCAGCAACATGCAGGTATGATTACAACATGCACATAACTGGCTACAACCCTAGCATCAGATAAGAGACATATACCAACCTTCAGACTGACACAACGGTGTCCAGAACAAACAAGAATGGGCCCCACCTTTGAAATCTGAAAGGGCTATGCCAACCTAACCTAGCATTTTATAGCAGTGGGCTGCAATCACAGTGAGTAATGCAATCACCAAACAGCAGACTACATGCAATTACTGAATGGTGGGCAACAATTGGTGCAGAGGCTGTCACATGTACAAGTGCAGATACCTAGAAAAGCAGGCTGTACCTGCAGTCCACACATGCAATTATATCATTGCAGGTGTAGTGAGACAGAGAGTGAGAGAGAGAGAGAGAGAGAGAGAGAGACGCACACAGAGTGAGACAGAGACAGAAGAGAGGCAGAAACAGAGACCAAAGGTTGAAATAGAGGGCAAAAACCCAAATCAAACCAGCAAAAAAAAAGATACAAAACCGTAACACATGGTGCAGGTAAATACAAAGGTAAGGCATGTAACTCAAATGTATGTGTTGGCATGTTGTAGATGTTCCCGAAGAGTACTCTACACACTGCAAATCATCCATGTGTGGCAGCAGTATGTATCTATCTGTATCTGCACATGTGCATAGGGCAAGGGGCATACTGCAAATGTTAGTGAAGGGTGGACAGCTATCTGTCAGTGAATGTTGATATGTGCATATATCCATGTAGGTTGTAGTGTGTGGCCTAGAATTCAGCATGCAGTGCGCTGGAGTGGCCTTAGGTCAAAGGGCCCCATGGTGCTCCCTACCACACTTCCTGGTGTCCCCATCCTTGTGTCCACATAAATAGTGGAAAAGCACTCCTGCTAGAGCGACACCCTAGGTGGCCACCCAGTAGGCCTATGCCTAAGGCCAGCTATGGTAGTTTTGATATATGTCATGTGGTGGTTAAATGCTGTGGGACAGATTTGTCAGATCTGATGTGTTACAGACAGTGAGGCTTGCTAATGCTACAAGGGCTGAGGACACCCACATGCATTCTGCACAACACTGTGCAATGTAATCACATACCTGTACATCCCACAACTGTTACATAAGTGAGATCCCCACCATGAAAGGTGGACTGTACATGTGCCTATATGTACATCCATGTGTACAGCAATGGATGTGTGCATGTATGTGCATAGATATGCATATATATAATATATCTATCTATCTATATATATATATATATATATATATATATATATATATATATATATATATATATATATACATATATATAGAGTGAGAAAGAGAGACACATAGACATGGGGTCATATGTACCGCAACAGGTGTGTGGTGAGCAAGGCATCAACTGTAGACAAGTGCTGATACTGCAGTGCCATTCCACCTTCCCAAAACAGTGTACCCATTAACTAACACATAGGCACAGAGCTAACTAACACTGAAGGTGTGATAAGGGAACATGGGACACAGGTGGACAGTAGCCTCCACTGTGATGAAGACAGTGCCACACTACACCTGTAATCTGTATGTGTGGTATGTGTCATGACAACAGATGTGTCATCTATGGAAGTATAGGGTAGGGTTCCCCTCTACTCATCACAATGCCCTGTGTGGTATGTACTTCCAGGGGCGGCTCGTGGCATAGGGCTGCCGGACTGCAGCCCCCTCAAAAATAAAAAAGAAAGAAAAATGAGAAAGAAAAATGAAAAATAAAAAAAATTATTTTTTCAAAATTCGCAGACTTCGCGCATAGACCGAGTCCCGACTACTGTCGGTCTATGCACATGCTCAAGGCAGTCCGGCCGTCCCCATAGGGGGACACAAGGAGACGTCTGTGCACTTTTACAGTGCACAGACTCGCCAGGATTATGGGTCGCGTCCGGACTGCAAGAGCAGCAGCAGGGACTCGGGACAGAGCATTACCGTCGGGAAGGAGCATTAGGATCTCGTCGGGCAGGAGAATTAGGATCTCGCGGTTTTTTCAGTATTGCGCGGGAAGGATGTACGTTAGCTGGATGTATTCAGGTAAGGTGCCTTTTAATTTACAATGTTTATTTGTATGGAGTTTGTGCTTTTTAATTTACAATGTTTATTTGTGTATGGTGCTTGCGCTTTACTGGAGTTTGTGTGTGTATGGTGCTTGTGCTTTACTGGAGTGTGTGTGTGTGTGTGTGTGTGTGTAAATGCCCCAGGTGCTTATGGTGGTGTGGTAGGGAATGCCTCAGGCTTGAACCCTGTACCCTGTATGCAGGTGTTAAAGACTTGAGTTCCCTACCCACCACCATTTGTAAAGAAATTTCAGATTTTTGCCTCATATTCGATCTGATCTGTTCCTCATAATATCTGTGGTTTGTAAATGTTGCAATGCTTGATATTTGATGGTGTAGTAGTAGCATTGTTGCCTCACAGCTGCAGGTTCTTGGGTTTGATTTTTGGCTGGGGTTCCTTCTTTGTGGGGTCTGTATCTTCTCCCGTGTTTGTGTGGGTTTGCTTTTGTGTCCTCCCATGTTACAAAGACATGTCTGCATTATTTCTTACTGGGCCTCTACTGAAAATTGTTTATTTGTTCCAAGTCAGACTGTCCTGATTAAAAAATGTTAAATAAAATTGACAGGCATTTGAATTTCAGACTTAAGGGTTTCTGAATGTTTAATTCCTTGTGTATTTGATGGTGCAGTGGTAGTATTGTTGCCTCACAGCTGTAGGTTTTCTGGTTTGATTCTTGGTTGGGGTGGCTTCTGTGTGGAGTCTGCATCTCCTCCATGTGTTTGTGTGGATTTGCTCTGGTGCCCTGCCATTTTACAAAGACGTGTCTGCAGTTTTAATCCCTGCTGAAAATTGGTTTTGTTCTGTCCGCAGTAAAATTGACAGGCATTTGAATTTCAGACTTCAGGTTTCTGAATGTTTAATTCCTTGCATAATTGATGGTGCGGTGGTAGTATTGTTGCCTCACAGCTATAGGTTTTCTGGTTTGATTCTTGGTGGGGGTGGCTTCTGTGTGGAGTGTGCATCTCCTGTCTGTGTTTGGGTGGATTTGCTCTGGTGCCCTGCCATTTTACAAAGATGTGTCTGCAGTTTTAATCCCTGCGTCACTGCTGAAAATTGTTTTGTTCTGTCCAGCAGTAAAATTGACCCGGCATTTGAATTTCCAACTTCATTTTCTTCAGAATACATAGTAGCCCAACCTTTTTTTTTTAGCGATTTTCTAAGTTTATAAGATGAATATTTTAAATTTGTCCCTATTTTGGGACTGTATTCCCCATTATTGGCTTCGTCCAGGTTTTTGTGCTAAGGTTGACAGCTATGGCAAGAACTGAATTCACTGAATATGTTTGAGGGCTGTATTCCCTCATTACTGGGTTTGTCCAGGTGTTTTGTACTAAGAGGTTGACAGCTATGGTGAGAACTGAATTCACTAAATGATAGCCATTTAAGTTTCAGTCTTCCTCTTTTTACAAAGCAGCTGATGTATAGTGGTATGTTACTCTGACTGTTTTTGCTCAGGGACCTTGGCAGTAAAATATATGGTGGCAACACAACATTTTATTCTAGCAACTTTCCAAGATTATACAAGCAATGTTTAATGTGTCCCTGTTTTTGGGCTTTGACCCCCAATACATTTTGGCTTTTTCCAGTTTTCTTGAGCTGCGGTTGAGATGCAGTTGAGTATTGAGTAGATTTTACAAGGAACTGAGAGCTGCAGGGGAATAGAAGTTTAATGCTTTGCCAAGTTAATACTATAGCACAACAGGCTGTGTACTTGCTTTTGATGCAGAAGGTTGTGGGTTCTACTCCCACAAGGGGTAGATGCTGCCATTACTGAGAATGTTCTCCTTGGTGAAAATGCTAACTATGAGTTCGTTATCAGTTTGCCATCCATTTCCTCTTGCAATATTATTACTAGCTTATCATTTTTAATGTAATATAGACAATTTATTCCTGAGGGGCAACAGACACTTTATTTTCGATGAAACCATGAAATATAAAGGTGATTGCTAGCAGCAACCACTTCATTAGTTACAGATTTCTTTAATGTGGAATTATTTAGATGACTGACTTCAGAGATTGTGCATATTTACTGATAATGGACTGTAGAATTGTGCATATTTACTGATAAAGGTGGACTGTAGAATTGTGCATATTTACTGATAATGGTGGACTGTGGAATTGTGCATATTTACTGATAATGGTGGACTGTGGAATTGTGCATATTTACTAATAATGGTGGACTGTGGAATTGTGTATATTTACTAATAATGGTGGACTGTGGAAGTCTGAGTAGACTTTTTATGATAAATGTTCTCAACTGGGCAGTTTTGCCATTATGGGTGCATATGGTTTGTTTCATTGCTTACTGGAAAAAATGTTCAAAACAAATTTAAAACATCCTGTAACATGTGTACTGTATTGTACAAGGAATATAATTTTAGTACAATGAGGAAGGTGTATCAAAGAGCACATGTATGTTTCATATGCAAGGAGCCTATGATTCGAAAACAGCCCAAAATTAATCTTTATCTGCCACTGGCAAAATGTATTTTCCTTGAATGTGGGTTTTAATGCTGTTTCAATGAATGTGAGTTTCAAGGGCAGAGAAGTTTTAATGCTAAGTTTTCATTGTGAGACTGCATTGCTTTGTTTAACAGATGACTTAGTGTTTGTGCTGTAAAATACAAAATAAAACTTTCAAATGAAGTCCAACTCATCATAGAAGTAAAGCAGTATGCACATTAGTGTTTATGGTAAATGGAGTGAAATAGCCAAGTATAATGGTTCATTGGAATGGCTGCAGAGGCTCCATTCAACCATTATTTTGTCAGGGGGGAAGGGCAGCAAACTCAGACAGGCCCATCTGAACTATACCTCCCAACTGTCCAGATTTTCAAAGAATGAATAGATTTTTGCTTCTTATTTTTGGTTTGTTCATAAAATTTGTAGTTTTAATTCCTAAATGATTTGCCAGAAGTCACTCTAAGTTTCAGACTTCATAACCTTCAGAAAAATGCATGTTAAAGTAAGAGCTGTTCTATCAACTGTCTCAATTTATACAAGAGCAATTTTAGTACTGTTTATATGTGCCCCAATATATTTGGCCTTGTTCAGATTTACTGCATTAACAGGTTGAGAGGTACATGCAAATAAATTGCTTTATAGAATTAGGCATAGCCAACCTCTCAACTGTCCCCAATTTTGGCTCAAAATGTTGCTCTTCCCCTTATAATCCCTCCATAAAATAGCAATTTTGGAAGAAAACATGGAGGGTTTACAATTAAGAAATAACTGTAATAATCAAAGTTATAGATTACTTGAAATGCATGTAGATTCTTTTATATTTTGTCAGCTGCTCAAGGTAGCAGTAGATTCTTTTATATTTTGTCAGCTGCTCAAGGTAGCAGTACTAATATTAAAGTGTCCTTCTTTGACAGGTAGCAGCTGTATTGTGTGTCTATTTTATATTTTTGCATCACGTTTTGTCCATTTTTCATAAAATTGTGTTTTTGGCAAATTAGTGACATCACTAAAGACTGAAGTTAGAAAATGACAGACATTTGAGTTTCAGATTTTATACCCTTCAGAAAATTCATACTAATGCAAGACCTATTCTATTATCTTTCTAAGTTTATTAGAGCAATATTTAAAATTGTCCTTATTGTTGGGCCTTTGTCCCACTTCTGTGTATGGCTTTGTCCAGATTTCTTGCTCTTGAGGTTGAGAGGTATGACAAATGTGTCAGGGCCATCACAGTCAGCCAGAGAGATTTCAAATTGTGACATGCTTGTTGCACCCCACTCCCCATGTAGTGACTCTGGATGTGTCCAAGCAAGGCAAGGAGTAGTTGTATCTACCTTGGATGGGAGGACACACTGCATAAGTACTGCAGTGGCTTTTCATCTGTCCTTGATTTTGCAGAATGGTCTGGTTTCTGTCATATTTTGTACTGTTGATTTATGCTTATTACTCAAAGTGCCTGTTGCTCTGTGTTTTTAAGTAGCAATGCTTTAATGACCATAAGGTAAGCTTGTCTGAGATCGTAAGATGCAAGTAAGCTTTAATAAGCATACTGTTAAAGAATTGCCAACATTGAGAGCCTTTCTGTTGTTGCCATGCAGAGAATACTTGACTAGATAATGTATAAGCCTTGGGTATTAAAGGACAGGATTCCATTATTTTAAAAGCTCATTACACTTGTTGGAGACTTCCAGTCATCTCTACAGACTTTACCCGTAAACTAAACAGAATGCCAATCATGTGTGGTCCATAACTTGTACAGTAATCCTTTAAGCAATGTATCTTGAGCTTGTTTATTGTTTGCTTTTCATTTTTTACTTTTATCATGTTTTCCCCATGAAACAAGTTGTCAGGCAGCAGGTCTTTTTTGGATAAGAAACATTTTTACAAGTGGGGGCATCACATATATTTCTACTTTCAGCATGTTACTTGGTACTTTAATAAAGCTGAATATATTATAATTAGGACTGCAGTGCAAGGAGAAGTGGTTTGAGTTGAGTGCTTCTGGTTTTTCTTATACTTGATTTTGACTGGCATTCCAGTAATGTATTTAAAAAGTAATTTATTTTTTCATGCCTCACAACCTTTTGTTTCCATCTAGATATTAAGTAAGCTGTCATGCAGCCAATGCATTGAAATACTTTTATTCTTCTACACTTATTTTTGTCTTGATTGGACTTTCATAATGATGGTTTGCCACCCAGGGCAGCGTATTTAATTAAAGTTAGTTTTTTGTGGTTTTGTGCATAGCTCCTCCCCTTTCTGGTTGACCACACCCCTCCCCTTGACCCCACCCATTCCGCTGTCTCCTGCAGCCCCCCTGTGATTTGAAGTCACCAGCCGCCACTGTGTACTTCACATGACAACTACACCAGGTGAACAGGCCACAGACAGATCTCCCAAAGGGTAATACTGTCCACAAACAAATGCCCTATGCAGACTGACTCACAAAACCACAACTACAGTGTATTGCATACTGGCCACACAGAGGTGACCTCTGCTGGACATACAGAGGTATGTCACACCCATAGTTGGGTGACAACCACCATGGCAACATATCACAACCCCTCGGAGTTACACGCTCTAGGGCCCTAAACCTTGTCAGCTCACTAAACAGCATATGCTGGAGGGATAGGTTCCCATCTCAGACATATGCCATACACCGGAATAGACCCCATAGCAATAGCAAACAAGGCTCCTCCTTAGCAGTTGTTATAAATACCCCTGATGATTGTGTGGGAGATTGTTAATACACCCCAGGAAACACCTCTGTGGTTCAGGTTGGCAGGGGCAAATGAAATCAAAGTACATGTGTGTCAAAGGCCAGTGTAGCATATGGCTAGGCTGCCATAGGCCCTAGGGCCAATAGCATATTACCTACCTATGACACTATGCACTCACACATGTGCTTAATGCAATAGTTGCTATGTGAGGTTGAATGAGTGTAACGCTGAATGTGTGCAAGGTCTGTAAATGTGTGATAGCTCAGTGTGATGTTGTATCTGCCATGGTAGTGCCTAACCTAGCTGTGAGGACAGCAACTGATGTGTAATGTACTGTTAGGCAGACATAGTAGTATGGCATATGATGTGACGTTGTTCTCCGTTGATGAATGTGGTGTCTCATTGTAGGTTAAAGCAATACATGTATGCTTAGTGAGTGGTACTGCAGGTGAATCCATCACCAATATGAACCGTAGTACTACCTGAAGCTGTAGGGCTAAACAGCACAGTATGTTGTGCGTTCACATTGCTTGGAAACACTGTCATGTGTATTACCTGTAGTCTGCACAGAGTGTAAGTAGTGCTACACAGCACTGTATGGTACACAGGTAATGCTCATCTGTGTTGGCATACAGTGGTGCATTGTATGTTTGCCTGATGTGTGTGTGATTATGCCTGTACAATGGCTTCAGTCATATGTGTGTTACAGGGTTGATGTGTGTATCCAGCAACATCTATAGTCTGTTACAGCAGCATGCCACCTATAGTAACAATTGGACACATCTGTTAGGCAGGGCTATGGCATCAATGACTAGGGTGTTTGATTGGTGCTACTGTACCTGTACTTTACATCCATTGCAATGGATGACATCTCTGTTCGTGCATTGGTGTGATATACACCCCTGTCTTGAGGTTGTGCAATGTGTCACAAACAGTGTGCAAGGTACTGTTGTATAGTGGTGTGATATATAGAGTCTGCCAGGCAGTGTTAGTTAGTTGTGGCCTGAGAACCAATAAGTGTCATTGAACGTGTGTAACCACTGACAGACAATAGGATGGTATATATGTCAGTAAAGTGATATCTGTGGGTAAAGGTATAAAGTATGCCACAGGACACTCTCACACATATTGTTCATATCTTTTTCAGCCAGATGGCCCACCAACGTAATCCAGCTTACACTGCAGAAGAGGAAGAAGTGATAGTCAACAGCCTTTTGCAGCAGTACACTATGCTGTTCTCCAGAACCAGCCAGCACCAGCAGGAGTGGACTGCACTGTGGCAGGAACTTGTTAGTCGGGTAAATGACATAGGCATGCATAACTGGACATATGAGCAGGTACACCATCACTGCAGTGATTTAATTAGACAAGTCTGGCAGCGTGCATCTGATATCCAAAGACAGCAGCTTGCCACAGGTGGTGGGTGACCATACATCCTCCCCTCACCAGAGTAGAGGAGCTGCTCCTAAGCATTGTGGCTCCAGGACAACAGCTACGGCAACCTCTGACATGTGTTGTAATGGAGGCCGGAGCCATCCAGCACATCCACATGGAGCAAGCAGGTAATATGCCCTATCTGTAGACTACAGTTAACTGTATTGTTAGATTATGTGTACGTGAGATGTGTACTGTGCGTTTAGCCTTTCTGCTGCCTACTGTTGTGCAATATGGATAGTTTGTATAATATCCCTACACCTGTGACTGTTGACTGTTGTTTACTGCAGTTTAGCATACCCACTGTAGCAATGCCACAGTTGTGGCCACTGATGAACCCTCTCATATTCTTGTAGGTCCCTCTGGTGTGACGGCAGGGCAGCCGATCCATGCTGGTGAGTGTGTTATACCTGCAATGTTGGTAATGAAATATGCATGTCATAGGTGAGGTGTAGGCCATGTACACGTAACACACCTACGCATAATGCATGCCGTGCATGTTTGCTGTGAGACGTTGCACAGCTCACTAATGTCGGTAGCTTCCTCAATGACATGCAATACACAGAGCATGACACACAGTTGTGGCAACCCCATACTGCACATTGGATAGGCATAGTTGCAACACCTGTACACAACATAAGACATTTATCACATGCAGTACACAAAGTCATGCTACATAAGGCATAACCACACACCGGCTGTAAGGTCACACGTCAGTATCCCACATGTCATCCACACACACATAATGTACCTCAGGGGTAGAGGCCTATCATGGGGCTGTGCAACACTCTTCAACACATAACACAGTCATGTTAGGCAATGCTCCCTACTGGACACCTCATACACCCATGTACAAAGTGGCTGTGTAATAGTAAACGTATCCACGGCACTGCAGTTCAGGTACAGCATGTTAGGCAGTGGTTTGTCACACAGTAGTAGCCGTGAGTGACCACAAGATGCATGATGATGATGATGGCACATGGTACTACACCCCATCCAGTTACAGTGACCACAGTACTACACATAGCAGTCTTTGCTGTGCACCTCATTGTTCTGTGTGTGCAAACATATGTACCTATACACACCATGCATAGCATGTTGTGTGTGTGCTTACATATGCTAGTATACACATTTTGCACAACAGCCGCCATCTGTACAAAGAGTCACATATATGTCCTGGAATGCTATTGGGTGTATAGGTCACATGA
Source organism: Protopterus annectens (assembly GCF_019279795.1). NCBI lineage: Eukaryota > Metazoa > Chordata > Ceratodontiformes > Protopteridae > Protopterus > Protopterus annectens. The sequence continues at coordinate 1,134,239,269 of NC_056732.1, read as the reverse complement.
CACACATTGTGTATGTGTGGTGTTTAATGTTGCAGTCATGTAGCATGCCATGCCATGGCTGGCAACAACATATCTGCAATATGTCCCACACGCACCATAACCAGTGTGCAATGTCCATGTTGTGCATTGGGATTCCATCACATCTATATGCACCACTCATCCCATGTCTGTACATTGCATGCATTTGTTACACCTGTGCCCACTATTATGTGATATGGACACAGACACTGTCATCATACATGTCAACCTATGTGTCACACAGATGACACATGCAGCCATGGTATGTATACCATTGAGTGATGGTGCACATGACATTGCAGAGCAGATAATACTTGCACAGCAATGTTGTGTCCATGTACACATTGTGTTCCAGGGTGTACCCAATCACTGAACAACTACACACATGCATCAAAGCCATGTATAATGTCATTAGATAGGGCTGTCTACACTTGCACTGCATGGTGTTGTGCAACACATGGTCTGCCTGCTGACACGTGTGTGGTGATTGTTTGCCTTGTGATACTGTCACCCACCATCACCCACTATTATGTATGTGTTGGATTGCTGGTGTGTGTGTGTGTGTGTGTGTGTGTGTGTGTGTGTGTGTGTGTGTGTGTGTGTGCTGTGGTGAGCAATGTATTTCTGTGCATGTATGCATGTGTGCATGTGTTCATGTGTTCATGAGTGAATGTGTTCATGTGTTCATGTGTGCATGTATTCATGTGTGCATGTGTGCATGTGTTTGTGTTCATGTGTGCATGTGTTCATGTGTGCATGTGTGCATGTGTTCATGTGTTCATGTGTGCATGTGTGCATGTGTTCATGTGTGCATATGTGCATGTGTGCATGTGTGCATGTGTTCATGTGTTCATGTGTTCATGTGTGCATGTGTGCACATGTTCATGTGTGCATGTGTTTATAATGTGCATGTGTTCATGTGTTCATGTGTGCATGTGTTCATGTGTTCATGTGTTCGTGTGTGCATGTGTGCTAACATCATGTACAGATTGTAAAGTGTGTTTCCTGTCTTCCTTCCACAGGTGCTGTGTTAGGCATGACTGAATGTAGCAGGGAACCTGATGTCACTGTCACTAATAGTGAAGATGATGAGACATGTATTGTGGCACAGGAAGGTCTGACAGAGTCTGTCATTGCTCCACCAATTGACAGTACACAGCGGTCAACCCCATCTATGCGCACACTCATACTGCCAATACATCCCTTGTCACCAATGGCCGTAGCTGATGGACAGCATACAGTTGCCATTGACCAGGAGAGTGTGGTACCTATGGCATGTGCATCCCCTCACCGCAGCCATAGCCAGATTACAGGAACGTTACCACATAGGCGGATGTCCTTGGGTTCTTGGGGGAGCACCACTGGTCGTATTGACCCTGGCAGACGTGCCCCAGGAGGTATTACAACCTCCAATATGTTCTGGGCTGTAATGCAGTCACAGGCATGTATGGAACGATACACCCGACAGGCACTAAGGGTGCAGAGGGCCCATTACACTACTATCAATGACAGCATCTGTGACCTTTCCGATGCCATCCGGAATTACACCGTGGTCATTGATAGCCATTGGAGGGAGACATTAGATGTCCTCCACAATGTGTTAGCCTTGAGCCAGGACCATGTGGGAAGGATGAGAGGCTGATGTGGATGCATGCCAGCAACAGCATCAGCTGGCATTTGTCGCGGACAGACCATGGATCACAGCCACTCCCGTATTGGCAGTACCAGCCCCAGCAATGCTGGGGCTGGTCTGTCCATTTACCATCCTACTAGACCATGTGCACGTGGTGCTGGCCAGTCCCGGCAGGGACATGGGTCCAGTCATCATACCTCTGCCTCTGATGATAGCACCCAGTCAGGGTTGGTACCCGATACTGCCCGTAGCACCCCTGCTAGGCACAGGTATGGTGTCCGTAGCCGGAGACAGTGATCTGTACGGCCTAGCAGATACAGTCTGTGGCTGTCCCACAACCGCCCATATATGGCAGCCACATGGTGGAGTTGAGTGCATGCAGACACACACACATTTACCATACAACTAGGGCTCACACATACACACACACATTACATCAACATTGGCCCATGCAGTACTGTTGTCCCGCACACACACACACACACACACACACACACACACACACACACACACACACACACACACACACACACACACACACACACACACACACACACAGACATGCCGATTGGATGGGTCAATGTTGGGCTCTGGCAAACTTACAACACACCCTGTGCATATGATGACACCAGTGCCACCTCCTGTCATCTGTCACATTGATGCAGGAATAAGCTAACATGGTTCTGATGCACAGGGTAACATCATAGCAGTGTAGCAATAGTAGCAAGTTGCCAAAAGGAAGGTGTACTGATATCCTTGTAGGTATATCTGAGCAGGCATTATGCATCATTGTAGCATTGTTTACACCAGTGTTAGGTCTGAGTATGTATTGTCCAGCCATGTTCCACTTAGCTGAAGTGTACAGTGTTGCCAGCATGTGTTAGTGAGTGGACAGTATGTGTGTGATGTGTGCATTACAAATTAGCAGGTGTACATCTGTGAACATGGTGTGTGCGCACTGTCTGCATGTATGTGCATAGTGGACACGTGGGATGTGTGACATACCCTGTTCTACACATTGTTAACATCTCATGGTATCTTTCGATGGCCAGTATGCATTCTACTACAGATATGTACTAACATGGGTACACATGTGTGTATGACATGGGTTGGCACTATGCTATGGGTGATACCGTTGATATCTGTCAATGATCTACAGTCTGGCAGTATACACCACCTCAACAGCATGACTATAACCAATCATTAGATGATGTCCTGACAAGTGACTCACAGCTGTAGGGAACTCAGTAACAGTTGGATCCTTCCAGTACTATACTATAACAGTAACCAGTGGTATTGAAAGCCACACGTTCCTGGGACCACACCTGTGTGGCATAAAGCCCTCTTCGGTACATACAAACATACTAGGGATATGTCCATCCACATCTGGTAATGCATGCATTGGCCCACACTGCATTCCCCGGATGGGACGCATATCCTACACAAGGGTATCATACAGACAGATACCTGTTGTCCAATACATGCTGTATAGCAGTATGCCGTCTATGGCATGGTCATCCACATTTACTATACATACTATCCCGACAGTACCACATAGGTGGTAGCCCTGAACATGTATGTTGGGTACCAATGTGTACAGACAGACACGTGTTATGTAATCTGTCCCTTGGTATCCACATATCCATAGGTATTGTGGGGTCCCTCTGTGTTTCACATAACACATTAGGGGCCAGCATGCATATCCACAGGGCTGGTGCACACCTATCATGACTGTCCATTATTGCCAGTCATTGTTGTGTATGAACATGTCTGACATATACCCCAGCAATTACCCTCACTCACAGTACTCTACAGTACGTGTCATGGATGTGTGTGGCAGGGATGTCTTTGGCCACGGGTCACTACATTGGCCGGTCTTGACGCAGAACATACATATGTGGCCTATGATCTGTGAAGCAGCGGCACAATCTGTCGAAGGTTACAAATGTATTCATGTAGTATGCAGGCTTCACACCTATGTACTGATTGAGGTCACATGTACACAAATCTATTAGACACGCAGATACCTGATGTGTGCAATCCACATACTGCATGAAACATATGTCATACCGTAGTAAAAACAAAACCCACACTGCATTGACTACCTGTGGCACACACACACACACTCTCAGAATTTGCAGGACTCAAATCCCTATTTAGCTATGTTATGACACTTGTGACATACGCATTAACACAACATGCTATTTGCTGTACTGGGAGCATTCTTTTCCAAAGCTCTATTTGTAGGATGCTGACATCATTACACTTGGCAAAGAGGTATTCACCACTCCTAATGTATTTCCACAGTCTGCAAAAAGGTCACTCCTCTCAAAGGCAGTCGCACACATACGCATGATTCAACCCCCTACCTAACTAGGTTATGTTACTGGAGAGACATGCATTAACATGGCACACTATATTCATTACTAGGTGTTTTTTGTTCTCCTTGAATATTTTAGGATGCTGACATCATCAGACTTTCCAAAGAGAGATGTACCTCTTTTAAAATGTGTTGCTACAGTCTCCCCCTCTCAAAGGAAATCACACACATATACACCCCCAACACAAAAACTTGGCATTTGTAGGATTCAAACCCCTACCTGACTATGTTATGCCAGTAGTGAGATATGCATTAACACGGCACACTATTTTCTTTACTGGGAGCATTCTTTTCCAAAGCTCTATTTGTAGGATGCTGACATCATCACACTTGGCAAAGAGGTATTCATCACTCCTAATGTATTTCCACAGTCTCCAAAATGGCCACTCCTCTCAAAGGCAGTCTCACACATACACTCAGCATTTGCAGGATTCAAACTCCTACCTAACTATGTCATGCTACAGGAGAGATACGCATTAACATGCCACGCTATATGCATCACTGGGTGGTTTCAGTTCTCCTTGAATATTTGTAGGATGCTGACATCATCAGACTTTCCAAAGAGGGATGTACCTCTTTTAAAATGTGTTTCCACAGTCTCTAAAAAGTCTACTCCTCCCAAAGGAAATCACACACACTTGGTGTTTGCAAGACTCAAACCCCTACTTGACTATATCATGACACTAGTGAGATACGCATTAACATGACACGCTGTTTGCCTTACTGGAAGCATTCTTTTCCAAAGCTCTATTTGTAGGATGCTGACATCATCACACTTGGCAAAGAGGGATTCACCACTCCTAATGTATTTCCACAGTCTCCAAAAAGGCCACTCCTCTCAAAGGCAGTCTTACATACACACATACTCAGCAATTGGAAGATTCAAACCCCTATCTAACTATGTTATGACACTAGTAATACACGCATTAACACAACACGCTACATGCTTTACTGTGCGTTTTTTATTCACATGCTATGTTTGTAGGTTGCTGACATCAGACTGGACATGGTTATGTGTGTGCACGTAGTGTTATGCAATCCCACAAATGAACCTTGTGGGTCAGCAGGTGTGAATGTCTTGAACAGGAATACACAATTCATACCTGGTGTGATCTATCTGTGGACATATTACCATTCCTTCATATGACAATACATATTCATGCATGGATTGTAGGTTTTGTGGATACCACGTGTCTGTGATGTTGGTAAAGGACTATTCAAGGTCTATGTGGGACCTGTGTTGTTCCTGTCAGTGATGTTTGTCCTGCGTGGCTGCCTTGCAAGATATCTAGCAGGTTTGGGGAACATAATGTGCTCATTAACATACCACAGACGTTTGTGTTGTGTGTTTGTCAGTTTACAATATCTCTGTTCCTGACTGCAATCATGATGGACTCCATGGACTAGCATTTCGGACTTTGTAGGCTTATAGGAATATAGTTCCCATGGTGTGTTGTGCACCAACACTTGTGGGGTGTGCCACATGTTGCTGTAACACATTCAATGGTGTAAGATCCAGTAGAGAGTGTGAGGCTCAACAAACTGTTTGGATGCAGTGTCTGTTTGTCCTGTCGTTCACTTATGACACATATGGGGAAACAATGTTATCCACGTGATAGGATTCATTTGGCATTGTGGGGACCAGTTTACACATTCTACATGTGATATCTCCTGGTATGATGTTAGGGCCTTTTGTCACTGGGAGGTGGGTATGTATGTATGGGCCTGTCTCACAGAATGTTGACATTGTCAGTAAGGTACAGTTGACCCTGACTCAGGACATATATGACTGTACATCGATATTTCTGACATAGCTGAAGGAGGTGTAATGTTTCTGTCTTTGCAGATAATATTTCTACAGCAACAACAAACCTGAACACTAAAACCCTGTTATACTCTTTTACACACTTGACACACTACTGATCCTTTGTGATCAGTCGACAGTGTATGTCATCATCATATCCTGGCATGTCCAAATGTCGGTTTTTTGTGTACTCTCCAGTCCAGCTGGTGCATATTGGAATTCTGATTCATTCTTACAACTGCCTTATGTATACAGGTAACACTGTCCTCCTACCAACAAACTCAGATATCTGTGAGAGGTGCAACTGTATAGACGGACAGGAGGCTGAGCTCTCCCAAGCCATGACTGGCACAGTCTATTGGGTGGTGAAGGTAACCACACACACCACAAATACAGTCACACATGCACCTATGACAACAGCAAACCGTATACATTGACACACAATGACATACTTGGAGCATCTAAATGTACTCTGCCTAAGCAGCTGAGACATCCAAAGCAGACACACAAACAACTGCTAACACACAACCATACACACATATCATCACATAGTTCACAAAGTCATTGTGCCACACAGTCACTGCCCTTAGGCCTACACAACACACCTCATACAACTGTATTAGGTGAGAGTAATTGTCGGTCACACTGACATCCCACTTACCAGGCTGAACAAGGACAAGGTCACTTTGTGCTGTGTGTCAGGTGCCAGGATATTCCACATGACACATGCACTGTTGTCAGTCCACTACAAGTACAAATATGGCTCCCTCATTGAGCATTCTGGTGTGTAGACCCTCAGACATTCCTCCCTGGACTACATGACAAGAGACATAGAGGAGCTCTCTGATCATGTAGCCCAGGACAGTATGACCCTGACCTTGTGTAGCATCTTACCCTCACCAAGTACTATGTCACAGTATACAGATGACATGATCAGTTTTAACAGTTGCCTAACATATTGTTGTCATTCACAGGGGATCCAGTGTCTGTCAGCCTGGGATTACATGCTCAACATCCCATGTACATTCGCTATGGATACCATGCACCTGTCACCCCTAGGCTTTCACAGACTGCCTTAAGCTCTTGACACATACATAATGGCTGTTTGAAGCGAGGGTCAGATGACATAACCACAGCCATAGACATTACAGGGTACAGGAAACGGAGAATGATGGTGCTCAACAACTGATGTCTAATCCTCAGAATGCATGCACTCAGGACTCACATCAGTATGGAATCTGTCAATATATGTGCAGTAACAAACACCTGGTTCAGGCTCACAAAAGCACAGCAGCACTAACATGTTTTACGTCATACCATGGTTTTCAGATACAAGACTCGGTCTGAACAACAACAATAGGGGGGGATTCCATATACATCATTCATACACACACCTCTAGGTTGGTAGCAGTACACAAAGCATTGGGGAACGTACATGTGCAACTGAGAGTGGTCAAAACTGCATTTCATTTTGTAGACTGTTACAGACCACACTCCCAAACATGGGCACAACAGTTGTTATTCCTGGGAACACTGGGGAATGTGAAGGTCTCACCAAACACCATTATATCATGTGACTTCAAATACACAAACAATGACTGGGTATACTACTCAAGCAGTGACACCCTCGCACAACAGTTGCTATGATTGCTACACTCAAATGCTAGGGCAGACCTGGTCACCATACCCACAGGGGGTTATACATGTGGTACCTGATCATCACACACATGGGGACTCTATGTTCCACAACAGAGATATACCTGTAATTGTTAAGGTCGGAACATACATTCATCTCACTAGACATACATATCCCATACACACACACATCCTATGTGATCACAGTGACATACTTCTCATGAGCAAACGTCACACTTGTACAAACTGAGGAGGTATCCCTCAATGACCCTGGGACAGTGTTAATTAGGGCTCAGACAACTACATACTTTACAAGCACATTCTATGGACAACTACTGGAATTCATGGATCATGCTATTCCAGATAACTAAGACTCAGTCCTCCAAAGGCAGGCACCCTGTCTACTGGACCATGGCCATTACTGAGCTGTACATGGACAGGAGGAGGCTACTACATTATAGAGCACAATCACAATCTGGAAGGCATCTCTGATCAGTACTATGGTATAGCTACAATCAGTTGTTGATTTATCTAAGGCCCACTTCTAACGGACACTTGCGACAGACACTGTGGATAATCACAAGGCCTTATTTAGCTATGTCAGGGACCTGTGTGGGAACACACAGATATGCTGTGAGTTACTGCATAATTACAAATGATACAGTCAACCCACTGACATTGCGAACATCCTGGACAACAGGTTCAGTGGGAATGTTTCCCCACCATCCCCTCTGCAGTGCACATGTCCATCACAACAGGGTGTAGCCTCCCTGACATCACAGATGAACATGTGTGTGCTGCCCTCTCCATAGCAGACAACACAGCATCAATGGGACCAGATAGTGTCCCAAATTGTGGCTTACACGAGATTCATGACAAACTTCACACTCACATTATGTCACTGTTCAATTTCACAGTTACTACAGGATGTGTACCAATGGAATGACATACAGCTTTGGTGTACCTGCTACACAGTGCTGGTGCCACAAGGGACCCTGGACATTATCACAATATATGCCTAACTATCCTGGTCTGCTATGCTATGGAGTGTATCATCATGGAATACATACACATACACACTGTGAACCTACAGACACTGGATCCTACATAATTTGGTAGTGTTGTGGGCATATCTTGCCTCTTGCAGATGTTTGATGTCTTTAAACAGTTAACAGGTCCATAGATGTACACAGGGTTGTCCACACAGCCTACCTGGAGCTTGCACACCACTTCTACACAATACCCCACTTGGCCTTTACACATTAGATCACCGGATTCGATATCTACACATATGTCACAATCTGGACTGCTAACTGGATCATGGATAGCACAAACATGGTCAGTATTGCAGGTGCCATGTCTGACTATACACCAGTTACACGTGGCATCCCACAGGGCTCAGTCCTGGGACCTCTCTTGTTCTGTATATATTTCTGATACATACTGGCTAACACAGGAGGAATATGGATGACCATGTTTGCAGATGACTGCAAACTGTGTGCCATATTCGACTCCACAGGCACAGGCATCCTCAGAAAGGGTCTCACAGAGATGGCTGACTGGTGCCAGAGCCATGGCCTACAGCTATCTTACTTTAGATGCATAGTCGTCACCTTTGGTAGTAACATCGTGCACACACATTACCACATAGGTGATGATACATCACGTACAGTGTGTGTGGTTTGTGATTTGGGGACATGAATACTTAGTACTCTTGCCTTTGACATTCACATTGCCAATGTTGTTGGACACACCTTCTATTTAGGCAACCTTATCCCTTACAGTTTTGCATCCAGATCAGGTGGGGTCATTGTGACCCTGTAGTTATCTGGCACATGCTTGGATACAATGGCCCATTTTGGATGTACCTTACCCAACACCTGCAGCAACTGGAATGTACACAGATTTACATAACCAAGTGGATCTAGGGACTCACACAGATGGTATGCACAGTTTGGCTATGGTGACCCCAGCTCTCCTCAGTGGCTTACTGCCTACTTGGATGCAGTCTGTGCCTTTTATTTGATGCCATGTCCATCACAGCATTAATGGATAGGCTCCATGTAAGGATATCAAAGTCCCTTACAGCTACATGCTCCAGGGACAGGTACATGAGCAATGATGTTAATAGGACATGCTGGAGGGGCATATTACCATCACAGAGGCTCCACTCACTTGGGAATGTGATTACAGTACCACATATGCACAGACCCACGTTAACCACCTATAGGTGACATCTTCACAGGTGGACGGGTGATCAAATGTTTAGCCCTGGGATATGTTATGGGTCCTTGCTAGACAGAGGCAGAATGAAATGAACATATGTGAGATATCTTGTGTGATCTACCATTGGCAGGCACAGTCTACTGATCTAGCATGATTGCAGACTACAAACACATTGTGGCTAGGCTTCTACATACCTAGGGCAGATAGCCTAGTGTCAACCTCTGAACCTATGCTAATGTTCAGGATGCACATTGTTCAGTGATGGTACTGATTGCAGGTTTTGTTTCTTCTTTGCTTTACCACTTCCTATGAACAACCTATGTTTCTGCATAACATATTTGATTGTGACAGTATTTCACTATTTTATATTGTGTCTGTTGTCATATCACTGTATGCACACGGTGGATTGGTGAATAGTGCGAGGTTCCTGGGTTGACACTTGCAACTGAGGGATATGTGTGGCCCACTGCTGTACTCAAACTTGACCTAAGTGTGTGAGCATGCCCAGTTCAGACTTTCAGTGTTTTGCTGCCTGAAATTTGTCTCATAATTGTGTGTGAGCATGCCCAGTGTGACCTTGCAGTATGTTGCTGTCTGAGGTCCACTACGTTTGTTGATGTGTGTGAACATTACCAGTATTAACATTTATACTATATGTGTGTTGAATATCAGGTTCTATTATTACTGCAGGCCTTACCTTTGTGTCTTAACTCGACAAGGATTATGCTATGCATGCAAGGTTTCCATTAGATACTTAGCATTGACTTATCAACATTTTTTCATGCAAGCTGATCATTGACATGCTGTTGTGGTTTAGTGGTTCTGTACTCTGACTATAGTGTACTGTATCCTGGGTTTGAGGACTGTCACTGTTTCATATTTTCATACATGGCAGAACAGACTGCTTCAAGAAAAGTGAAGCAAATATGAACTTGTTAACCTGCTTTTGATGAACTATACCCACATTTGACCAGACTTGCACAACATTGCTCAATGTTGCCAAACATTGCTGGACAGTGCACAATATTGCTGAACATTGCCTGTAGTTGTGCTACTTAGTGTGTGCAATTTTGTTCACATATACTAAATAGTGGTGAGAGCTGTTTAGCAGTGCTTTATATTGCTTAACACATAGCAATCATGACTCAGGTGGTACTGCAGGGCTGCCTATGTCGGATGTACATTTTACACTCCCTATACATGTTTGTTGACAGGTAGTGTCAAGTTAGGCATTGCTTTTACTATTTGTGCGAGTTGGAGAGAGGTATCATTTCCAGGGTTCCTACTGATCCAGTGTATATGCTATGTGTTGCCTCTTTGCCAAGGTGAAAGCATACTGGGCATGCCTCCTTCTGCCTACTGGAGCAGGCTCAGGTTGTTCCTCCTCTGAGTCACGCTCTGCCTGTAATGGCTGTGGCAATGGTGGGGGGCTGTTTTGCCCGGCCTTATGCTGCTCCTGCTGCAGCTGTTTTTACAGGATCATATTGTGGAGCATAGCACATACCATCACTATTTGAGTACATGTAGTTGGTGAGTAGTGCAAGGCTCCACCAGATGTGTCCAGGCACCAGAACCGTGACTTGAGCAGCCCAAACACATGCTCGATTACATTTCATGTTTGTGCGTGTGCCTCATTATGGCATTCCTGTTCAGGTGTGTGTGTATTTCTGAAGGGTGTCATCAGCCACGGCTCGAGTGCATATCCAGCATCCCCCACTAGGTGACCATGAGGGATGTCCCCATTGGCAAATGTCTGGTACAGCTGTGTCAGATGCCAGACATGGGAGTCATGGTAGCTTCCAGTGCAGCCAGCACACACATTCATTATTATGCCCTGGGCATTACACATGACCTGGCAGTTGATGGAGGGGTAACCCTTGCAGTTATAGTAGGCCCTACCCTGCTCACCTGCTGGTGCTTTGATGCGAATGTGCGTGCAGTCTATTGCACCCACTACCTCAGGGTATTCCGCTATTTGCTGGAAGAGATGCATATTGCTGGCCAATACCTCATGGGAATTGGGGAAATATACATGATCACCAACATGTGCTGCCATGGCATTCAGGAACTGATGCAGTACCCTAGATGCTGATGCCTGTGAAATCCCCATCATATCACCAGTTGGTCTCTGGAAGGTACCTGTTGCTAATATTCTTAGGCCAACACATACCTTGGTTTCCACTGGGATGGGTTCCCCTCTGTTGGTTCTATGTGTGAGGCATGGCCTGCACAGCTCAACAATTTGCTGCATGAGGTCTCTGTCCACTCTATAGCGCTCCACTATCTCCAGCTCATGTAGCCCCTGGTAGGTTACCCTAGGCCTGTACACTCTTCTCCGTCTCCTCACTGTGGGTTGCTCAGTAGCATTTGCATTGTCACCACCCTCAACATGTTGCATATGTCGCCTTATGACAGCAATGGCAGCCCCTAACATTTCTTTGTCTCAGTAAAGCTTTTTCAGTTTTCACTTCTATTAGCTTACTGCAGTGTTGCAGTGTGTCTGAGAAATACATACTGGAATGTTTTTTGGCAGAGTTTTGAGTGCTGGGATGGGCTGGGCTAGTGTAATGCCTGTGTAATTGGCTGATTACGATTGTTTTCATCTGCTAGCTCTGCTAGTACTCCCTGGTTAACTTCCTACTATTTGTTGTGCTTCCTTTTCCCTTTGTGTTTCCTCAGGGGGCAGCGCTGCGCAAACAAGTGCAAACACGCGCACACCAGCTCACATACGTGCACACATGCTTACACGGACTAACACTTGCTTATTCCTGTTAAAACGTGCGCACACCAGAGTAAACGTGCTTGCAACTGTATACACAGCCTTACATATGCTTACTCAAGCCTACATGCATGAACACATGCTTACACGCACACACTGTCTTACTTGGGCTTATTGGCATGCACATGCATGCATGCAAGCTCATAACTCTCATTTGCATAGGATTGCCTACTAATGCTTAGTTACATCTCTTAGACTGAGCTTCCCCCCTTAGCAACCTCTACTCGGTGGCCATGTTGTCTTCAACCTGCCATTCCCTTGCATTGTAAATTCATTTTAGCTATGAAATCCACATTTGTGGATCTTAATTATTCATTTTCTGCTTTTTAGGGCTCAGTGCATTTGCGCGGCGCTGCACTATGGTGAAACCCCGGAAATCGGGATTACAAAAAAAAATATTTTATTTTTAATTTGCATCACTTCCCATTGCCAATGGACATATTTTTGGCCATTGGCATGCTTCCTCCTGTGAATGCATGCTTTTTTTTACAGCTGACACGGCTCCGTTTTGCTATTTGCAGAACCGTACTCAGTTATCAACTGAGTACATTTCTGCAGATAACACTACTCCTACTCGGACAGGTTCGGGTTTCCTGGATCACAAATTTACCTCATTTGCATGGCTTTCACCTGCAATTGAGGTAATTTGAATATCCCAGCCCTGTCTGTGTAGGACTAGTTTAGAGAGCTCAGTTGCACGCCCCTGCCGGCTGTTCCTGGATCGTTTGGTGGACATGTTATCTTGCTGGAGTCTTACTCTACTCTTAGACTCCATGCAAGCCTTCATGAATCCATCCCTTTCTTCCTATATATATATATATATATATATATATAGAGAGAGAGAGAGAGAGAGAGAGAGCTGAAGACTGGGGCTTAGTATAATGGTTCTCACCTTTGGAAAGGAACTTGATTAGGCTTAGTATGGCCTATAAAGAAAGCTAGATTAGTTATGAAACATGACTCTAAGGGAAGACAAAAATGTTAGTCTTTCTCTAAATATGAATAGTATTAACAATATAATAATAAGAATAGTAATTTTGGAGTGGTGTAATACATGTGATGCAGATGTAATTCTATTAGAATATACAAGATGTTTAGCAAATGTAGAAAGATGCCAAACAAAAAACTATGGGAAGGAAAGATAATCTGAAACTTGGGAAATGACTGATGTTCTGGAATGCCTGTATTCTGTAAAATACAGTAAGGATATTAGATATAACATTAGCAAAAATGGAAAGATTAGCCACTGTAGATTTAAAATGGAAAGAGCAAGTATATAGAATTATATTACATGCTTATACTAATGTAAAGAAAGGGGCATTTTTATTTCACCAGATTTTAGACTGTGTAGTGATGAATATGAATATTATAGCAACAGGACACTTGAATTGTGATTTAAGAGCAAACATAAATAGAAAGGAAATGATATAAGAAAAAAAGTAAGACTTATAAGATGTGGTTAGTTAAAACTTTGGCACAAAAATCCATGGACTTACAAAAGGGGCATGCATGGAACAGAAATAGATCATTTTATAGTATCAGAAGGTTTGGTTATTGGAGATAAAAGAAAACAATGGATGTATAGAAATAGGCAGAGAGGTAAAAAGATAAATGAGAAAAAATGGAATGAAGAAGGAAAGAGATTAGTAATAAAGTTATGGAAATATCATATTACTATGAGAACATTTTATAAAAATTGGTCTGAATGATGGATGATATTTAAGGAAAATATAAAAAAAATATTTTTTACACTGGCAGTATGATGTGAGAAAAGTAGAGAAAGAAAAATATAAAAGGATATATAATGATTCATTGGAAGATTTAGAACATAATGATAGAAAGTACTTTGACAAAGCAAAATAATTATATGAAAGAAATCAAGAAAATACAAGAATCATTATATAAATGAAAATATTTTTACAAGAAAAAGAGAAAAAGGTATCAGGTTACTTAAGCAGACTAGTAAAGGAAATGGTAATGTAATTAGAGAAGTAAAATGTGAAAGGAGAAATAGAAAGAACTCAGGAAATAATTATGAATACTGTACTACAATATGTGCAAGAAATGTTTAAAGAAAAAATGGTTGGAAGTGAAAAAACATGGAAAGTAAAAAAGTTAACAGAAAATTGAACAAAGAGTTGGAAAAAGATATATCTTTAAGTGAGTTAGTTAAAGTATTAGGACAAGTACATACAGATTTGGCTGTAGTCTCAATTGGAATAGATTATGAAATGTATAAAAAGTTAAGGGATTGGCAAAAAAAGAAAAATAATGATTTTGAATAAATGGTTAAATGGAGGTTTTATGTGCAAAAAAATATCTAGTGGAATACTTAAATTCATATGGAAGAAGAAAGATAGAAGACAATTTAAAAACTGAAGACAAATATTATTGAATAACAATAATTATAACATCATTATGAAAGTAGTACTAAAGATATTTGAAACTAAACTGGAAACATTATGGAAGACAGCATATATAATATAAAGGGAAGGTTTGTTAAGAAGTGTTAATGAGAGTTAGAGAAATTGTGGATGATGTTATGAACAAGAAAGAAGCAAAAATCACTATAGAAGACCTTAGTAAGGCATTGGACAAACTGGACATGGAATCTTATGGGTAATAATGAAAGAATATAAGTGAACATTTCTGGAAATTATGTATGTCAGCATATTATAATAATAAAATAACAATGCTTGTAAATGGCTAGTTAAGCCAAGAGATACATATGAAGAGAGGTTTAAGACAGGGATGTCCAATGAGTTGTATAATCTTTGCATTAGTAATGAATGTGCTAGTATGTGAAATAAATTACAAAATGAAGGAGGCAGGGTATTTAACAACTGAAGGGTTAAGAATTCCAATTCTGTTCACATATACAGATGACATTATAATAATTACAAAAAAAGTGGAATAAAGAAGTAATAGTTTGCACAAATGAGTGTCTAGAGATGATATAGATGGCTTTAAATAAACAGAAAAATAAAAGATTAGATGATGGAGTAAAGACTGTGGGGTATATATTTACAATGAATGAAATTTCTGTGTTACGTATAAATTTTGGGAATAAAGATGTAAGTAAAATTCAACAGGAAAAAAAACAATAGAAGAAATAAAGCAAACATTTCTTTTCTGAAGAAGAACATATAAATTTTCATTCAGAAAAAAAGCCTATTTGATGAATTCTGTACTGATGGGAAAATAGCATACTTAGCAAGTACATTTATGTTGCCAACAGTATGTGAAAAAGAATTATTATAGATCATTTTTTTCTATTTATATGCAGTTTTAGATTAAACAAAGTAAAAAGAGGAGTTTTGAATATAAATAAAAAAGGAGGTTTAGGGTTAATTAACCCAGTGGTATACACTGCTTCATTAAATTTGTACAAAGTGTTAATATGGATAAGTGAAAAAAGATGAGAGATTAGTAGTTAAACTGTATAAATATAAGTATGATACATTTGGGGGTATGGTAATACAGAGTAAAAGAAAAAAATAGTTTCTAAATGCAGAATAAAATGTTACCAAGAAAAAAATATTTTTGTGGAAAATAAAAATTGATTCTATAAAAAAAGATAGAAAAGTGTGGTATAAGAATGTAATGCTTAAAGATTACTATGTAAAACCATGAGAAAATCTAACAGATGAAAAAAATGAAAGCTTTAAAATAAGGAGCAAACAGTGCAATCAGACAGTAGAATGTTAAGATTTTTTTATGGAGATTGGTAACAGATAAATTACCAGTAAAAGGAAATATGCCATATAAAAAGAAAGTGATAGAATATGTTTACATTGTGAAGAAGAATAAATGATGAAACGTATTTCTGAAATGTAAAAAAGTAAAAAAGTTATAAGGAAATCTATATAAAGAAGATTTTTTTGATGATATAAAAGATGTAGACAAAAACATGGATATGATTAAATACTGATGTTATAAGAATAGGAGTAAAGAATAAGTTAAAAGGGTAGATAAGTTATTAATGTTATATCAGTTATATGGAATGAAAAAATAAAATAATTTTTAATGGTAAATGGATTTTATCAACAATATTAAATAAAATCAGACGGTTGTTATGGAAAAAGGAGTGGGATCTAATAGGGATAAAAAATAGCTTGAGTGTAAAGGAAATTATGAATATGTGTGCACAGATTTCTATATTTATGTATTTATACATATGTACATATTTGTACATATGTAAATATTTTGTAATTAATTATTTTTGCATATAAATAAAGCCCCCTACTCTCTTAGATAGGTGCCATGGGATCTTTTACATCCTCCTGAGCTACCACCAAATCAAGCAGAGAACACAACAGTTTCATGTCTTATCTGACAGGCAGCATACTCAGCAATGCAGCACCTATTTTATGCTACACTGTAATGTCATCAAAAGCCAGTGTGCTACCTGTTTCTTATCACTCTTATGTGACTTGTACAGGTTTGTGGAGTGATGTCAGTTGAGTTAGATGTGTTATATATATTAACTACTGAGTTCAGGAAAAGAAAAGCTAAGTCAGTGCATACCAGTAGGCTTCAATTAGCACTGTTAAGCAAGTGAATAGCAGTAAACAAACGGTAATAGTGTAGTTATTTTAATTGGCTGGTAACTGTCAAGTAATAGAGTAATAATTTTAACTGGCTGTGCCAGAACATGCAGTTAGTTATAGGTTTCACACTAGCCAGTTTTAGACTAACATTAAGACAGTTACTAAACTACATATAGAATAATTACTTTAATATTTAAGCAGAAAATAAGGAAGGTAATAAAGAATATATTCACCACTTCAGGCATGAAAAGTAAGTATTAATGCATGTCAAACAAAACAAGGATGAACAGGAAAGACTGAGTTAAAAAATGCATGCAGAAGTGTAACAGCTTGACTGATAATGGTGTGTGGGTGGTTGACTGGATTCAGGGGTAGTAAGAGACAGGCAGCAGACATGAGGTACTTGAAGATGTAGGAAGAAAAGAAACATGAAAAATAAAAAACACTCCTGAAGACAGGGATTATACTGCTTGGTTTAGTAACAGTGTAATTCATCTGCTACAGTCAGAACAGACTGACTGCATGCTATGTATTAACATTGTTCCACTAATGCAGTATACCTATGAGACGTGAGAGAAAGTATGCCTGCAGGCAGATATTTCCCAATGTCATTGGTAAAGTACAAAGTCCTTATGTCTAGTGATAGTGATCCCTTCAAGTGACTCAGAATAAACATCATACCCATAGCTTACCTGGGAAGGAAGAGGTGTATTAAATTATTCTAAACTAAACTGTACATAATACAATGGAATCAAGAGATTGTCCAGAAAGCAGAGATTGTAAATTAGGGTCTGCTTTTCAAAGTTACAGATATTTCTACATTTAGAAATAAAATAAAAAGTAGTATAAAATTACATCACAGAGGATGAGGAAAGCCTTTTGCAGTGACCTCAGAGCAGAGAAAAATGATACTGTCACAGAACAAAATCAAGCTTCCTGCCCTTTCCACAAACATACAAAAATGTATACATTTCCTTACCCCCACTTGCATTTCATGTCTGTAATCTACTGATTTAATGAAAGAAGACCTTGTTACATACTTTCTAGTGACTAAAAGGGTTGTTCCATCAGTACGGCACAATTACAGCTTTATATAGTCACTTCAGCTGAACAACACCCACACTCAAAGGCAAGCAGCTGACTATTTATGAAGACTACTGCATCTTCACTATTAGAAACATAACTTCCATGGTAATCTTTTTGAAACATAAAGTCAATACTTGTTTTACATAGTAATACATAATTGGTATTATACTGTTTTATCTTCTTATATTACTTTTTTTTATATACACATTCTTTATTTCTATTTATTTTGTACGAATAGGTTGTGTAATCCAAAGGTGAGTCTGAAAATGATCTGCTGAGATGCAAAATGAAATATATGTTTAAGACACACTGAGTACTTCTTACTGCTACAGCAATGCTGCAAACAGTACTTCAATGAAGGTTATTCTAGCTTTAGAAGATCAGAGCAGGTATGAAAGACAGAGAAGAGCAAACAGCATTCTTGACCCACAGTGTATTTAACATCTGTGGCATAATCTTCTGATCATTGTTAATATGGCAAAGCCAGACAAGGAAAAGTAGGACTTTGTTCATAAAGTGAAAAGGAAATGGAATAATAATCTGTTTCAAAATGTGACAAAAGATCCCCAGTTCTCAGAAGCAGAAAATAATCTTCTTCTGAAGGTGGATGAAACTGTTTTAGGAATTGCTGAACAACAATGCAGTAAACATCTAAGTAGGGAATAATAATGAATGAAGAGATCTTTATGCAGTTGTTTTTTTGTCCTGACCTGAAAAAATGAGGCCACTATAATATGGTTAGAAAATTTGCAGTGTTCCATTTCCGTCATTAACCTGCCACAACCATCCATTACTTTACAACCACCAGCTACTTTGCTCTCTATTTCCAAACCCATAATCAATCCTTTCATTCAGTCTGTCACTAGTCACTAGCTTCAAGGATATGAGCCAGCCAACCTCAGCAACAATGTTTGCTCTCATTCTGCTACTAGACTGGGAGTTTTCTTCATGTTTTAGTAACACATGGTCTTGCTCGCTGCCCTTAACTTACTGTATATGCTTTGTCCAATGTCATCCTGCATCATCTGATCCTGCTCTCCTGTCTTTCCTTCTGTGTATATTATGCACACAATATACTTCATGCAAGTAGATTTGAACATCTCCAAACTCTGACATATTATGCAAACTGTAAAAACCTATTTGACAAGCTCAATTCCCATAACTGGTATAGTTAATTGTTAAAAGCTATTCATATGTTTTCTCATATTGTTTTTGTATTTTAGATCTTTTGTATGTATTGTAGAATTGCCTGAAGATGAACCATGTAGATCAGGGCTCTTTGCCATTTAAAAATATAAGTAAGTTACCAAATAAATGAACACTGCCTGGTGTGATGTCTGCCGTATGTGCATTGCTGGTGAGACATGCCCGTGGAGATTGCTTCCACGTGTTCTATTGCTCACACTTGTGGACAAGCAATGATATAGTCATCCTCAATATATGTTTGCTTTTTATTACACTTTTTAAGCTATGACATGTCATTGGTGATGGCTAGCCACTGATTTTCACCATATGTTCCTACTAAGAGGATACCCTGTATCCTTATATATATGGTTAAGTAGATGGTTACATCTTTCCAACCCCCCTAAACCATACGCATACCAGCCCTCACCCATCCGGATTGAAAAATAAAGCTATTTAGGCAATTTCACAGACAGAAATTCTCTTGTGTTCATTATTTCTCTTTGTATTTTCAGGCATAAGCTGAATGTTAGTTTAATATGCACTGAAATAAAGACTTTTAATAAGGTATTCTAGGGAAATAAATAGGACTTGAATGGTAAGAACACTACTATCCTATTGAAGAAATCAGGCAGACAATTCAATAAAATGGGCATTCTCCATAATATTCAAAACAATCCGGCTCACACTGCAGACATAAGTCGCTGATCTCATACAGCAGACCACTGGCTCTGTGCTTGTACTTCATTTCTTTTATATACTTTGGATATCTATTTTTGTGTCAATAATTACTTACTACATAGTCAATTATTGTGTGGATAAACTGCAAACAAATGTCAGACAAAGGAACACGATTCTTATTCTCATGTCTTGTATGTAGAGGTGAAATACCAAAGTGTATAATCTGATCACCCAGTATAAATTAGCCAAGGTTCAACACATGGCCACCAGCTCATTTTGGCCTGACTAAGTGATAATAAAAGGAAAAAAAATCACTTGCTAGTGTACAGCTGGGGCTTTGAGAGATGTAAGGGATAATTATCGTGAAAATTTGCACATGTCCCACCATGCTCTTCATGCTGAAGCTCATGAAGGTATACTTTTTACCAGAATCTCTTAAAGAATTTTCTTTTTTATCTTTTGTCTCCCCCGTTTGCAGTCACACACTTTTGGTGAACACTAACACTGAGGCTCCAAATCTATTCGGGGGATATGGCAGATGCACGGGTATCACTGGTTATTTGTGTCCTGTGCTGAAGAAAACTGCGCAGTTATTCACCAGCAGTTTCTCTGAGTCTCGTATGTTTTGATTCACCATGTCAAAGGTCATAAGGAGGTTTTTCAGGATCTAACTCTATGTCCTCCATTTTTTTCCTGATAAAGTAATTTAACACACCAATAAGGTCAATGTCTGCACTATGTTCCATTACAAATTTGGTTAAAAGGTCTTGGAAATGATCAATTTAGTAAGAACTGATGAAAACAGTATAGAGTTACTTTATCATTTGCTGTATTAAACCCAAACAACAGACGTTGCAGAGAAACATTGCATGCTTTAATGAGGATAGCATTACATCTTAATGAATTGAAAGTGGGGTGTACACCACTCTGAACCAAATTAGAAAAGCCACAGAAATAACTTATCTTCTCTCATTCCTGTGACAGCTATGTGCATACTTGGAAACAGGTTTAGAACCTTCCACTCTCAAAAGCACAGTGTGTACAAATTATATTTATTGCATTTTATTTGTCCACATTAATAAATTAAATTAATTTCTGGAATTACTGTATAGTAAAGAGGCATGCATTTTCACACATGCTAATGAATGTTTGAGTTCAGTACTTTGATGGGGAGTGACTTGAAAGGTGTTTGAAGTCATGATGCATTTTACTGAAAAGATTCTGAAACATTTCATTTCTTTACACGATTTAGAAGTGATTTGTGCAATACATTTGCACACAATTTATTTAAAGTCACATGTTAAATATTAGCAGTGCATCATTTAAGCCAGATGGCAGAGGGCACAAATGAACAGACATTTAACAGAACATCTTACACCAGTTGCACAGTATTGTCACTTAAATTCTAACAATGAGCATTTAATATGGCTTAGGCAATATTTGTTACTTACAGACGTTCACAAGTTGTCTTGCTAGTAGCAGCCTTATTTCTTTATTATCCTTCCAAGTGATATTTACATATTTCTTTCATTTCCTGGACCATCCACTATGATTGCCTGAATCCCTAATGTACATGTAGCACAAATTTGTTGTAAGCATTCCTATAAGACCATGGTTTCTTTAAAAATTCAGTTTCACTTTTTTTTTCCAATTCTTCTAGACTCTAACCCTGCAGAGATTCATACACAGAGACCTGTGCAGGAGAGTGGTGATATTTCTCATTTTCCGATGTCCTTAAGCATGATATCTGTCAGCGTTCGATAAACGGACAGTCTGCAATGAACAAATCTCAGTAGCTCTGCAAAAGTATAGAATTCCTGATATAACTAGTCTTCATTATTTTATAACTGCCTGATAACCACATGTACTCGCTGTGAAATACAGCAGCAGCAGGGTTGTCGTCCCAGCCAGTTAACTTAATGTTATTACTTTTGAGCTCAGCTTATATGAATATTAAAACACAGATGCCATTAATGTAGGTAGCAATGTTCAGAGACTTCTATGTAATGAAGAGTTTTCACAGTGGTTTAGCTTTATTTAACTTCTTTATTCTTAACTTGTAATATTTAATGCCAAAGTATTCACCCCAAAAGCAGAAAGTACAGTTCTCTATGGGGTAGCAATCTTATTTCTGTAGGCATTAATATAGCCCAGAATACTTTATGTCATGTGTTTGTTATTCTAGATACAAATCTTGAGTTCATATTCCCTGACCTTATCAATATTAGCTTTTTTTAAATTAAAATCCCATTCTTACAGATGGTACTGGCATTAGAAAATGGCTTTCATTCTACAACAACAAATTTAAAGATATCTCAAGAATTAGCCAATAAATCACTACACGTAATAATCTGCAAAATTTGAAAAAAAAAACAAAAGGAAAATTCTGAACTGATGAGAATTTGGTTTATATGGTTTATTTTTTTTAGGACATATCACTTTCAGTAGAATGTCTGGGAAATTTAACTGTATGTCTAGGTAAGAAATACACTGAATGTTTTGCAATCTGCAAGTTGCTTGTAAATGATGTAACTAAAACATTATACTTGATGAAGACTAAAAACAGACTCCTTTAACCAAAGGAAAATTGCATAAAAAATAAATATGGGAAATAGTGTTTACTGTGTGGAAGGATCTCTTCCCTTTCTAGTGTGCAGAAGTCATGCTAGCATGAATAATTTATTTAGAAAGTCTATTGTGAGATGATATCAGTTTCCACCATAAAACCTTGTGGGGGAGGAGAAGAAAAATGTATCAATGTCTGAAGCAGACCC
Organism: Protopterus annectens; assembly: GCF_019279795.1. NCBI lineage: Eukaryota > Metazoa > Chordata > Ceratodontiformes > Protopteridae > Protopterus > Protopterus annectens. The sequence goes on along the minus strand of NC_056732.1, from coordinate 1,134,216,521 downwards.
AAGTAAGAGACAGTTGCAAAATCTTTTAAGCAAGAATAAAATATAATAAATGTATAAAATGTTAGAACTGATGTTAAATACTGATACCATATGCTATGGTTGCAGTGTCAGTCATAAAAATAAGTTAAGAAATGAAAAACTGACCAAATTTATGCATTTTACTTGCAACAATAGAGAATAACTGGTGTGCAACATATTTTATGCATCCTTAGAAACTTATTTATTTATTTATTGCACTTGTTAACCAGGAAAGTCCACTGGGCCTAGAATGAGCCCATTTTCAGTGGAGGCCAGGGGAGAAAAAGCTCCACAAAGATACATATAAAGAGAATAAAAATCACATGGATAGAAAACAAAATCATACAGTACAGTTACATTGCATGAGACTGGTAACAGAAGCAACAGTGCAAGAAAAACATACAATCATTGGCATATAAAAATCATATAGTATAATTACAGAACTAACGGTGCCAGAAAAAAGAAAATTACAATCAATGACATATAGAAGTAATAACAGACGTCATATCACTTGCTAGAATCTTTCAGTGGAAAACACAGCTGTAATTTCATGGTGCAGTCCCGTAGTTGCACTGTAATGCCATTTCAACAAAGCCATCAAGCATTCAAATACATTTTTAATTCCTGCCCACTGTTGAGACATTTGCATTTAATAAGTGTCCTAAGATGCTTACAAGACTAAGGGATCCAACTGACTGCTTGAAACTAAGATTACACAGGCTTAACCTTTATGTCAATTACACTTAGTTGTAGTATCTTCTCGAGGCTAGTGTGTTGGTAAGACACCTGATACAGGTGCTCATGGAGTTTGTGTCAGTCAGCTTGAATGATTTACCAAGGCAATGTTTTTGTACAACAGTTAGTCTCATGACTACATATCTGAAAGCTACAATCAGCTTTTCTGTCTTAAGCTTTTTCATATTGAGCACCAATCTCTTACCATACTGCAGTAATACCAGTATTAAAAGATATATTTACTATAAAACGGGGCTAATTTAATTTTATCTACCCTTGTGCCAACAACAGTTGTTTACATACAAAGGTATTTTTATTTATATAAGTCTGGATTACAACTCTCCGGAACCACTAAAACTACATAAGAGTTTTAAGAAAGGTAAATCTATGAAATGTCATAAAGAGCTTTTAAGATTAAACAGACATGCATTTACCTGTATATTGCTATATACATCATGATAACTATATTAGGCATAAATTTATCTTTTCTAACCTTTCATGGTTATGCTCATAACACAATTTGAATATATCGCGAATATCCGATACATCCTGTAAGTAATGTGTGTGCAGTTCTTTAACTTAATAATTTTTCTATGTGACAAAAGTCCTGGAAATTAAAACATGCACAGGCAATGAAAATGAAGAGATTCATTAGAGGTTCTTAGCAGGATTATGAAAAGTTATGTAAAGAGTTATGTACACATCTGTATTTAGAAGAAGTAGCCTGTAAAATGTGCATCACTGGCAGTTTGACACACTTCTGTTTAAAGCACAGGTTATTTTGAGGTGCAGGGTTTAGCTATCTGGAACTCTGTTCTAAGGAATCAATGGAAAACTAGCTGAAAATAATACAGTTAGGCCTACGATGCATTTACATTACATAAATATAAAACAAAATCTTTTTCAAAATTGTGTGTGTGTGTGTGTGTGTGTGTGTATGCAGAAAGACAAATAGAAAATAGCTACATATCTATATACAATGCATGTATAATGTATGTATAATATATATATATATATATATATATATATATATATATATATATATATATATATATATATATATATATATATATATATATATATATATATATACATATATATATAAATATAAATATATATATATAAGTATTAAGTACATGGTAACATGAACAGTCTTTTACCTGTGTAAGACTGGTTTCAAAATATAGAGGTCTTCCTCAGTTACAAGTCCTTCATATAAGATGTCCCTGCAAACCATATTAGAAAAGCAAGATGAAGATGAGAAAATCAACTTAGATTACAAATATAAAAGCTGGCAGCATGATACAGTCGATTTTGTAGGGATATAAAAGGGCCTCGGGGAAACTAATAAGGGTATAATTGAAGCAAGAAAAATAAAAAACAAGAAAGAGTTTCAACGATAGCATACCTCTAACTCCCCTTACGTTTCTAACTAGTCCTGCATACCAGTAATTTTTTTTAAATGGAGTCATGGACTATGTCTTGTCTCACTTACCTCATCCTTTAACTAAAGAGTACATTTATGTGTGTCTTCATATTGTACTGGACAGTAAGTTAGCTATTTATACATATATGTTGCTGTGATAATCAGAAGAGCTAGCATAAAAAAATCATAATGTCAGTACAAGAAAAAATACAGGAACAATGCAAAAGCTGCTTCATTGAAATAATGCCTTACAAAATGATACACGCTCTATTGTGTGAAGCTTTTGTCTGTTTTCTCCTGACTCGAATGAAAATGGACACTGCCTGTACTGCACTGTTACCTAGCCACCAATAAACAAATTCCACATGAAGGTCGCATGCTTTGATCAGTCGTTAGGCAATGTCACTTCTTTAACTATTTTCTTATATTCTGTAATATTTACACTGACTGCAGGTTATATATGTATTTTGGTAGTCACAATAATCAGCAAATTATGTGCATAAGAATCAAACCAAAATATTAATTTCATTCTATGAACTTGCATACATACTAGCACAAACACACACACACACACACACACACACACACACACACACACACACACACACACACACACACACACACACACACATATGCAGTAAGAGAGGAAGTGCCATTTTTGGCAGGTAATTCATTTGTAATACAATATCCTATGCATTTTTGTAGACAGTTGAAAGTCTGTTTCAAGCACTTAAAAAAAAAAAAAAAAGTGGATTAGTTGACAGAGGTCAGATGCAGGTTGCAAACTGTAAAATTATCAAAATTGTTGAATTCAAGCAGTTCAAGCACATCATCAAATAACACCATATATTTATTTTCATAAAGCTTATTATTATGAAATAATGCTTTTTTTACTTGAAAAATAAAATGATTGCAGGACAAGCAGCACCTGCTAAATAAATTACTTTTGAAATATACAATTTTCAAATATATATTACTGCCAGTAAGCTCTCCATTGTTTACTGTATGAAGCAACCTGCCATTAAACATGCTGCATTCTGAATGTGGAAATGTACAACTTTTGTGTTATCATCTGTGCTCTGATGCATGTAGTCTTTACTTATCAGCTGCATCATTGCAACAAAACAACCCCATCCCTTAGCACGAGTCATCAGGTAGAAAAAAAGTAGATATTTTTTGCAAATAAAACATTGTTTTATTCCATGGTTGTAAATTCAAAGTAGTGAATATATTATATGCCTTGTATTTTTGAAGAAACATGGCATTTTACAACTAGTGGGAATATTTCTTATAAGACCCTAGTATATGAATAATTCAAATTGGAAAGTAATCGAGACACACATCCATTAATTGTGGCATAGCTAGCTATGCCTTATAAAATGGTAAGAGAAGAGTTCCTTATATCCTCATTGGCAAAAATTTGCCCTCTATTTTACCTGCAGTGGTATACCCAAACCTGTGTGAACCAGAAAACATCCTGAGGCAGCAAAAACACAATGTGAGAAGCCACTAACAATGTTATTTCCTGCCAAAGCATCCACCTCCACCCAGTCAGATAATTCAACCAATGCCAGCACATAAGCATGGGGGAAAATGAAGCTGTGTAAGTTAATAGCACTCTGGCTACATTTGCTCACCCTCAAGTCACACTCTTATTGTTCCATCTCTCTTTTGAAGCCTGGGAAAGATATCAAAGTGTCGCAGGAGGTTAACAGCAAACAGCAAGAAAACTGTACACTGTGGAGACAGGCATATGCTCAAAAAAGTAATCAGAAAAAGTTTAATTGGAATTAGTATTAATGTCCTTGTGGCTGATGGGTAAAACTTTTTTCCTTTAATATTTTACCACAGACCTGCTTTATAACAATAATAAACAGTAGTGTGGCCTTTTCTTTTGCATAACTTTTCCTCCTGAACAAGCCTAAGAAACACTTCCCTCCCCCACCACAGCAGGGTTTATAGGAAGGCTTTGCTCACATGGGCTCCCAGCAGGCAGACTGACTAGCTAGCAGCCCCCAGGTGAAGCTGTCTCTCAGCCTGACAACTTGACAAGTGAGTTTCCATTAAAGCAAGGTCCCAGGAAGCAAAGAGCTCAGCCCTTCCTTGCGACACACATGGCAGTAGGCTCCAGGGAACTGTAAAGTGATATTACAGAAGCATAGAAAAGAAAAGAAACTGGAGATGCTAAAGGAATTTGGGATAAGGCGTTTCCGTGCCACAGAAAACAGTTTGCTCTCTTTAGATATATGTTCTTTTGCCATGCATAGGTAATAGGAGAGTCTCATCCAGAGGTGCCCATGTAAGGGTCATTTCAAAGGTTATTTTCTCTGGATATGCAAAATTACTGGGTCTTATAAAGTAACTAAAATAATGTTTTTCTATAATCCATGGTCCAATAATTAAGAAGAGTCTGGGGAGAGTAACAGATTTTGTTTTATGTACTGCAAATAAAAAATAACTCACTATGACTCAAAACAGTAAAAGTCTGTTTTGGTAATGTATAAAATGGAGTCAAAGAACTCTGATGGAGACTGTTGCAGGAAAGATCTTGCTTCATTGTCTTTGTCTGATTATACTGTTCTGGACTTTGGCTGCTTACCCTGTGCTTTTTTTAAGAAAATGTGAAAATATGATCATGTGTAAACATGTTTAAATGCTATCAGAATTTTTCCTGTAGATTATTTTAGGAAAAGTAAATGTAGCAAATTCAATAGAAAACCCTTGGTTATTCAGGTACATGTTGCCACTAGATGACTTGATATGACATAAGGTATTTGGTGGCGGGGTTTGGTTCATGTTGAATTTTGAAAGTGGAGCAATGCATATTTATGATTAAAATTCTGAAAAATTATTTTTTTCTTTTTTTTTACCATGACATCATGCTGACTGCTTTATTGGTTACAATGGCTTTTTAATACTGAACATGTTTTCATCTGTTGTTTTAAACCATTCTGGATGGTTACATTCAGAAGTTTTTTCCCCCTGAGAGCAAGTTGCACACCACAGTTGCTATATACATTCTCCGAGGCCACATTGCTCTCCTCTTATTTCAGAAACTATAACAATGTACAACAAAAACAAAGACTATGGCAAAAAAATGCACCACAGAATTGTACCCACTTTTAGATGTGTTCATTTCAGTATGTGCTGACAGATGGCTTAACAGTCCAAGATACAATTCTGCTTCCATAACAGTAGCAGACATATGTTGAACAGATTGTTTTGAAAATCCTTTTGATTTTTCCAGATGCTGCAGTTAGGGTAAGTTGACTTAAGTAGTCTATACCAGACAATTTCGACTTATTTTGCTGAAGAATGTGCTACATAATCAGCTAAGATAAATAATGAGAATCGATATGTGGCAACAAAAATCACAGAATTCAATCGGGTCGTTCAGTAGTTTGAGCAACATTAAGGAAAGGCTGATAATGGCACGTCTGATTATCATTAGAAAGCAGATTGTATTGAGTAGGGAAACAGGGTAATAGTCATTGCCTTCAGCCTGATCCCTTTTTGTATACAGAATAATTCATCGGTGATATGGGCATCATGTACTGTAGATGTGAAATGAACGTGTCGACTTATACATTTTGTGGTGCACTCATTGACTTTGGAATTACATATGGAGTGTTGTCCTTTATTAGGTCCCTGATAGATTGTAATTGTGATAGACAACAGCAGGTGGTAAATTGTTTGACTATGGTTCTGGACTATTATAACTGACGTTGTAAGACTCCTTTCCATTCCTATGCTCCTTTTCCTCCATCTGCATGAAGTCAGTGAACAAAATTCATGTCTAATAGGATAATCATGCTGAATCACATACTCCATCATGAAAGAAATTGTCTACTACCTGTAGGTCAACAAATGATATCAGGAAACAGAGAACTAACAGACATTATCAAGTAGTTAATACTGTACTTGTACTACTCTCTGTAACACAAATAGACAACAGTAAAGGTTTTGAAACAAAGTAAATCTGAGGACTACAAAGTCTCTCAAAGCTGAATGTGAATGTGTATATAACTACCTTATTACACATCTTGAACTAGAAATAAAATGCAAAACATTAGCCTCCTGAGAGCAGTGCAACAGTGTAGTTTTCCAGTGGTTCACAGTCATTAAAGGGCAGCACGGGGAAAACATTACACTGCCTATAAGGTCAGTTTCCTTTGCAGGGACTGAAGCAGACTGAGCTTAGCATTGCACATTCATTTAGGTAGACTAATATAGTTACTATGACACACAGGTAGATTATGAGGAAGAAGTGCTAAATTCCTAAAGTTGGAGAAAAGGACTGTTCCTAACCTGTGCAATGGGCCTGTGAAATCTGAGATGATGGTCACAGTCCTACCATTTGTATTCAGGTCCAGAGAGAACATTGTAGGGAAAAATCTGCTGCACTGTGGTAATGGGATCTCATAGCTATTCACATGCAAAATCTGAAAATGGAAATAATGGAAGGACACAAGGGACAATACAAGAATGGCAATGGCCATCTGAATGTGCAGGCTGAACAGCAATACATGCTATGAGTAAAATGTGAAATAGCCACACAATTTACAGTAGCAGTGAAATACTGGCCTGTTTCTCCATGCTGATGGCTGACTTACATTGTTTTCTTTAATATTAGGCTATAGTTCCAAAATGCATTTTATTGCACATAAGCACAAATGCAGAATGTAGCAATTTTTCTGAAGACAGCATGATATCCTACACTTATAAAATGGCAGAAGTCTACAGAATACGAGTGTCTACTATCTATAATTAATTTTATTTAGTTTGTATGAAAATAACAGACCCTTATGAAACTTTTATAATATGACAGGACTTTTTCACAGTCAGCATCAATACATTTTTTTACCTTTTATCCATAACAGAAACATTTATATGTTAGATAAGTCTGCACTCCCGCCCCTAACCTTTCTTGATATTGTGTTCAAGCATGAGTCAGATGGTTAACAAAGGTTTACGTCTGTCAGATATATAATGGTCATTTCAGCAAAATATCCTCTGGCTATTTTCTTATGCATTGTGAAAAGTCCTGTTATGCACCAGAGATATGGAGATCAACAATAAAGTAGTAATAAACTAATTTCTCAGGTAAGCAAAATCTAGAGCCAAGGTTTGCACACTGCTAGATTACTATCCATACGGCAGTAATTCATCCTCCACATCACACATTTGCACATATGTTAATACCTATGGCCATTTTGGGGTGTCCAACCTACCTACTGCATGTCTCTTAAATGTGGGAGGAAACCAGAGAACCCAACACAAGGAGGACATGCAGACTCTACATAGAAGTCACCTAGCTGAGGATCAAATCAGGGAACCTCTTGCTGTGAGGCAACACTATTTGCTATATATATATATATATATATATATATATATATATATATGTATTTATATATATATATATATGTATATATATATATATATATATATATATATATATGTATGGGTGTCATTCACTCCATCAAATAAACTATTTGTTGATTGACTGTGACTTTTGGTTGGTTGTTCCATTCATTGAATTTCAGAATTTTGCAAGAATGGAGCAACAAATGATTTCAGGTAAAGTGAATGTTGGTTTGAGACAATAGTGCTGAAATATTTAGATATTCTAAATGTTTTGCCATTAGGGTATAGGGATGTTTGTACGAGTGCTGGAGGGTCTGGGTAGTGATACGTGAATGCATACTTTTAGTGTACTATGAGTGTGTTGATATGTGTTTCCATATGTATCCAAGCTGGATAGATTAGTGTCACTGTTATGGAAAGTTTTTTAAAGGTAAGATGAAGGTAAAGGCACAACAAAGCTAGAAGTACAAATAGAGGAAGTACTTATACCAGTTGAAAAGATATATCTGAATATGCCTCGAAAAGAATAAATAGAAGAAAGGACTTAAAAACTAAACTATTGCAGATAGTTAAGTATTAGAAAACAGGGAATAGAAGGATTAATGCACCCTGCGAAAATTCCAGTAAAGCATGTTGAAGTGACTACACAAACTGAACAGAAGGGAACACTCAACTATAGGGTGTATTCTAATGAAATGAAGTTAGCTGGGATGGTAAATGCACTTTTGAGTGGAATTTGAAAATTTTGTCAAGTTAAAACCAAAATCAGTAGATACAGAGAATTCTACACAGCGGGTGTATTTGGGGTGGGGTGGGGGTGAAAAGGAAACATACAACAATAAAGATTTCACCATGGTAGTTAAAGAAGGACAAACACTTCCTGGTCAAAATATTAAACCCATTTTTGTCAGTGCAAAACAGAAGAGTTAAATAAGGGAAGACACTTAGGAGAAAAAATTAGACATCAAGATACCAGTACCTTTTTTGGCAGGAGAGGGGGAGGCAATATGCTCCACCTCATGACTTGCTAACCCTGAGGAAAACCCCAAGTCTGCAGATCTTCAAGTAAGCCAGTTAAATTTGCAAAGGGCACCATAGGAAGATGACACTTTGAGCAGTGGTTGGGTAAATATAGTTAGAGTTGTAGGGAAGAAGCTGAATAAAACATTCTTACTATGTATTCATACTTTGAGTTACAACATGACTTGTTATACACAATAAGTAAAGATAGGGGATCTAGAATGCTACCGGTTGGTACCTATGCCTTTAAACGACCTAGTAATGACATTAGAACATAACCAAGTGTTTCTGGGATAACTAGGCATGGACAAATGAAAGTACAAATTCTAGCATCATTTCCTACCTTGAAATAGTGAAATAAATTGACAACTGTTTTGGGATGCCCTGATAGCAAAAAAAAAAAAAAAAAGAAAACCACCTCCTCATCCATGTTTTAAAAACCCTTTGATGCCAATGTCTATCACAGAGGTGCCTCTCAAAATATTGCAATGGACACTGTTGGGCTGGTGGTAAAATACATCAAGAGATTTCAGTACATTTTCTTTTTTGTGAACTATAAAAATAAATAAAATTAAGCCATTGCCCTACATAAAACTAATGCTGAATGTACAGCCACGCAGCTGGTCTTATAATTTCCCAGGGAAGGCATACCCAATGAAAGGCTTGCAGATCCGGTGAAATCAGGAGACTCCCTTTAGGTCCTTAATAATGTGCCAACTTTGCCAATGCTTTTAGGCCAAGCACCTTAAATCTTTGTTGTACAATCCCCCAGATGCATGGCTTTGTGGAACATTTTAATCAATCAAAATTCAAGAAAGCACAGTTATTGAGGAGGCTGGCAAAGACTAGGGCCAGTTAATACCAAACTTAATGTCGGCCATTAGAGAAGTTCCACAACCACTGACCAAGTTCAGTTCTTTTGAGTTATTATATGGCAGGTGCACATGGGGATTATTAGATATTGCCAGAGTAACTTTGAAAGAAAAAGTATTTAAAGTATTTAAAGTATTTCTGTGATGCCTGTTAGTCAGGACCCCTAGCAGCCTCACCTCCTCACTCCCATTGCCCAGCTGCTGCTTCTCCCTTCTGGGCTATCCTCCTTTTTTTTAAGCATCCCCCCTTGGATATCATCTGCTTTGGATTATTTCTATTCTTCTCTCCCTGCTCCTATTCTGCCCTCCTAACTCCCTTTTACTGTTTTGCATTTTTTGCCCAATAGATGGCACCCTATTCCTGAGATTATACTCTACCTGTATTCCCTTAACCTTTGCTTTAAACTAACTATAATTCTAGCTGCAAATCCTAATACTGTGAATCTTCTCCAATGCCCCCCTTATTCCTTACTCTTTACCTTTTTCTGATTAAACCTTTAAGCTTTACCCCTTTGCCACTCCTCTCTCTCTAACTTACCTTCTCTGCTTTTTTCTGATTGTTTTCTGACTGTCTTCCTTACTTTGTCTGATCCCACACCGTTAACCCTACACTCCGCTCACCTACCTACCCCAAAATTCCACCCGCCCCAGAGCTCCTACATTTATATTTCCCTAACCACTCCCACCTCTTTACCTCTCCAATCATACTTTATCCCCTCCCCTCTTTTTCATCCAATACCCATCCACCTCCTCCTATACCACATACATAACTTCCCCCTACTCCGACTGTATACACTTTCTTTTCTATTTGCCTAGCTTTCATTCTATTAACCTCCCTATTTATTATGCCTTCTCCTCAAACCTCATCTTACTTAAAACTAATCTTCTTTTTCATACCTTCTCCTCTCCTTCTATTACCCTACCTACTAACCTCTTACGAACATCTTAGCCCCCTACACACCCTCTCTCAACATACTAGCTCTCCTCCACGAAACACATTTCAACCTTTCTCTAACATAATTTCCTCCCCCAGCTACTTTCTTGCAAAATTTCGCAGAAAGTTCCACTTTTCCTACTCTTATAAGGTAAACAGAAAATCCTTACACATCCTCTCCAAACCCTTGGACCTAATAAAAATACTACTTCTATCTCTGCTAGCAGGTGACATTCATCCCAACCCTGGCCCAAACAAAACGGCTACCATAAACCCCCTCTGTTACCCCGCCCATTATGCCCAAATATATCCTCCAAACCCCTTAACTCTCTCTCCATTGCTCACCTTAACATCCGCAGCATTAATAACAAAATCACCCACCTCCATGTCCTGCTAGACATACACTCTTTTGACATCCTATGTCTATCCAAAACCTGGCTCAAACCTGCAACCCTAGACAGGGAGATTACTCCCCCTGGCTGCAACATCCGACAGACCTGACTGTCAAGCCAAAAAAGGTGGTGGGATCGCTATCCTTTACAAAAATGGCTTACAGATTACTGTATTACAAGAAAAAACTCTCTCTATAAGTAATGCCAAAATCCTTATCTCCAAACTCCAACTTAATCCGCACAAGTCCATCTATATAATCTGCACCTACATTCCCCCTGGAAATAATATCAGTACTCTAGAAGAGATCCTTAGTTGGCATTCTATTCAATTTCCACAAGAAATCATAGTCCTCGGCGATGTCAATATAGACTGGAAAACCTGCACCTCAGTAGACCCTCCCACCCTCTTACTTCTTCACGTTTTTTCTCAAACCATTCAAGCCCCTACCAGAACCAGTAAAACTAACAACAAAGAAAGCATATTGGACTGGATTCCGATAAATAAGCACCACCATACTTATGTGGTAGGTTCACTACCAGATGATTTAAGTGACCATGCTCTTACTTACTTATTCAGACTTAAAACTTCCTCCCCTAACCTAACCAAATACAAAATGGTCAGAATAAATACAAACTTTAACCTTGAAAGCTTCCTTACAGAACTGAATGCTTGCAACTGGTCTCCTTTTAAACAACTGCCACTGGATGATGCTGTAGCTTACTTCAACTCCAAGTTCCTTTCTATTTTAGGCTCTCATTCTACCTTAAGATCTATCAGGATCAACTCAAAACCTGCCCCTTTGCTTTCAAAAGATACAAGGCATAATATTATTCTGAAAAATAAACTCTGGACCAAATTTTGCAGCACTAAAGATCCCACCTACCAACTTAACTTGAGACAAATAAGAAATGCCACTAAAAAGCTGTTCCACTAGACAAAATAAACTACTTCTACAATTTACAACAAGCTAACCAACAAAATCCTCAAAAGTTCTGGGCAGGAATAAATAGTCTCTTAAAGTCTGGCCACTCTGACACCCCATGCCCCATAGGTACTCCCCAAAACAACCCTAAACAAACTGCTGATACCTTCAATACCTTTTTTTCTGAAACTGTCCAGTCCCTAGCTAATCAACTAGCCCCCAATATTTCCTCTCAGTCCACCTCCTCTAACTCCTGAATTCCCTTTTTTCTAGTGCATCCAGTACCTACATCTCTTATCTGCTCTCTTTTCCAGAAACTAAAAACCTCCTCCCCTTCTGCTGACCATCTATCAGCTCAGTATCTAAAAATTGTGGCTAAACCATTAGCCTATCCCATTTCCATTCTGATTAACAGAACCATTGTCAGAGGCTTCATTCCTTCGGTCTGGAAAATTTCACATATCATTCCCCTGCATAAAGGTGGGAACTCAACAGAACTCTCTAACTAATGACCCATAGCCCTTCTCTCCCCCCTAGCTAAAATCATGGAAACGTGTCCAAAAACAACTTCTTAAACACCTATTAAATAACAACCTACTAGCTGACTGTCAACATGGCTTCCGACCTTTCCACAGCCCCACTTCAGCCCTCCTTTCCTTCACTGACCACATCAACAAAAATCAAAACAATAGTTCACTCACCTTTGCTCCCTTTATAGACCTGTCCAAAGCCTTTGATGTGGTTAATCACCATATTCTGATAAATATACTTAAAACTTTAGGACTCGACTCTAGTGCTTTAAAGTGGTTTGAGTCATATGTGCATAACAGACAACAGGCAGTGCTCTGGCAAAATAACTTATCCAACCTCCTTCCCATTACCATTGGAGTACCCCAAGGCTCTTTACTTGGCCCATTTCTGTTTTCTATTTTTATTAATGATCTTCATACCAGTATTCCCTCTGCAACCTGTATACAATATGCTGATGATTCTACTTTGATTTGCTTTGCCTCATTCCTATCTGAACAGCATTCCATCACTCAACAGACTTTCAAAACTGTTGGAACTTGGTTCCTAAAACGTTGCTTAATCTTAAACCCCCCAAAAAACAAACTGTTACTTTTCTCTCCCACCTGTAAATCCTCTCTGATCAACTTCTCTTTCCTGTCTAGTAATGGCACCATCATATCACCTGACCCTTCCACCAGGCTCCTCTGAGTTGAGATAGACCTCGGAGTAGAGATAGACAACAACCTATGCTTTGACTCTCACATTAACAACCCTATAAAATTAGTTAACAGAAAACTAAGCTCCCTGTATAGAATTAAACCATTTCTTACACCTCTTGCTAAAATTACCATTGCCCATTCACATCTGATCTCTATCCTACTTTATGCATCCCCCATTTACACTTATCTGTCCAAAACTAACCTCTCCAAACTGGCAGTCACCTACAACAGTATTGCCAGATTTGCCTCTAGCTCTACTTTTAGAACTCACCACTGCTTAAACCTAAAGCAGTTAGGATGGCATGAACTTCAAAATCTGATCTTATTTCATCAACTCTCCTTAGCCCATAAAATCTTCTATAAACCTAACAACACCCCTATTCTCAAGACACTTATTACACCTTATTGCATCCTCAAAAGCCTATGTTCTTCTAACAAACTTCTTATATCAACTTGTAAATCCAAATAATTTGGCAGGTACCTCCATGTTTTCTAACACAATAGGAAACGCTTGGAACTCTCTTCCTGACAACCTCACTGCAATCTCCTCTTTTTCCTGCTTTAAATCCCATCTGAAAACTCATCTCAAAACTCACTGTCTTGGCCCCTGTACTAACCCTGACTAGTTTGCCTAATGCCACTAGTATGTTCACATTCTCCTATTTACAAATTAGTACAAAAAATTACTTTTCTGCTATCTTTCTTAATTTTGAACTCCCTCATCTTGTAATTAATTTCCTGTTGTTGCTTCTGTAACATATGTCACTGCTAATTTGTGTTACTTCAGTAATATACGTCAGTGCTATTTTATATATTTTTTTCTGAGTGAATTTTTGCAACGTTGCTATTAATATTTATGTATTTTTTCTCTTGGGGCTTTTCTCCCTTGGCCTCTGCTGAAAATGGGCATATAGATTCATAGATTCATAGATTAGTACTAGGCTAACTGCCCTTGCGAGCCATTTTAAGCCTAGACAATTATCACCTGTGAGATTCAAACCCTGTACCTTGTGTTTGTAAGGCAAACATCTTAACCATTAGGCCATCCTTCCAACCCCTATATCCAGTTGGACCATCCCGGTCAACAAATGTAAATAAAATGAAAATAAAATAAAATTTAAAAGTGTCTTAAAACATCATACCAGCTTGTAATACAGGATGAAAGTAGTAACACCATTAGTACAGAAAATCATGGAAAGAGCTTCAGCTACCCAGCAATAAAACAGCAAGGACTAAGGAATTTAAATCTGGAAATCATGTCTGGGTTATGGCCTCTCAGTATAGATTAAGTTGTTGGCTAAATGACAGGGTTGACTCAGAATAATAGAGAGAATGAATGAATTAAATAAACTGCATAATTAGAAAGGTAATTAAGAAGAAGCCAAAGAAGGCGTAGTATATTAATGCTTTTAAATTATAGAGGGAAGTGTAAGGTTTGGGAGTAAGTTTAACAGGAGAGGATAGTGAAACTGGTAAGGAAAGGAATGCAACCTTTGGAGATATAGTTCAGATAGGCAACATGCTGTCCAAGCTACAGACAAAAAGAAATGAAATAATTTATGTAATGGATCAAGGATGTGTTTTCAGAAATGTCTGGCAAAACAGATTTTATTCAATGCAAAAAGAATGAGCACACCCACTACACAACAAATCCTTTACAGAGGACAAAGAAAATTGCAGAAACAATACCAAAAATACTGCAAAGGTGAGGCTCCAGGTTCCAAACATAAATGAAAAAATCCACTGAATCCAAATATCTTGAGAAGCCCAACTTTAATGATCACACAAGTGCTTTTGCATATAGCTTCATCAGGTGTATGCATATACTAAATAGACACCTTATATACTTAACATCAATATCACATGATATCAATTAAATTTTAAAAGCATATAAATTTAAAAATATATACATGTAAAAATCAATATAAAAATCAACATATTTCCTAGTGAAAGTATAAAAATAAAAAATAATAAATAAACATAAACACAAACATTCATCTATGTAAATTCCTTTTACCCAGAAGTGGTTTAATGGGTCACAGTCATTAAGGCCATGTCCAAAGTTGGCTCTAAGTCTCACTATCCACCGTGCTTCTAGTTCTTCTGTCTTAGATCTAACATTCCCACCTCTAATATTTAAAAAAGTCCTACCTATTACTACAAACTTAAAAGTATGCTGTTCGTTGGGACTTATAACATGTCTTGCAAGAGCATTAATATTACTTCCTTTCTTTATATGATATAAATGCTCCCTTATTCTTTCCATCAAAGTACAGTCGGTTTTGCCTATATAGAACTTATTTCAGATAGTGCAATTAGCAAGATAAACCACATGTGAAGTTTCACATGTGGCTTCTACCCTAATCTCAAATATTTCATTAATACCAGGATGCTTAAAAAATTTTTTTCTAGATATGTAATCACAGTATTTACATTTACCACAAGGATTGGTCCCTAACATCTCTGCCGTGGTGGTTACTTCATTATTAGTACACAATCTTCTTTTCAGGGACTTGTTGTTCCTAAAGCAAAATTGCTGTCTCAAGCCTACTATTTCTTTAATCTGATCATCTGTCATTAAAATATCCCAGTGTTCATTAATTATTTGGGTATATATATTTACATCTCTAGTGTAACTGAAGAACATTCCTAATTTATTGTTTGATTTATATTTAATTTTAGGTAATTTCTCTGAAAAATAAGGCTTAGCTGATGTATCTCTTAACCGGCTGACTGCTGCAGAATTATTTTGTACTAAATCAGACTCATAGCCTCTCTCTAGTAATTAATCTTGGGTTCTTTTCATTTGTTCCTCATAATCACAATATTTTGCATTTAACCTTGATGCTCTAAAGAAACTGATTCCTAACAACGTTCCTAAAAATATAGCTAGGATGCATGCTGTCCCTATTCAACAATTGATTTATGTGGAATTCCTTCCTATATAATCTAGTATTAATTTTCTGATCTATATCCCTTTCAACATGTACATCTAAGAAGTTAATGCTTACTTCTGAAAAGTTCATTGTAAATTTCAAAAAATCAGAAGAACTGTTAATATATGTTATAAACTCTTGTAATTGTACAACTGTCCCCTTCCATAAAACAAAAAGGTCATCAACAAACCTCCTATAGAACATAATAAATTCACTGAATGGACCTCCTATTAAATGTTCAGATTCCCATACAGACATCACAGCATTAGCATAACTGTTTGAACATGAACTACCCATGGCAACTCCATACTTTTGCCTAAAATCTTATCCCTAAAAATGAAAATATTATTGTAAAGCACTAACTTCAATAATGTCTGTATCAAACTGATATTCTTTGCAGTAAATTCCCCACTGTCTTGTAATAACTTGGTAACATATTCTACACCAACGTCATTGGGAATTACTGTAAATAGGGAAACCACATCTAAGGTGACAAACAAAAAGTGTTGATTATCATAGTCAACAATCATGTAATGAAATAAATCACTTAAAAGATGTTCAGTATCTTTCAATATTATAGTAGATTTGTTGATAAGTTTCCTAAGATGTTTTTCTAAGTAAATAGAAAGTGGTTCAGTGCACCAATTATTACCTGCTACAATAGGTCTTAATGGAGGCTTAGTTTGATGTTTATGCAATTTGGGTAAGACTTGTATTGTAGGAATCATAGGAAATTATGTGTAAAAATATTTAGCTAAATCAGCATCAATAAGGGATGACAATTCCAGGTGCTGTATATTATCGGAAACTAAAGTTACCAGTAAATTAACTTGCTCAGATGTAATAATCTGATAAAACCTGGTATCACCCAGCATTTCAAACATTGCTGTATCATAATCCATTCTATCCATCAGTACAACTTGCCCTCCCTTATCGGCCGGTCTAATGACCAGATTATCATTATGTTCTAAATCATGTAATGCATTATATTCATCTCTACTCAAATTATGCCACTTACTAACGGTATTGCTTTTCTTTTTGTCATTATGTATTTTGTAAATGTTGGAAATACAAATTTGCTCAAAAGCATTGATAAGAGCATTCTGTTTAGGTACAAACATGCTCGGCCTTCTAAAACTAAAATCATGCTCTTCCTGATTATCAGAGAACATCATTTTCAAACTTAAATTATGTGTAAACATCTTCACATCAAAAATAGCATCAGTAATAAGCATATCAGCTGTTGGAATGAACGTAAGTCCTTTCTCTAGAATGCTGCATTCAAAATTTGATAAAACATGTTGAGATAAATTATAAACTATTGTCTTACTTGCTGGAATGCCTTTTTGATAGTGTATGGGCTCACCGAGCCTTTGTTTAACTTCCGTTTGTATTTGGCAAAACATGTCAGCACTGGAAAAGGTAAGAAAATATATTTATTTTATTTTACTTGATTAGTCCCACTAGGCCAGTAACCTGTTTTCAGGGGAGACGCCAGATACTATTCCTACTATTTGTAGGAAACTGAACAGCATTGAAATTAGACAGCTATATCCTGGGCTGTATTAGTAAGAGCAGGTTTCCTTAATACATTAATAAATGTAATATTAAAAAGGAACAGAGAAAAGCAAAGGCTGAGAGCGTTTCCCTTTGTGATAAGTGATTGGGAGTCTACAACAGTGGCTGTCAGAGAGATAATTAACCACATTCCTACCAAATTAATCCAAACAGAAAGGTCTTCTAGCAGTGTAAAACTATACCAAATATTGTTGTTGTGCATTCAGTTAATCCATAGGACTCTGTTTGAAAGTCCATGTCTTATTTTTTTTGTATATAATGAAACTGTGCCCATATAAACCTTTTGACTCTACACATCCTCAAACTTTATATAGTTAAACACATTTAATCTAAAATGATATTCATCATAAATCCACCATTTCTGCTATCTCCTCATTGTCTTCCTTCCGCCAAATGAAAATACTACAATGGTATATTTTAGTTATGTATCTAATGAGTTTCATATTACTACTGTCTGTAGTATGGCTTATGAAATGTAATATTTTCTGTTACGTTCTCTTTTTGTAAATTATGATTGTAGGCAACTATTAAACGTTTTGTATATTCTTTGTAACTTTTTGTAAAATGTGTGTAATCTTTTTTTGTACTATTGTTTTGGAAGTTTTCTCCCCAGGTCTCTACTAAAAACAAGCTACTTGCCCAGGCAGACGCTACCTGATTAACAAAGGTAAAATAAAATACATAAATAAATAAATATCATAACAATTTATTTTCCACAAAATATTTTTCGTATACTTCTGTGGTACAACAGTCACACTACTCTCCGCCATACCTACAGCACTTAGACATACCGACTCCAAAATCACAATACCACAAAGGGAGAAATCGCCAAGTAAAAATATTACTGCTAGCATCCTATAAAGCAATGCAGCAGCATCACCTGTATAACAGCTTCATGACTGCAACAGCCCCAAGAATGGAGAAATCCCCAAAGCAACAAAATCATGGTCTTCATCCTGCAAGTAAATGTACTGCTATCCTATAATGCAACGCATCGATAATACTTACAGAGGGCATGGGCCAAGATGCCAGACTGCTAACAGCACTGAACATTAGCTCTGCTTATAACATTTTTATTCTGACAGGAAATTTCATCTAATTTTTGGAAATACTAATTCAAAAGTATATCAGAGAATTTGTGAATATAGGTCCTTTATTATTTTTCAAGTTAGTACTAAAACATAAGTTTTTATTATTTTTTCCTGGCAAGAAGTTTTTCCTCAAGAAATCCAAGTACAAGTAACTCAAAGAGCTCTCATCATGACAGTGTGGTAAAGAAAGAGCTGCAAACATTAATAACTACTATTCAAGAACTATCTATAAAAATGGAAAAACTAGAGAATAAAATAGATACTATTAAATAAGACTGTAGTAAGCAGCTGGACATTCTTAGTGAAATGGCTAAAAAGCATTCTGAACAAATTGCTTCTATCGAGGAACCTGTAACAGATATGGATGGCAGACTAATGGAATGTGAAAGTCAAAATGAGTTTCTTTTGAAACAGAATACAAAACTAAAAGAAAAGCTGGAAGACTTAAAATGTAGGTCACAGAGAAACAACATTAGAATCTATGGAGTACCAGAAAAGGAAGAGGGAACTGATATGATATACTTTCTTAATAACTGGCTTCCAACAGCACTAAATCTTCCTGAAGCCCTTTCCTTCAGTATGGAGAGGGCTCACCGGTCTCTAGAAAAATTTGTTTCAACAACAGTTTCTCCTAACACCAGAGCCATCATTGTTAGATTTTTGTCCTCCCAAGATAAGGTTTTAGTTATGAAGTCTGCGTGGAATAATTCTCCCATCAAGATAAAGGATAAACTCATTTGTTTTGACAATGACTATACTTCTTCTGTCATATCTAGAAGGAAAGAATGTGTTCCCTTGATAAAATCTCTTAAAAAAAGTTAACATCAAAGTACAAATTTGCTTTCCCTCCAGGATAAAAATATTTTTACCCAAAGGTGAGAAGATCTTTAGCTCTTTATCATAGGCTTTGGACTTTATTCACAAGAAAAAAATACTAACTGATATAGAGGACATGGAATGGTCTACACAGAGTCTGAAAAGACATGCAACTAAGAACACTTGAACTGTCAAAGAAAGTGTAAATAAAACATTAAAAGACAAATAAGAGTATTATCAAATAATACTAAATACTTTCTTGCAGAACTCTGCTTAATGTTTTATTGGAATATATACACAAAGCAAAGGTAAAGTGCCTTTTTTTTACATAATATTTTATTGAAATGCATATACAAAGCAAAGGTAAAGTGTCTTTGTTTTGCATAGGCATATATCTATGTATGTATGCATGTATGCATGTGTGTGTGTGTGTGTGTGTGTGTGTGTGTGTGTGTGTGTGTGTGTGTGTGTGTGTGTATATATATATATATATATATATATATATATATATATACATATATGTTTTTTTTTTCTTTCATACCATATGTTTACTATAAACAGGGTGCAGTTAACTTTATTATATATTCATTTGGGATGCAAAAGTCATGCTATCTTACTATTAATTCATGATTTCCAAAGTAAAGCATTCATGTGTGTTAGTGGTGGGGTAACACTTTATAGTTTACTGTTTAGTCTATTATAATTACACTGTATGGAATCCCCACAACAAAAGTGCCCTTAGGAGATGCTTTAGTTAAGATAGTTTTATTTCCTCTTGACAATTTTGAAAGATGTTCATATCATGATTAATATTTATGTCTTTCTTAAAATCTGCATTTCTTAGTGTAATATATCAACATTAAGTGCTGTACATTAAGTAAATGCTCTAATTTTAATTCTTAAACTAATTTAGTTTAAGGGATGTAAATTATTGATTTATGGGAAAACTCTTACTTTCCCAACATTTTTAGAGAAGGGCTGATCATGTTTTTTTTCACTGTGGAGGCTGCTTGTGCATTTTTTATGCTCCTTTAGAATGGTGAAAACTTAGTTGTTTGAAATTCCCACCAAAAATGCATTTTCTAAGCTTCTGTGACTGTTTCTTCACATGCACGAGCATCTACAGGGCACAAGCAGCAAGCTAGAGAAGCTGGAAGCAGGAATACTGTGAGCAATGGCATCACATGACCTTTGAACTCATGCATGACTCGGAAACCAGGAAGTAAAGCTGAAAATGAAACTAGAAGAAAAAGTAACTGGTATTTTTTGGTTGTTTTTTTTCATCTTTTATGCATCTAAATGTATGGAACCACTTTAAATATGTGCTTTTAAGAAGCTAGGACTTTAATGGAGTGATTATTTTACTAGTCTAGTAAGGAAATTTGCATTTTAATGTTACTGTATGTCTGTTGCTTTGAAACACTGAAGTCTGACAGGATACCATTCCTTGCTTTGAGGGCATGCCCTAAATGATAATATATTAATATCTGACTACTTAATCAAATTCTTTAATAGTTTGAATGCAAAGATATATATAGGATTGAGTCTCCTTTTCCTTCTGCTGCTTTTATGCTTAAGCAACTTTAATCTATATTAGATATTCTCATTGATGCAGACTTAAAGCAATATAATTAGACTCAGTTGCAATGATAGTTATGATACTATGATTCAAATATTTGTATGACCATATACACTGTAGGAATGGATTGTTAAAATGTTAAAATATTCTAAGTTACTCTATTCTGTTCAGTTAGTATTAATAGACCGACATACGGTTCCTCCCCCCCTTTTTTTAATTCTTCCTTCCTTTCTTCTTTCCATTCATGACTACCAGTCTACTTGAACATATAAAGGTATAAAAAGGGAAGGGGGGAAGGGGAAATAAGTAAACTGGTATAACTACTGTATTGCTATAGTTATAAACACAAGAGACTGTAATACAGGTATAAAATATATAGGTATTAGAAGCTTATGCCGATAAAGCAACTAGGTTAATTGATGAAACTGACTCCTTATTTTCCAGTACTTAGTAGTGGTTTACACAATATTACATACGAATCCACTGTGATTGCCTGATGGACTTTTTATGTTCATATTTGTTTGAGTTACCTTAGAAATGCTTTACTGTTTGTATATACTACAGTTAAAGCAGAAGCTATTTATGTATGTTTTTTGGTGTGTGAGGTGGTGTTAAAGGATGGTTTAGTTAATTTATTAACTAAACCTGGAACTTTAGGTTCCATGTATGTATGTTTTCATAGTTATCGGTTTCAGAATTTGTTTCTAATGATTTTTGACTTATCCATGATACATAACTTCATGGATTACTTCAAGTTATTATACTTGGAAGATATTATTGATGCTTTAAATATAACTTTAACAAATGATGATATATAAATGCTTATCATTAAATATTAATGGCTTAAATAACAATGTCAAAAGAGCTAGTTTAATTAAATTCATTAAAATGCACAGAGCTCAGATAATCTTCTTGCAGGAAACCCATTTGCTGGAGAAGGATTTGCAAAAATTGTTGCTATGAGCTTAGAAAAGATTAAACTGCAGTCCTATTCAGTAAACCCCAGAAATTTACATAAAATAGCTATCAGATCCAAACAAATTAGTAAACCAGATTACATTAATGAAATTAAATACAAGAATAATAACACAGTAAAAAGAACAACTGATTTAGGAGGTATATTAGAAGTCTTTAGAAATCCTTATTGGTCAGTCAATGACATGCAATCACCACTAGATTCAGGCAATGTAATAGATCAATTTCTACAAGAAAATATCAAGACTAAACTATCAAAACAACAAAATAGTACCCTAGATAAACAACTTTAGGAGAAGTGAAAGAACAAGTTAAAAATCTTAAGGATAATAAAGCCCCAGGGTTAGATGGGATAATTCCAGAAATATATAAAATTCTTCCAAAGCACACAATAAAGTTATTATTAAACACATTATCCATGGTTAAACAAGACATAATATTCTCTTCCTCATGGAAGTACTCAATAATTTCCCCCATTCTGAAACAAGGTAAGGACCCCCAATTATGTGCATCCTATAGACCCATATCATTGTTAAATGTCGATTTTAACATTTTCATGTCTATCCTGGCCAAAAGACTAAAGAATATATTACACAATCTAATACACTTTGATCAAACTGGCTTTATCTTACATAGAAAAGTGCACAACAATATTATTAAGCTACTATCTCTAATAGACATTGCAAACAAAACCAAGAAACAATTAACTATTATTAGTCTGGATAACTGATAAGGTGTTCGATTCCCTTAGTTGGTCATACTTACAAAAATCTTTAAAGAATTTAACTATACTTCAGATTTTACTAAACTGATATTAAATATTTATAGTGATTCTAAAGCATTTGTTAAGAATGGTTCATGTCTATCATCCCCAGTAAAAATTCATAAGGGAACTAGATAAGGTTGACTCTATCCCCATTATTTTTTTGCTTTATCAGTGGAACCTTTTGCTTCATTTATTAGAAATAACCCAAATATCAAAGATTTCAAGTTAATGAGGGATACTGTCCAAAAGCTCAGCTTTTTGCTGACGATATTTTATTAACATCCAGTGACATAGAAGGCTCTTTACAACATATCATGAATGCCATAACTCAATTTGGAAAATTCTCAGGGCTCAATTTAAATCAAAATAAAACCAAAACACTTTTAATAATAAGAAAATAAATAGCAATTTGCAAAAATACAATACCTTAAACCAGGAAAATGATAAGATAGATTATCTAGGAATAAGTATTAAGAATAAGTAGAATGAGACTATTAAATTTAACTTCACTAAACTGGTAGCTATAATCAGTGACTTGACTAAAAAGTGGAACAAAATGTTTTTCACCATGGAAGACAGACTTACATTAATAAAATTGATTATTTTGCCCAAAATTTTATTTTACATGCAATCATTGATTTTACCTCCTCCTAAGAAATTCTTTAAATAAATAGATTCCCTATTACTAACTTTTATGGTTCACAAAGAAACCAAGAATAGCCTATAAATGGTATGTTAGAGCCTGGGACAGTAATGGGATTGGCTTTCCCAACATAGAATTATATTCCAAATCTGTTATCATTAACATAATACTACACTGGATTTCATCCATATACACCTCTAACTTGAAACAGCTACATGAAATACATGTAACCTCCTCTGAGAACTCAGAAGTCCAGTTTAAGGAAACCTTTGGAATTAA
The DNA here is from genome assembly GCF_019279795.1 of Protopterus annectens. NCBI lineage: Eukaryota > Metazoa > Chordata > Ceratodontiformes > Protopteridae > Protopterus > Protopterus annectens. The sequence continues at coordinate 1,134,192,945 of NC_056732.1, read as the reverse complement.
CAAAATATTTTGGATACTCTGTGTGAATATTGCCTATATAATAAGACATTTAGCCACTTTTCACATTGTATAAACCAAATATTTTATATTTTCAAAAATATAATTGACAACAATTATAGTTTAAAGAACACCTTTTTCGTTAAATTTCCCATAGCTTATACACCAGATTGCCTAGATACCTTCAATATCAATAAGATGCCGAATATTAAAGAGAATAAGCTAAAGTTCTGGCACCAGTTTATAGACAATAAGAACATCCAACCAATGAACTTTCTCTTAGCCAGATATAATGTCTGTCAAGATAATTGGCTCTATATTCAATCTTTAAGACAGTTTGTTGAAAATAAAGTGAGAGTGTCAATAAATCTGGAAACTGATATTATACCAAGATCGATACAACTATTCATATGGTGTAGTTCAATGAACATTGAACATAAATTAAGCATATCACCTGTATATACAATCCTATGAGAAGACTTGATTACTTTTGACCAAGCTTTTTGGAATTACTCCATAAAGATTAATGGTGAACCTTTATCTAACGATAATAAGAAATGTTTATTAAATTCAATAAAAAAACACTTCATCATCTTTATATTGGAGACTATATACCTGGAGATTTATTCATAGAAGCTTTTACACTCCACACAGAATTGAGCTTATAACCAAGAGTAATGAAAGCAAGTGCTGGAGGTGTGGTGATATTCTTGAAGCCAACTGGGTTCATATGTTCATCGAATGTCGATCTCTCACAGAATACTGGATTGATTTTAGACATTTTGCAAAAGCCCTGTGGTCTGATAACTTTTAAATTGCTAGCTCTTTGATATTATTCAATGTCCCTATCCAAAATGTAATTCCTAGACATCAGTTACCTGTTTTTGGTTAATTCTAGCTGTTGCTCAAAAATAATTACATTGAACTAGAAAAGTTAGCAAAATCTTATGTTTACTGAGTTTATTTCAATAGCAAAATCTGTATGTATAAAAGAAATGCAAACTATTTATCAGAGATCATTAAATGTAACACACAAAAGACTAGCTTGCCAAAAATTGGAAAGATTGTCAGATAAATTTTGATTACCTTTCTTGGATAAAACAAATGTTTTTCATGGATGTTTGTTTATAGTGTAAATAGTTGTTATGTTTTATATTGTTTATTTTTAATAGTTTATGTCCATGTTTATTAACAAAATTTAATAAAATGTTTTTGGAAAAAAAAATACTTACAGAGATGAACATAACCTTAAAGAAACTCCACAATACCTAAAAACAGAAATGTGCCCAAAACAAATCACTCACCGCACTCAGTATATGCTATTATAGATAAAGAAACACTCGGTAATGGCATATATCAATAACCTGATTGTTCGACAAATAATATCCCTAAAAAATATTGCAAGCTAGAGAAAGCTCATTAACTTTTAAGGGTCCTCATGAAACTGCACTATTTTAATGAGACTGGAGGTCTCAGCAATGTTTAACCTCTCTCTCTCTCTCTCTCTCTATATATATATATATATATATATATATATATATATCTGTGTGTGAGTGTGTGTTTGTGTGTGTCTGTGTGTGTGTGTGTGTGTGTGTGTGTGTGTGTGTGTGTGTGTATATATATATATATATATATATGTATATATATATATATATATATATATATATATGTGTGTGTGTGTGTGTGTATATATATATATATATATATATATATATATATATATATATATATATATATATATATATATATATATATATATATATATATATATATATATATATATATATATATATATATATATATATATGGGATCCATACAGATCCCTGAAGACAAAATCACCAAAACTAATTTCGGTTTGGCATACTTGCGCGAAAATGCTTTACACCGAAGAAGCAATTTTGTGTAAGTATGCCTGTTTGCGAGACTGCACTATGGTGTGGATAAGGGAAAATTCACACTGTAGTGTGGTGTTAGAGTGAGAATATTAAAGTGGGGGGTGTGGGGGGTGCAGGGGGCAAAGCCCCGATGCATAAACGTAGATTTCTTTCTTTTTCATTTTAACATATATTAACGAAAGGGCTTTTTCGGTGAAAGCGCTTTCATTAATATATGTTCTGTGATTATGGATACAGGACTTTGCACATTCGTGCATAAGTCCTAGATCCGTATATATATATATATATATATATATATATATATATATATATATATATATGCTTATTTTATTCAACATTTGTTGACCGGGAAAGTCCGACTAGGACAGATCCTGTTTTCAACGGAGGCCCGGGTAGAAATGCTCCAAATGCATGTCTTTGAAATGTGGGAGGAAACCGGAGTACCCAGAGGAAACCCACATGAATACATGAAGGACATGCAGACTCCATGCAAAAGGCACCCCAGAGGTGACAACGTTAATATGCACATAAAATTCATATCTACAGCACCTTTGTGCATTAAACAATTGGTTTTAACTTAGATGCACACACTAGAAAGAAAAAGTTATTATCCAATTTTGTCACTGTTTTTTTATATAAAAAATTGGATTTAAATTTTTTAATGTTATTGGCTGGACTATATTATATAATTTCTCATAAATTATTTTAAGTATTCCAGATCCTCTTTTCTTACCTTTATTCTGAAGGCATCTTGCTACAGTAAAATGTGGAAGTGCTAAATCTCATATAAGGTTGGTAGAATTTTACCTAGGTGAGAGTATTTTTTTCTTTTTGTTTTATTCAGAAAGGAAGAGTTGTACTACTGATGTTTTTATGCAAGACAGAGTAAAATCCAGCTATCATTTCATAAAAGTAAAACAGCTGCAAACCTAGCTCAGCATAGAGACTAAAAATGTACATATAATGCATTAAAACATGTATTTTTAGTTGTGTAAGTTTTCTTCATATAACCCATGTAGGTGACTCTACATGCCACACCCCTCTCTGCAGACCATAAGTCTGAATAGTCCCCTGCACCCATCATTCAGGTGGCTATGCACTCCATTCCCCCATTCTACAGATGGTAAGTTTTGTTAGTCCCCTGCATCCATCATGTAGATGGCTGTACACTTCACACACCCCTTCTACAGATGATAAGGTTTGCTTGTCCCCTGCATCCACCATGTAGGTGGCTGTACACTCCATACACCCCTTCTACAGATGAAAGGTTTGCTAGTCCCCTGAATCTATCATGTAGGTGGCTGTACACTCCACAAACCCCTTCTACACACCCAAACATCTAACTAGTTTCACATGCAAAGCCATGGGAAGAATTATGGAAATGATTAACTATGAGATAGGAAATCTTCACACACTGGAGCCAACCCAGTTTGGTTTCATCAATGGTAGATCTGTCCTACTCAGTTTGCTGGACTTCTTCAAAAAGATCACCAAAATAGTGGATGACTTTAAGGCATTTGATACAACACTTCACTTGTATGCAGATGTACAGAATTAGTACAAACTCCTATGTCACCTCTGAATGGCCAGATGTCTCTCAGAAGCCAAAAAGTTACTATAGAGCAGTCCACCTCCACAACATCATTAGTGGACTCCCTCAGGGATCTGTGCTGGGTCCACTTCTTTTTGGCATCAACTTGTCTTAAATCGAGGCCAATGTCACAGGTCTCTGGCTGACCACGTTTGCAAATTAGGTTCAGTCATAGAATCTCCCCAAGGCACTAATATCAACCAAGAAGGGCGCAGACAGATGAATAAATGGTACCAAAGCCACTGCCTAAAACTCAGTACCAAAAAATGCATAACAGTATTCTTTAGGAACTCAGCTACCCCTGGAAAACATTTTATTGATAGCACACCCCTAAAAGTAGACCCATTAGTCAGGAACTCGGGACCCATTTAGATAGTAATCGAGCCTTTGACCACTATGTGTCTACAGTAGTAAGGAACTCATTTATTTATTTATTTATTTACATTTGTTGACCAGGAAAGTCTACAGGGTCAAAAACCCATTTTTTGTGGAAGCCCAGGAAGAAAAGCTCCACAAACAATTGCACAATAATTAAAATTTAAAGAAAAACATCTAGTAACATATTTACAGTGTATTTAAATGTAAGAGGAAATACAGTAATGTTCAAGATCACACTAGTACACAAGCAATATATGACACAGAGTTTAGCTGCTATCCAATTTTGAAATGCTTTATGAACTTACACATACATTAACGACATATGCATTATCATTCTATGCTGCACAGCTTATCAGCCAAAGTATGGTATCTAGGTTTAAAGAAGTCAGTGTTCCACTGTATTTGGCTCTCATCAGATGAATCAATAAGTACAACACCTCTTTGCTATGTACCTGACCAGGCACATGCAACCACTGAAACATCAACAAAGGTCCCTCAAAAAAGGATATAGGGCTTAAACAACATGTCTTACATGGATCACCTCGATGCCTTATCCCTGTACCCAGTGTTCTGTAGACTGTTGTGGAGCAATCTATGCCTGGCATACAAGGCTTTCTTGGATCACACTCTGATGGACCTTCTACATATCCACAAAGCAAATGCCATCAGAATTAGCCAATCAAGGGACTTAAATCTTGTTTACAACTTAAATTGGACATATTAGAGCAGGTATATGTCTCAGTGTTTACCCATTCACCTGAACAGGTTTCTTATCCATGTGAAGCAGATTTCTACCCTAACCCAGTTCAAGCAGAACTTGGACCAGTGGATAGAAAATTAGGAATTCACCCCTGGTCTGGCACCTATGTCAGTGATGGACAGAGGCAGCCTGTAAATGTCTGAATAACCAAGCCTGAGCCTACATATACTCCTTAGAAAAATCTTAAGGTAAAACATGAAAATCGCCACAGGAAACAGCAACAAATGAAAGAACTCAAAATCACCAATAGCTGCAACTGCCAGGGAGGGTGGCCAAATGGTTAAGGTGTTTGCCTTACAAACACAAGGTGCAGGGTTTGAGTCTCGCAAGGGATAATTAGCTAGTCTTAAAATGGCTCACAAGGGCAGTTAGCCTAGTATGAACCTATGAACATAAAATTCCAAATTCAAAATAACTCTCGTAATTTTCAAATATTTTCAAAAGTATTTACTTATGTTAAGCACTTTCATTCAGTAAGTTTCTTTCATGACACCCTCAGAGCAGGTTTTAAAACAGGAAAAGCTATTTTTATATAACATAATAAAAACAACTAATTGAAACATTTTAAATATATAGTTTGTCATATTAAAATAATTTTTCAGATAAAAACTTAAAAATACTATCAATCAACAACATTATTTATGATTTCTTGCATTTCAGTCATAAACCCAGTTCAACAACGTGGCAACAAACGAACTTACTATAAAATCAAAGAACACCGGAACAGACTGCAGGACGGTACCAAAAAACTTTAATGTAATGTTAAGCGCTTTTCATTTGTTCAAATGACAAACTTCTTCAGACATAGAAAAAATCACTTGGCACAGTCTTTAAATAAAGTAACTGTTAATTAATCAATAATTGAAGCAACTCATTTAAAGGTATAACCACATTACCTACAAGCACCTCTCATACAGCTAAACATTGTACTAAACAAATTAAGTAAATAATAACAATAGTTATAAATGATGTTATATTTTAAAATACATATTATAAATATTTAAACAAACTATAAAATATAAAAAACAGTAAAATACTTCATCTGAACAAGCTTTTGATTTTAAGGATGCTACTAATTGAGCAACCTTCATTCAAATCAGGTACACTGTACGCATTCAGCCTGATCTGCCAACAAAGCTCTAATTCTTCTAATCTAAATAAGTCGGGACCATCCCGAGGGTTAGAAGAAATCTGATCAATGACTATAAATTTAAAAGTGTGGTTAGGATATTGTAAGTTATGTTTTGCCAATGCATTTTCGGATTTATGCTTTCTTATAGCATAAATATGGTCATACATACGGTCACGTAGCCTTCTCTCAGTTTTTCCAACATAGAATGCCGGACATGACTGACACTGAGCTAAATACACTACCATTATTGAGTTACAGTTTACTCTCAATTTCAAATTGTATTGTTGATTGTGAATTGTGAATCTATTAGATTTAGTAATATAAGAACGGTAGTTGCAAGCCTGGCATTTATACATACCCACTGTCCACTGTCCTTATATTTGAGTTTACACGATGTTCATAGTAAGCCTTAAGGTTTTTACCCCTTTTATAAACAACCACTGGCCGATCACCTACATTTTGATATACGCTGTTGTCATTCTTAAAAATTGCCCAGTTTTTGATCAAGATCTGAAAACAGTCTTTACTGTTAAGATTGTAAGGTGTTACCAAAGTGGCCCCCAGTGTATTTGTTGTTGGAAAATCAACAGGAACTACCAGTGCTAATGCACTGGCATTAATTGTTTCACCACATGAATTAAAACCATTGTTCAAGAGTGGGTTGTAAAAGTGTCTCTGATGTTTACTTACAACCTCTTCAATGATTTCATCAACCATAAGTTCAGGGTACCCGCGGTGAACAAACATTCCTTTCAAATGCTGACATTCATCGAGGAAGTCTTTATCCAAGATAACAATACGGGCTGCCCTGACTAGTTGGCCCTTTACGATAGACCGTTTTTGATGTAGTGGGTGGCAGCTAGAAAAGTGTAAAAATGAGTTAGAGTATGTACTTTTTCTGAAAAGGGTAGCTTTTAATTTTTGTGTCGAATAATCTTTAGGCAAAAGTATGTCAAGATAAGCAATGGACTCCATATTAAATGTATAAGTAAACTTCAAAAAGTGAGTAGTCCTGTTAAAATACTCAACCACTGACTCACCAACAGTACTGTCACCATTCAATACAATAAAGATGTCGTCCAGGTAGCGGGTATAGAATATTAACTTGTCCTTGAGTTCACAATTCTCAAGTACAAAAAGGTGTTCCCAGTGGGCCATAACCATATTGGCTACACTGGCACCACAGGGGAGCCCATAGATACACCCACTTTCTGGAGGTAAAAGTTACCCTCAAACAAGAAATAGTTATTATCTAGGATGATATCCAACAATTCCTGAACTAACTCTAACTCATTACAAGTGCTGCCTTGGAGTCTTAACATTTCAACTACCCACTCGAGGGCAATTTCATGTGGGATACATGTATAGAGGTCCTTAACGTCGATAGTTAGAAAATTGTAACTCAAACTGACCTCTAAATTGTTGATTTTATCCAAAAACTTCCAAGAATCCTTGCAAATCTGGTCTAAACTAACCAAGTATTTCTGGAGAATGGAATCCACAACTTTGGCACAAGGATAGGTGGGAGATCCTCTACCGTCCACAAGGGGGCGCATAGGAGGATTAATTACGTCCTTGTGTAATTTAGGTATACCAAATAAACAAGGAAATTCTGGGTATGATATTGACATAAAATTATAAATGTTCTGGGTAATTCGACCTTCGATAAACATGTCTTCAATGGAGTTTTTAATGGTGTGGTAGGCTTTATTAATTTCTGACCTTGAGCTGACAGCATAATAAGGGGAATTCAGTAATTGAAGCATCCTTACACTGTAATCAGCATTGTCAAAAACAACTACTCCGTCACCCTTATCTGGTTTACAAAACCTAATATCATTGAGTTTGATGAAAGCAAGACCTTCCTTTTCCACTCTCAAGTTGTTGCCATACAACTCACCATACGTCCCTGACTGGAATCTTTTACGTATATCCAGTTCACAAATTAGTTCAAAAATTTGTAACAAGGGGTGGAGTGGAGGGTTAAAGACACTGGGAATCCTAAAACTTTTAATGTCAGACATGGTCGTATTACCCATCATTAAATGGATATACAACTTCAAGTCAATAATAGTTTTAACCAGGTTGGGCTTCTGAGGTGGAACATACGTGTGGCCTTTAGATAAAAACTCTACCAAATCTGGTGAGATGCCAACAGAAGAAAAGTTGTATACTCTAAAGTCACCACTTGTATTGTTAAGGATAGTCAAGTTACTCATTGGTGTAACACAAGTGTCAGCATTTAAACAGTTAACATCAACTTCAAGTTAACATCAACTTCACACAAATTGGTCACAGTAAGCAAATTAGTGCAAACAGATAAAGAAACAAGTAGAACAGCTTCAGGTAACCCAGAATGATCAATTAAATTTCCAGGGTCACAAACATTAAAACTTGAATCACAAGTTATCTGTGCTTCTGTTTCTTCTTCTGATTCGAGTACCCTGTCTGTTGTTTTTGTCTCGCTCCTAAAAAATTATGGTCGTGAGATCTCAAGTTATATTGTCCAAGCCTGTTGTCATGTTGTGGCATCTCACCCCTACTGGGTACAGTTAGAGTCGTATCTACAGAGGTGGTAACAGTAGGAGTTGGATTATCCATAACTTGGTCGTTCACTTTATCCAAAAAGTTAGTTCTCTTATTTGAGGAAGAACGATCCAAAGGGGTAGAGCAATGCCACACCTGTGCAGAAGATGGACGTGGGTATGCTGTTCCATCATTGTATGCCTTAGTGTCCCTATCCAACTTCTTAACTTTGTTGTACCTAAGCTTGTTTAAGTATTGGTCAATACTGGAAAAAATCCTATTGTATTCAAATTTATAACAAAAAAATTCAACATCAAGTCTAATCTTTTCACCCAAGTCACATACTTGCTTACTCAACATATCCACCAGCAAGGAATAATGCTTGATCATTAAATCAAGAAGTTCCAAACCTTGCCGGTCAAATAAGGCAAGCAAATTCCTGTGGAATAGTGAATTAACTTCCAAACCAGTAGGGTACTGGAAGTGTCTTAAGCCTTTAGGGACGATCTTACGTTTAATGCATTCCTGGAAATAGGAAATTTCCAGCTGGGTCTTCCTAAGTTTTACAAGCAAGTTGTCAAACACTTTTAAACTAACTGAAATATCGGGTTGTCCACTACCATTAACTGGGTCCCGCGATGTAGTGTTATTAATTGGTAATGTGAAAGAAAAATTATAAGCCAGCCAGTTGTTAATATCAAAGCTAGAATGGTCATTTACCGTGTCCAAAGTCTGTATTTCAGCAGCTGGCAAACCAGGAACAAAAGTAGAAGATGGAATTTCAGTTGTAATCGCTGAAGTAACAGGAAGCACGATATTGTTGTGTTGGTTAACACCGCAGTTGTTATCAGCAGTTGGTAACGGTTGTTGTGTAAACCCAGTTCAAGCAGAACTTGGACCAGTGGATAGGGAATTAGGAATTCACCCCTGGTCGGGCACTTATGTCTGTAATGGACAGAGGCAGCATGTAAATGTCTGAACAACCAAGCCTGAGCCTACATATACTCCTTAGAAAAATCTTAAGGTAAAACAAGAAACAGTAACAAATGAAAGAATTCAAAATCACCAATAGCTGCAACTGCCAGTGAGGGTGGCCAAATGGTTAACACAAAGTGCAGGGTTTGAGTCTCCCAAGGGATAATTAGCTAGGCTTAAAATGGCTCGCAAGGGCAGTCAGTCTAATATGAACCTATGAACATAAAATGCCAAATTCAAAAAAGCCCTCATTGTAATTTTCAAATATTTTCAAAAGTATTTACTTATGTTAAGCACTTTCATTCAGTAAGTTTCTTTCATTACACCCTCAGAGCAGGTTTTAAAACAGGAAAAGCAAAAACAACTAATTGAAACATTTTAAATATATAGTTTGTCATATTAAAATAGTTTTCAGATAAAAACTTAACAATACTATCAGTCAACAACATTATTTATTTGTTGCATTTCAGTCATAAAACTCTCATGATGATATTAACATTATTCATACTAGGAGGCATGTCTGACTTGAGGAGTAGCTACCATCTGAGTTACTTTTCTTGGATAACATCCTCCACTGGACTGCCTCTCATGATTTTTTTTTCTATCACATTGAAAACCAAGAATTTAAAGTTATTACAATTCTTACTTCTAGCTTTATGCTTGGCAAATGCATTATTTATATCATTCTTAGTCATATTATAAGCATGTTCATAAACAAACTTTTTCAAACTTTTGTACGTTTTGCCCACATAAAATGCTTAACAAGTCTGACACACCTCTGAATAAATCAGTCCAGATGTACCACAATTAGAGTATCTTTATAATTAATAATTATTCAGTTTTATAAAGTTACCTGATTAGTATTTTAGATGTAGGTACACTAACTACACTACCTACAACTGTATGTACCATCCTTTCTAGCAGATCTTTGAAAGAATGGACGTTTCTCAAGCAAATCCTTTAAGTTTTCCCCCATTTATATTTAAATCTCGGGCTTTCACCAACATAATTTTTTAAACTTTCATTGCTTAATAACAAAGGCCAATTTTGTGTAAAATGTTGACAATCATTCTTGTGTAATATGAACCATACCACCTAAAATGTTCTTGGTATCTGCTGTTAAAGATAGTTCCCACATTCCTCAAAGTCAGGGCCTAAATACCTTCTCTGCTTTTATTTACAACTTCATCAAAAATAAAGATAAATAAAACTATCAAGATACCCTTATTATTTGAAAAGTTTCACTAAATAAATAAGTTCATTAATAAAGATGGACTCATCCTATATCACCCAATCTCAATGGAGCATTGACCACTTTATGAGGCTTCTTTTCTGAAATTTAGGAGGGTGACTATTGTAAATAAGAGTTGGCAAAGGTTCTTTACTGTAAATATTAGACATGAACTTCTTTATTCATCATTCTTCTTTATGTAAACATCTAAATAAGCAATGCCCTCACTAGATGCAGTGTAGGTGAACTTCAAAGATTCAGTAGTTTGATTAATATAATAGATAAACAAACTAATTTAATTTATCCCTAGTATCAAACCATAAATAAACTATATTTACTTATTTTATTCATCTGACGTTTGTTGACCATGTTGGTCTGGCTGAGCTGAGGCCCTTTTTCCATGGAGGCCACGGGAGAAAAGCTCCACAGTAATCATATAAGCAAGACAAAAATACAATGTTAAAAATAAGTACAATATTTACAATTTAAACTTAATAATTTCAAAGGCACTAAGGTTTTATACAAGTTTTGAAATCATTAGCAAGAAAAAATGTAACTAAGGATATCAGAAATCATAGAAACCTAGACAGTTTAGCACTGAAATATGAGCTAGAACAATATAGGGTTCAAAGTTGCAGTTATAGGAAAGGGAGAATAAGAAAAGGGGTGAGGTAGGTGGGGGTAATCTAGGGACATCGTGTAAACAGTTAAGGAAGGTGTGTGCAGTGGCAGATCCTAGTGCCTTTTAAGAAGTTTTTGGTAGCATTGTTTTTATTACACTCAGTACTGTTCAAAGTGCAGACAGTCATACCTCTCCACTTAGAGTCTTTGTGCAGAGGAAGACAAACCAATGGAATGATTACTATTTGCCCAATTAAGCAGCGACCTGCATTTGCTTGTCATTTAACTCCATGCAAATAAGAAGGCAATAGCAACAGTCCTTAATGTTATAAACGTTATGACAGGATATTTCCAATATAAATGGCAGTATGAACACTACAGTATCTGTCAGCTATTTCTACCACAGAGTACATGCATGAGTACTTCTGAACTTCAAGTCATAGTCATTAAACGTGAATCTTACATGCGCAAACACTTTGCCATCAATCGTGCTAATCAGTTGCTCGGCAGTGTGCTATAGAAAGAGCTGATTGGCATGTATTAGTATGTTTAATGTACACTTAGTTTTCATCCCATTATAATCCATGTAAAAATGCAACAAAAGGAAAGGCACTTGTTACTGACCTTGCACCCTTGTGCTTGAAAATGAACATGTCAGTAGTAGTTCCCAAATGTAAACTACATTACAGAAATAAATAATAGAACAACTGCATTGTTATATCATCTAAACTTTATACTGACAATAGACATTTACTTTGACTTATACATGTATTAATGTGGACATCAATTCATCACAAATATGAAGACTCATGCATACACAGTTGCATCCATGCTGATCACAAAATGTGTGCACGCGACACGCACGCGTGTGTGTGTGTGTGTGTGTGTGTGTGTGTGTGTGTGTGTGTGTGTGTGTGTGTGTGTGTGTCTGTGTGTCTGTGTGTCTGTGTTTGACTGCAAGTGTGTAATGTACACAACATATTGAGAAACAGGTGCATATGTCTCACTTCTGGAAAATGCATTCCTGACAGCTTTTTGCATCTAAATAACAAACTTGTCATTAAAGTCACATCAAACTCCAACCGATGTATTAGTTGCTTTTAATCAATGCACACTTTCATTTGACTCCCTGGCCAAACTTCCTCAGACTGTAAAAAAGTTTCATCTAAAAACATTCCAATAAAATATAGCATAGCAAAATCACATGCTTCAACACCACCAATGGTAGTGCACAGCACTCACATTAATTGGCACAATAATTGTTAGCACCTATCCGCCCTTTACAAGCATCCATTACATGCCTAAGAACAAACAGTGGGCAGATAAATCTAACCTCACATTCACATATTTTAAAAACCCTGTTAGATTAGGCATTTAAAAATCCAAGATAAATCTGGCGAAAGTAAATCAAGTGCGGATGGAATCACTACTTAAAATAAATCCTATAAGAGTTAACATATCAAGCAGAGGGAGACAAATCCCTTACATAGGTACTTTAAGGATGCATTGGTCACAGATAGAAAAAATGTCACCTTCTTGTTGAAATTTTATAAATACAAACAAACTATCGCATTAGCATAACATTCAGCACATTCTTACCATTTAGTCTTACTGCCAACGGCCCCATTTAAGCTGGATGGCATAAACAGACCTTCATAGTGGCTCTTTTTTTTATATATAATTTTTTATAATTTTTCGTCACTATCTGTATCATCAGAATTAGTAGAATTACTGGCAAAGGGGTATACATTCATCCCTAGTTTTCATATGGACCTACCAAGGACAATTATCGACTTTAAATGTTTGATTAGGAAATTGAACTTAAAGGTTATATTGGGGGATGGTGTAACCGAGATGAATAACCCTCTACGTATAGCCAGTACATTTAACCCCCCGATTAATCCAACATTACAAGTATTTGAAAGGATGTGTGAGCTGGACCTCCAGTCAATATATGGTAGAACAAATGTGAGACATCCTACCTCACTTAGTAGAAATTACAATGTCTCTAAACAAGAGCGGGAATCTTTGATTCTTCTAAGAAAAGCAGATGTGAGAATCAGTAAGCCTGATAAAGGTGGGGGTCTTGTCTTAATGGATAATTGGGATTATGTATCCCAGATGCATAAGATCTTGGCTACAGAAGCATACCAAAGGGTTTCCTTAAATGAATTCAATGTGGCCCAACAAAGAATTAGGAGCCAAATAGAGGAATTCGTTATTGATGGAAGAATTGATATGAACATATATAATTATTTGAGTATGCTATTTCCCCGAACTCCAGTTTTGTTCGGGATTCCCAAAATCCACAAAGTTATGACTGACCCCCCCCCCCCCACAATGAGGCCCTTGGTGGATGCAAGGAATTCGATCAATTATCCTTGCACCAAATGGGTTGATTCCATTTTAAAGAAATACCTACCACTCGAAACACAAATTTGTAAGGACTCATGGTCTTTTTTTTCAGAAAATAGATCAATTAAAGTTTGATGATGACCATGGGTTGCTTAAAATAGATGTGAAAGACTTATATACCTCAAGTCCCCATGAAGTAGGTTACAGTGGATAGGATCCTTCTTGACAGGAGGGGTGCTGCTAAAACAGAAATTGACTTAGTGATCGAATTATTGGACTTATTTTATCCAATAATTTATTCCTATTCAAGAAGGAATACTATCTGCAAAAGATAGGGATGGCTATGGGATCACCTTGTGTGGCAAGTGTGGCCGATTTAGTCATGGCCCAGTGGGAATATGAGTTCATTTTTAAAGTCAAGCGAATTAGTGATGAAATTATTTTCTACACATGCTTCCTTGATGTTATCTTCATCATCATCAAGGGAGATAGGGATAAAGCTAAGACCCTGGTTGACCTTCTCAATAACACCACAAATTTTCTGGAATTTACATTCAGTAAAGATGAGATTAGTTATTTGGACATCATTTTAAGGAAGGATGTCTGCAACCAGGGCCTTGCAGCAAGAGTGTATAGAAGATCTACTTATTCAAACTCTTTCCTACATTTCTCCAGTAGCCACCCCTATTACCAGAAACATTCCATTGTTAAAGGAGAGTTGGTAAGGATGGCAAGGATAGTAACCCTGGATGAAGATTTCATCAATGAATGTCTGACAGTGAAAAGGATGTTTCTTAGTAAGGGCTACCTGGAAAAAATTATTGAATCTTTGACCTTGGAAGTTAAACTTAAGAGGAATAGAGGGATTTATGCCCCTGTATTGAGTAACAGTAATGGGAGTAGCCCAACTAGAGAAATTGAACAGAGAACCATCATAGGGGACTCTACCTTGAACAAGGTAGTCAACTTTTCCTCGTGCCTGATTACTACCTTTAACATGGATAGTGAAATATCCACAAAGTAAACACAAAATCCATGAACTGCAAAGGTGAGGCTTCAGAACAGCAGCTTCAGTTTAGTAAAAAAATATACTCCAAAACAGCAACCTCAGCTTAATAAGGTGTATACTCAAATTTCTCCAACCACAGAACAAAGATCTGGATTCCACTCGGCTGCAACACAGTTTTATTGGTACACAAGCGCTTTCACAAACAGCTTCTTCAGGTGTATAACAACCATTAAAATACACACACCTTATATAACACTTAAAGTCAGTCACATGACTCTGCTTAACCATTTTTAAAGGCATATATACACATTCTAAGTGTTATTTTCTTGATCCACTCTTACAAATTCTAAACTTATATAGTATAAAAAATATAAAAAATATATGTTAAAAGCATAGGTAAAGTTCTAAAAAATTCAACATTCACCTATTCAATGGTCTCTTTTTTAATATTGGTCTTATAGGAACAGAATCATTCAATCCATGCCCTGAACTAGCCCTTAACCTAATAATCCATTCAGCTTCTTTTTCCTCAGTCCTTGCTTTTATATCACCCCCTCTCATATCAGTGAATGTTCTACATAAGACAACAAATTTAAAAACATGTTGTTCATTGGTAACTGACACATGCTTCGCTAGTGCATTAAAACTACTTCTTTTCTTAATGTGATATAGGTGTTCTTTAATACTATCTTTTAAAAGACGATCTGTTTTCCCTACATAAAATTTGTAACATGCCTGGCAGATAGCCAGATATACTACATGTGCTGTATCACATTTCGCATAGGTTCGCAAATAAAACGTCTCCCCTGTGTCAGGGTGTTTAAATTGTGAATCATTACAAATAAAACTACAAAAGTTGCACTTGCCACATGGTCTAGTGCCCTTTTCATTTTCTCTACCTTTCAGTTCTCTGTCTATACAGAGCCTTCTTTTTAAATTCTTCTTATTTTTAAAGCTAAATTGTGGCTTTGTGCCTACTAACTCTTTCATTTTACAATCTGATGTTAATATATTCCAATGTTCATTTATAATATTAGTGTACAACCCAACATCTCTTGAATAATTTAAACACATCCTTACATTCTTTTGAGTCACTTTCTCTTCCCATTCACTAATTGTTTTGAGAAATATGGTTTAGCCTTATTCTCTCTTTTACTCATCACATCTTCCATGTTTTTAGTTACCATTCTGTTATCATAGCCTCTATCTAGTAATTCTGTTCCTGTCAAAATTAGTTGTTTCTCATATTCTTCGGTTTTTACACTTAATCTTGACGCCCTTAGGAATTGGTTTTGTGCTACATTTCTGAATATAAAATTGGGATGCATACTATCTCTACTTAATAATTTGTTTGCATGGCAGGTCTTTCTGTACATTCTTGTGCTAATCTTGCCTGTACTATCTTTCTCCACATAAACATCCAAAAAACTGATACCATCAGTAGAGCAATTCATGGTAAAGTTAAGAAATTCTGTAGAGTTATTAATGAATTCTAAGAATTCATATAACTGACTTTTTGTCCCTCTCCATAAAAGAAAGAGATCATCTACAAATCTCCTATAAAACATAATCATTTTATCAAATTTTCCTTTTATAACATTTTCCATTTCCCCTTTGGACATAACAGCATTGGCATAACTATTAGCACAAGGAGTGACCATTGCCACTCCATTCTTTTGCCAATACATATCTTCCCTAAATACAAAAATTTTATTTTCAAGCACTATTTTTAACAGTCTTTGTAATATTCCTATGGTTCTACTTCCAAATTCCTTATTCATCTCTAATAGATGTATCACATTTCTAATACCAACTGGATTTGGTATAACTGTAAACAGCGATACTACATCTAATGTAATGAAAATATACTGTTCTGATACATTTGTTTCATTAGTAAATTCATATAAATCTCTGAGAAAATGCTCTGTATCTTTCAAGATATACTTTGACAATTTTTTCTCAATGAATATTGAAGCCGGTTCAGTACATCAGTTTTTTCCGGCTACTATTGGTCTCATTGGTGGTCTGATGGAATTTTTATGGAGTTTAGGCAACCCCTGAATCTTTGGAATAGTTGGATCTGTAACTACTAAATATTTGACCATATTATTATCATAAAGCTCTAGTTCCTCAAGGTGTCTAATTTCTTTTTCTACCCCTGATATCATATTTTTACTTTGTATGGATGTAATTTTTTGATAGAAGTCAGTATTATCCAGCATTTCTAGCATCAAACTATTATAATCAACTCTATTCATAACCACCATTTGCCCTCCCTTGTCTGCTGGCCTAATAGTTATCTGGTTATTACTCTCTAAATCATTCATAGCTTTAAATTGTTCTTTACTTAAGTTATGCCATTTGCAACTTTTCTTAAGTTGTTTCTGCTCATAATACATTTTATACATATCAGAAATACAAGTTTGCTCAAATGCATTGATTAAAGCATTTTGTTTTGGTACAAAACTACTTGGTTTCCTGAATGTAACATCAGACTCTTTCTGCTCATTACCAAATAATGTTTTCAAAGTCAAGTTACGGGTAAACAGTTTCAAATCAAAAATAATATCAGTGATGTTCATGTCCATAGCCGGTATAAAAGATAACCTCTTTTCTAACACGTTTGATTCAGAATGTGTTAAACCATAATCTGATAAATTTACAATTAATGTCTTACTTGTTGGAAGGCCTTTTTTATTGTAAATGGACTCACCGGACCTTCGTCGAGTTTTCTACAGAATTTCTTAACTTTACCATGAATTGCTCTACTGATGGTATCAGTTTTTTGAATGTTTATGTGGAGAAAGATAGTACAGGCAAGATTAGCACAAGAATGTACAGAAAGACCTGCCATGCAAACAAATTATTAAGTAGAGATAGTATGCATCCCAATTTTATATTCAGAAATGTAGCACAAAACCAATTCCTAAGGGCGTCAAGATTAAGTGTAAAAACCGAAGAATATGAGAAACAACTAATTTTGACAGGAAAAGAATTACTAGATAGAGGCTATGATAACAGAATGGTAACTAAAAACATGGAAGATGTGATGAGTAAAAGAGAGAATAAGGCTAAAACATATTTCTCAAAACAATTAGTGAATGGGAAAGAGACAGTGACTCAAAAGAATGTAAGGATGTGCTTAAATTATTCAAGAGATGTTGGGCTGTACACTAATATTATAAATGAACATTGGAATATATTAACATCAGATTGTAAAATGAAAGAGTTAGTAGGCACAAAGCCACAATTTAGCTTTAAAAATAAGAAGAATTTAAAAAGAAGGCTCTGTATAGACAGAGAACTGAAAGGTAGAGAAAATGAAAAGGGCACTAGACCATGTAGCAAGTGCAACTTTTGTAGTTTTATTTGTAATGATTCACAATTTAAACACCCTGACACAGGGGAGACGTTTTATCTGCAAACCTATGTGAAATGTGATGCAGCACATGTAGTATATCTGGCTATCTGCCAGGCATGTCACAAATTTTATGTAGGGAAAACAGATCGTCTTTTAAAAGATAGTATAAGAGAACACCTATATCACATTAAGAAAAGAAGTAGTTTTAATGCACTAGTGAAGCATGTGTCAGTTACCAATGAACAACATGTTTTTAAATTTGTTGTCTTATGTAGAACATTCACTGATATAAGAGGGGGTGATATAAAAGCAAGGTCTGAGGAAAAAGAAGCTGGATGGATTATTAGGTTAAGGGCTAGTTCAGGGCATGGACTGAATGATTCTGTTCCTATAAGACCAATATTAAAAAAAGAGACCATTGAATAGGTGAATGTTGAATTTTTAGAATTTTACGTATGCTTTTAACATATATTTTTTATATTTTTTATACCATATAAGTTTAGAATTTGTAAGAGTGGATCAAGAAAGTAACACTTAGAATGTGTATATATGCCTTTAAAATGGTTAAGCAGAGTCATGTGACTGACTTTAAGTGTTATATAAGGTGTGTGTATTTTAATGGTTGTTATACACCTGAAGAAGCTGTTTGTGAAAGCGCTTGTGTACCAATAAAACTGTGTTGCAGCCGAGTGGAATCCAGATCTTTGTTCTGTGGTTGGAGAAATTTGAGTATACACCTTATTAAGCTGAGGTTGCTGTTTTGGAGTATATTTTTTTACTAAACTGAAACTGCTGTTCTGAAGCCTCACCTTTGCAGTTCATGGATTTTGTGTTTACTTTGTGGATACTCTGGAATACTTTTATGCAAAGGTGCCTGTAACATTGGGTGGTTTGTATCATATGGATAGTGAGATGGTTAAGTATATCTTAAATAAAAATTGGGACCTAATTAATAGCAATGCAGATTTGGCGAGTAGAATAGGAGGTACACCGAAAGTTATATTCAAGAGGGGTCCTAACTTGAAGATCCTACTGGAAGGAAAAATAATAAGGAAACCTAAGTTGACCGGCATGTTTAAATGTGAGGCATGCAATTTTTGTAGGCACGTAGGAGTTATTAATTAGTTCTACATTAATGGTATGGAATATAGAATTAGGCACAGATTTAACTGTAACTCAAAGGCGGTCATCTGTCTTGCTAAATGTCAACAATGTCCTGAGAACGCATCTATGAGCACCAATATGCAATTAGCAAGGGCAAGATGGAGAATGCCTTAGCGAAACATGTTTCATTGTCACAGGCCATTCATTTAAATATTCAGCTATTGATTGTGTTACACACAATATAAGAGGTGGCCCTGTGAGTTTAAAGTTAGAAGAACTAGAATTGCTTTGGCAAATCAGGCTCAATACCTATAAATATCCAGGCTTGAACGATGCTTGGTCGATTAAATGTTTGCTAAAGTTGAAAAGCTTGGGAAGATAATGCATTTTATGTAATGTATAAATTAAGGTGAACATTAGGTTAATCCCTTAAGAGCATCCTTATATTAGTTCATTTAACTCATAGCATATGATATATTATAATATAGTCATATAAGTTAGCTTTATTAAATGTTCATGCATGTTATTTTTATCTTAAGAACACCCTTATATGAGCTCATTAAACTCATAGCATATGATATATCATAATACAGTTACATAAGTTTGTTCTATAAAATGTTTATGCATGTTACTTTTGATTTAGCAAATTTGTAGTAGAATCAATGTTTGGATATGTTTGTTTGATACCCAGGTACCATCATTTGGACATATAGGTTAGCTCTGTGTTATAGTTGTAATGTGTGAGCTGGTAGCTTAGTTAGCACCATTTTGTGCCTACTATACTCTAAACTCATATAAGATAAGCCATTACTCCTTCGATTTATGGGGAACCCACTGGTTCTATTTTATGCCATTCTATCTTATTTTAAATTCTTGATTGGCTTCATTAAGCCTAGTAGGTTTCTCTGATTATAGCACTAATATTAAGAGTGCTGCTTAGAGTAGGTGTATTCATTCACTATGATAGCTCTAGCTTTTAAATTGATGTATCTGTTATTTCCACCCATTACTCTGATGGATGAGCATTTTCTTGTGGAGCGATGTAGGTTTTGTTGTTGCTGTTGACTGATAAGTCTTAAGGCAACACAACATTCCCATTTGATTATGAGCGAGTTCCTATGGGCGGAGTTCTGAGAAGAGGGGCCTGCTGTCACATCAACTTTGTGAAGGAAGGGTTGTATGCGTTTATTGCGCTGACTCCAGTTATCTTTGAAAATGTGTAAACTGGCTGAAAAAAAGCTGTCTATATATAAAAAAAGAGCAACTATGAAGGTCCGTTTACGCCATCCAGCTTAAATGGGGCCATTGGCAGTAAGACTAAATGGTAAAAATGTGCTGAATGTTATACTAATGTGATAGTTTGTTTGCATTTATAAAATTTCAACAAGAAGGTGACATTTTCCCCTTTCTGTGACCGATGCATCCTTAAAGTACCTATGTAAGGGATTTGTCTCCCTCTGCTTGATATGTTAACTCTTATATGATTTATTTTAAGTAGTGATCCCATCCGCACTTGATTTACTGTTGCCAGATTTATCTTGCATTTTTAAATGCCTAATCTAACAGGGTTTTTAAAATATGTGAATGTGAGGTTAAATTTATCCGTCCACTGTGTGTTCTTAGGCATGTAATGGATGCTTGTAAAGGGTGGATAGGTGCTAACAATTATTGTGTTGATTAATGTGAGGGCTGTGCACTACCATTGGTGGTGTTGAAGCATGTGATTTTGCTATGCTATATTTTATTGGACTGTTTTTAGATGAAACTTTTTTACATTCTGAGGAAGTTTAGCAAGGGAGTCAAACAAAAGTGTGCATTGATTAAAAGCAACTAACACATCGGTTGGAGTTTGCCTGTGACTTTCTTGACAAGTTTGTTTTTAAGAAGTTTTAGTTTGTCTTTGTACGCTGTTTTCAGCTTTTTGTATCTAGTTTGAGAAGCTGTCTTTTAATGTATACCTGCACATTGGAAACACAATAGGAAATACTACATCCACACTTTGCACACCACTCTCATAACAGGATATAATATCCACATCATATAATGATGATGACATCATCTATAAAGACCAGTACTACAAGGCAAAAGCATACCTCAGGGATGGTGCAGTTATTAACTACTGTGTTCTGTGGATGAGAGCAAAATACTTACATGTTGGTTTACTTACCACAACAGCCACATTATGCATGTCTATATGTATGTTTAAATGTGTACATAATCAGAAAGATGCGAGTCTGTATCCTACTGTCAGCAATCCAGTCCCATGCAGAACAAAAATTTTAATAGTCGTACATGCCTATACAGCCATTTCATACAGGCCTCCCAACATCTTTTCCCAAACATACAATGATGATGTCACCCACTATAAATTGTCCAGCAACATTTTAAAATGCAGACTTGTGCTGTAATTCTTGTGTTAAGTACTTTGTTCTCCAGATTGTGTAACTAGTTATGTAGAGGTTCTAATCTCACTGCAGTCAACTGATGTGTGTGATTTTAGAATTATATGAGTCTACATCCTATTGGCAGCAATCAAGTCCCATGAATAACAAATATTTTGACAATTGTACATGCTTACAAACTTATTTCATACAGGCATCCAAACACCTTCTCGCAAACATACAATGCTGAAGTCAGCCAAAAAGTGTTGCCTGACAGTATGAATGCCAGACTTATTCTGCGGTGCTTGCATGAAGTACCATGCTCTGTAGATAGTTGGGTAGGGGTTCTAGTCTCAATGCAGTCAACTGGTGTGTGTGTTTGTCTTCAGTTAATTCACATTCTAGAAACCATTTTAGAGCAACATGTGAGACACTCCTACCACCACCTTCTTCTCACCACACACTGTTGTCATCAGCTCTAAAGTGTTGTCTAACACTCTAAAACTAAGATTTGTGCTGTGGCACTTTTATTCATTAGTGTGTTCTGTAAGTAGTTAGGTAGCCAACTGATGTGTATGTTCATTTAACAATCAGTATGGTGAGAATTTTCACTGCGGCCATCTGGTGTGTGTGTGTTCATTTAACAATCAGTATGGTGAAAATTTTACATTGGCATGTGAGTCCACAAGTATGCCAGCCACTCCTCCAAACATCTTCTTTTAACATACACTGTTGATGTATAAAATGGATTCTGACAGTATTCAAATCAAGGTTTTGCTGTGGCAGTAACATTAAGTATTGTGTTCTACCATTTCTATAAATAGATGCTTAGGGGTTCTAATCCAGCCACTGGGGATGCACAAGCCAGTGCATTTCTTTGTGCTGGTTCTAAGTCCAGATAAATGGGGAGGGTTGCATCAGGAAGGGCATCCGGCATAAAACTTCACCAAATCTGCATGGCAGGAAGAGAGGTGGCGAAGGCTAAGGATAAGGCATATGAAGAGTTGTATGAAAGGTTGGACACTAAGGAGGGAGAAAAGGACCTGTACCGATTGGCTAGACAGAGGGACTGAGCTAGGAAAGATGTACAGCAGGTAAAGGTGATAAAGGATAATGAGGGAAACATACTCACAAGTGAGGAGTGTGTGTTGAGGAGATGGAAAGAGTACTTTGAGGGGTTGATGAATGAAGAGAATGAGAGGGAGAGAAGGTTGGATGATGTAGGGATAGTGAATCATGAAGTACAATGGATTAGCAAGGAGGAAGTAAGGATAGCTATGAAGAGAATGAAGAATGGAAAGGCTGTTGGCCCAGATGACATACCGGTGGAAGCATGGAGGTGTTTAGGTTTTTAACCAGATTGTTTAATGAAATCTTAGAAAGTGAGAGGATGCCTGAGGAATGGAGAAAAAGTGTTTTGGTACTGATTTTTAAGAATAAGGGTGATGTGCAGAGCTCTAGTAACTACAGAGGGATTAAATTGATCAGTCACAGCATGAAGTTATGGAAAAGAGTAGTGGAAGCTAGGTTAAGAAGGGATGCGATGATTAGTGATCAGCAGTATGGTTTTGTGCCAGGAAAGAGCACTACAGATGTGATGTTTGCTCTGAGAGTGTTGATGGAGAAATACAGAGAATGTCAGAAGGAGTTGCATTGTGTTTTTGTAGACTTAGAGAAAGCATATGACAGGGTGCCTAGAGAGGAGTTGTGGTATTGTATGAGGAAGTCAGGAGTGTCAGAGAAGTATGTAAGAGTGGTACAGGATATGTACGAGGGTAGTGTGACAGTGGTGAGGTCTGCAGTGGGAGTGATGGATGCATTTAAGATGGAGGTGGGGTTACATCAAGGATCAGCTCTGTGCCCTTTCTTATTTGCAATGGTGATGGACAGGTTGACAGACGAGATCAGACAGGAGTCCCCGTGGACTATGATGTTTGCAGATGACATTGTGATCTGTAGTGAGAGTAGGGAACAGGTGGAGGAGATGCTGGAGAGATGGAGATATGCTCTAGAGAGAAGAGGAATGAAGGTCAGCAGGACTAAGACAGAATATATTTGTGTGAATGAGAGGGAGGATAGAGAAATCATGAGGATGCAAGGAGTAGAGGTGGCAAAGGTGGATGAGTTTACATACTTGGGGTCAATAGTTCAGAGTAACAGTGAGTGTGGAAGAGAGGTGAAGAAGAGAGTACAGGCAGGATGGAGTGGGTGGAGAAGAGTGTCAGGAGTGATTTGTGACAGACGAGTACCTGTAAGAGTGAAAGAGAAGGTCTACAAGAGGATAGTGAGACCAGCTATGTTATATGGGTTGGAGACAGTGGCACTGACAAAAAGGCAGGAGTTTGAGCTGGATGTGGCAGACTTAAAGATGTTAAGATTTGCACTGGGTGTGACAAGGTTGGACAGGATTAGGAATCCAAGCTTTTCTGTGCATTTTTGTCTGTCACAGTTAAAATCATTCTCGAGTCTGCTCCTTGATCTGTTTAAAACTTTCATTTAGTGGCTACAGCTAGGAACTGTAATAGTGTGCATTACTATAATTGCTTTTTTTATTTAAATTACTAAATGGAAACTGCTTTTAAAGTGAGGTTTCTGTGTTCTGCTCAGGTGGCATAATCTTGATAGAGGCTTGTTGTCTAGGGTGGTAGTTTTGTTTGAGTTTCCTGTGTTTCTGGCAGCCATTTTCTGCTGATTGTCTTCATTATTATTGAGAGTAACAAGGCCTCCTGACCTTGTGTAGTACAAGTGATTGGGTAATAGCAGGGGCTGAGTAGTAATCCGATCTTTCAACTCCTCCATTCTTACTGCTATATAAACCCTGTGTCTTATAAAGGTTCTGCTTATATTGTCAGGCTCTGGATTGCATTGCATAAGTGGAAATTCCTTAAGATTCCAAGAGCAGGCTAAGTTATTTCTTACACTTATTTCACTGAACTGCACTTCTGAAACGCTTATAATTGTGCTATACAGTTGATCTACTATACTTTTGCACTGTTATAAAGCTTTTTTTATTGTTTCACTGTATTTATGTACTGTTTTATACTGTTTTAACATTACTTAACTGTAAACTGCTTTTTCATACTGAGAGTTGTATTTTCTGTTTGTGAGTACTCTATCCAAGCTTTTCTGTGCATTTTTGTCTGTTACAGTTAAAAGCATTCTCGAGTCTGCTCCTTGATCTGTTTAAAACTTTCATTTAGTGGCTACAGCTAGGAAATGGAATTTTTCCCAGCCATCCTCCCTAATGTTGTGTGTTCTTATACTGGGTGGCTTTGAAGTTGCCCACCCATACTGTATATATGATCTGTGACACTCCTCCCAGTCTAGTGTCATTAGTTCACTCAATCTAATAGAGAACATTTGTGAAGGCCAACCCACTCAGATTCTTAACGTTGAATTAACTTCTGTTTCAGCTTTCTCCATTTCCACTTTACTGGAAAAAAAAAATTCTAAGCTTGCTTCCCCCCTTTCCTGTGGCAGGTCAGATATGGATTTGGTGTGTCCAGGACTGTTTGTGAGCTCCTAAGCCCCCCCGCCCCACTTAACTGTGGTTAAACTATTCCTGGTCCCATAAAGTCTGTTCTTCAAAATTTCCCTTGCAACTAGCCAGCTTTTTAGTTTTAGCACTCATCTGTTTCTTTGATCTAAGCACTTGTTCAGAACTCATTGTAAGCACTAAATAAGTTACAAATTACTACAGCACTCAACTTTCCTCACTTGTCTAGAGGAAAACAGTTTTTAGTACTTATTCAAGTAAAAACAAACAGTCCTGGATAGAGAGCCTCTTCAGAAGTAATACTTGTAGAACCAAAGAAACAGATGAGGCTCACCACGGCCGATAAAAAACACTTTATTCAACTGCAGTATAGTTAGCGCTTTCACATTTTAACAGCGATTCTTCAGACTTCAATACAGTTCATAACAAAACCAGTAGTTTATAAATGAATTTAAAATCAAGTCAGCCAATAAGGATTGCTAAACAATTAATTTATCAGACATATTAAAGCAACAGATCACAATATAATCACATATATTCTTAAAAAAGGTTAATACATAAATAAGGTTACTACATAAATAGACAGATAAAAATCAATATGCAGATTAGTAAAATAGCTAAATATATCATATATTTAAAAGACTAAAAAGCTATACAGTACTAATGTATATATAAACTAGTGTTTATAGGGGCGTGATATTAAGAAGGGCTTAAGTGTAGCCCTTTCATTTAACCCATGCCCTTTATTTCCCTGTAGCTTAATGATCCATCTATTTTCGCATTCTTCTGTGTAATTCTTTATGTTGCCTAGTCTATTCATTCTATAAACTAACTGCAGTACATTAAACTTAAAGGTATGCATTGTCCATGTATTCAAAACATGTCTGGCCAAAGCATTATGTTCATCTTCCCTATTAATGGCATATATATGCACCCTCACACGTTCTCTAAGGCTTCTATTTGTTTTACCAACATAGAAGCATGAGCATAGTTGACATACTGCCAAATACACTAAGTCCCTGGATTTACAGTCAGCATAAAAGTTGAAAGTATATTCAATATCTGTGTCAGGATATACAAATATATTTTTACCAGACATGTAGTTGCATTGATTACAGCCTCTATAGGGAAAAGTCCCGTTCCTATTAGATAAACTAACAACATTTGTATTGTTTTCATAACACAACAACCTTTTTAAAGATTTAGTGTTTCTGTATGTGAAGCTTGGCCTATCACCCACTAGCTCATAAATTCTTTCATCAATAGTTATAATACCCCAATTCTTGCTAATCACTTCCTTGATTTTCGAATTGACATTACTATATGGAATAACAATTCTACTGACACTGGGAGTTGTATTCCTTTCTCTTGTTCCAGATCCCTCTCTATGATGTCTGTATAAATAAGGTTTACCATTACCTCTTCTAACAGTACTATTGACTTGGTATACCTTTTCTGCTTCTTTTTTATCATAGCCCCTTGTTAGAAAATTATCTACTAGCATCTCCTGTTTGGAAAGAAAAGTCTCATCATCTGTTGTAAGACGAGATATCCTTAGTGTCTGATTATCTACAATATTTCCATAGATGTGTCGAGGGTGCTTGCTGGTACGATGTAAGATATTGTTTCGCCAACAAGATTTCCTATACACCTCTGAATGTACCATACCATCTTTTTTAGTAATCTTAACATCTAAAAAATCTATCATGTTCAATGAATATTTAAAATCAAACCTTAGAAAATTCGTAGTACCATTTATATACTCAATAAACTCAGTCAATTTCTCAACTGTATCATCCCATATAAAAAACACATCATCTACAAAACGTTTATAAAATATGATGATATTGTTATATAGGGTATTGGTTGTCACATAAGTTTGTTCCCAATATGCCAATACTAAGTTGACATAGGAATTGGCACAAGGGGTATCCATTGCTACACCTTTCTTTTGTAAATAATATGTATTATTATAAGTAAATACATTATTGTGTAATACTAAAGCAAGTAAGGTTAAGATCTTAATAACCATATCTCTAGACATCCCCTTTTCAATTAAATAAAGCCTAATATATTCCATGCCAATGTCATGTGGGATAGTAGTGAATAGAGATACTACATCTAAAGTAACCAATATCTCATCATTAGCTGTTGCATGTGTACAAAGATGTGCACCATAACTTTCTAAAAATTGTTAAGTATCTTTTAGTATAATAGTAGAATCACTGACTATTGGTTTTAACTGTTTTTCAATAAAAATCGAGGCTGGTTCCATGAGCCATCCTCCACCTGAGACTATGGGTCTCAGAGGTGGATTTTCCAAATCATTATGTATCTTAGGGAGACCCCTTATTGTTGGAATAAGGGGATGTTCAACTAATAGATATTTATATAAATCACCATCGACTAACCCACAAAGTAACATGTCATATAATTCATGATGTACATTCTTAATCAGCTTATCAAGCATCACATTATTTAACACTGAATAGGTATCACCATCATCAAGCATAGTATTCAATGTATTAGAATACATATCATGGTCTAAAATAACAACGGCACCTCCTTTATCAGCTTGTCGAATTACTATATTGCTATTATCATACAACTTTTTAATTGATAAGAATTCATCAAATGTTAAGTTAAAAAACTCAGGTTTGACTTTAGATCTATATAATTCAAATAAGTCGCGTTCGCATGTTTTTTCAAAGGCTTCAAGCAAAGGATGACATGGAGGTATGAAGCTAGAAGGTCTTCTAACGTTATTACTAGGTTCACCTGTATTATTACCAAATAAAATCTTTAAATTCACATTTCTAATAAATTTCTTAATATCTAATAAAATGTCAGTAATGTCTACAGTTTTAGTGGGTATGAATGAGAGTCCTCGAGTTAACAGGGACCTTTCACTACCAGTTAAAACATAATTAGAAATATTTAGTACTAGTTCTGTTGGGTGGGCCTGAGTATTTTCCGTTGAAATTCGTACCTGTTGTCCGATGTTTTTCTCTTCCTCATATTCCCTTGAGGCGACCAATTCAGTCTGTCCGATTGACGAATCTGTAAAAGGAAAGATACTGGTGCTATGGGAACTCGCTTGTCTTGAGATAGTCCCAATGGTCTTGTATCACTGTCTATAACCCAAACAGGTTTCTTGATGCTTGCACCCTTTACATCTCCAGTGCTAGAGGCATTGAAAATCGTCGAAAAATTTTCACCCATCTCGCGTTGATTTTGACTTCCTATAGTAACAGCATTGCTGGACGCTGAGCCTGAAGATGACTCTACGTGTGATGACATCAATGTAGTGGGTGTGGCAGCTTCCACAGGAGTCATTGTAGTCTCAATTCTATTTGTATTAGCTATATTAGCATGAGTGTTGATGTTATCATCAGCATTAGTAGAACGATTTATACCCCTTGCACCATGCTCTCTCAGCCAGGAGAAGATATGGCCATTTTGGAAATCTTTAAAATCACATTCTAACTTTTTTTTTCTTTTCTAGTAACTGCTTGTTATCTACAACAGATAGTCGGAGCGTGACATCAGCCATGAAAGTGTTCTTCTCATCTGCACTCATATAATTATCTAAATCAGTTTCCATTTGTATTATCTTACCAGTCAATTTAGATTCTATTAGTGCATATTGTTCTATCAATAGTCCTATATAGCCATAACTGATGTCCAAGTTCAACTGCTGCCATTTGGTTAAGAGGTCAGGATAAGTAGTCCCAAAAGTCGGCATTTTAAGTACTCTTAGACCTCTTGGTACTAATTTGAATTTTAAACATGCCGCCATGTGTTGTCGTTGCCATTGAGTCATCCTCAACTTCTGCAGATTATTTTCCATTCTCCGTGTTAATTGCATAACTTCTATATTTCTGTTTAGGTCCATAGCAGCATCATCATTCCCAATTAGTTGCTGGGAAGTGAATTTCAACAGTGGATTCGCTGACATCACAATAACTCCCTTGAGCATACTATTATTCTTAGAAACACTTTGCAAATGTTCAGCCATGTTCCAGAGACAGCAAGTAATAGGATCAATTCAAGTAAAAACAAACAGTCCTGGATAGAGAGCCTCTTCAGAAGTAATACTTGTAGAACCAAAGAAACAGATGAGGCTCACCACGGCCGATAAAAAACACTTTATTCAACTGCAGTATAGTTAGCGCTTTCACGTTTTAACAACGCTTCTTCAGACGTCTAAACAGTTCATAACAAAATCAGTAGTTTATAAATGAATTTAAAATCAAGTCAGCCAATAAGGATTGCTAAACAATTAATTTATCAAACATATTAAAGCAACAGATCACAATATAGTCACATATATTCTTAAAAAAGGTTAATACATAAATAAGGTTACTACATAAATAGATAAAAATCATTATGCAGATTAGTAAAATAGCTAAATATATCATATATTTAAAAGACTAAAAAGCTATACAGTACTAATGTATATATAAACTAGTGTTTATAGGGGCGTGATATTAAGAAGGGCTTAAGTGTAGCCCTTTCATTTAACCCATGCCCTTTATTTCCCTGTCGCTTAATGATCCATCTATTTTCGCATTCTTCTATGTAATTCTTTATGTTGCCTAGTCTATTAGTTTTATAAACTAACTGCAGTACATTAAACTTAAAGGTATGCATTGTCCCTGTATTAGATATTAAGAAATTCATTAGAAATGTGAATTTAAAGATTTTATTTGGTAATAATACAGGTGAACCTAGTAATAACGTTAGAAGACCTTCTAGCTTCATACCTCCATGTCATCCTTTGCTTGAATCCTTTGAAAAAACATGTGAACGCGACTTATTTGAATTATATAGACCTAAAGTCAAACCTGAGTTTTTTAACTTAACATTTGATGAATTCTTATCAATTAAAAAGTTGCAAGATAATAGCAATATAGTAATTCGACAAGTTGATAAAGGAGGTGCCATTGTTATTTTAGACCATGATATGTATTCTAATACCATGAATACTATGCTTGATGATGGTGATACCTATTCAGTGTTAAATAATGTGATGCTTGATAAGCTGATTAAGAATGTACATCATGAATTATATGACATGTTACTTTGTGGGTTAGTCGATGGTGATTTATATAAACATTTATTAGTTGAACATCCCCTTATTCCAACAATAAGGGGTCTCCCTAAGATACATAAAGATTTGGAAAATCCACCTCTGAGACCCATAGTCTCAGGTGGAGGATAGCTCATGGAACCAGCCTCGATTTTTATTGAAAAACAGTTAAAACCAATAGTCAGTGATTCTACTATTATACTAAAAGATACTCAACAATTTTTAGAAAGTTATGGTGCACATCTTTCTACACATGCAACAGCTAATGATGAGATATTTGTTACTTTAGATGTAGTATCTCTATTCACTATTATCCCACATGATACTGGCATGGAATATATTAGGCTTTATTTAATTGAAAAGGGGATGTCTAGAGATATGGTTATTAAGATCTTAACCTTACTTGATTTAGTATTACACAATAATGTATTTACTTATAATAATACATATTATTTACAAAAAAAACGTGTAGCAATGAGTACCCCTTGCACCAATTCCTATGCCAACTTAGTATTGGCATATTGGGAACAAACTTGTGTGACAACCAATACCCTATATAACAATAACATCATATTTTATAAACGTTTTGTAGATTATGTGTTTTTTTATATGGGATGATACAGTTGAGAAATTGACTGAGTTTATTGAGTATATAAATGGTACTACAAATTTTCTAAGGTTTGATTTTAAATATTCATTGAACATGATAGATTTTTTAGATGTTCAGATTACTAAAAAAGATGGTATGGTACATTCAGAGGTGTATAGGAAATCTTGTTGGCGAAACAATATCTTACATTGTACCAACAAGCACCCTCGACACATCTATGGAAATATTGTAGATAATCAGACACTAAGGATATCTCGTCTTACAACAGATGATGAGACTTTTCTTTCCAAGCAGGAGATGCTAGTAGATAATTTTCTAACAAGGGGCTATGATAAAAAAGAAGCAGAAAAGGTATACCAAGTCAATAGTACTGTTAGAAGAGGTAATGGTAAACCTTATTTATACAGACATCATAGAGAGGGATCTGGAACAAGAGAAAGGAATACAACTCCCAGTGTCAGTAGAATTGTTATTCCATATAGTAATGTCAATTTGAAAATCAAGGAAGTGATTAGCAAGAATTGGGGTATTATAACTATTGATGAAAGAATTTCTGAGCTAGTGGGTGATAGGCCAAGCTTCACATACAGAAACACTAAATCTTTAAAAAGGTTGTTGTGTTATGAAAACAATACAAATGTTGTTAGTTTATCTAATAGGAAAGGGACCTTTCCCTGTAGAGGCTGTAATCAATGCAACTACATGTCTGGTAAAAATATATTTGTACATCCTGACACAGGTATTGAATACACTTTCAACTTTTATGCTGACTGTAAATCCAGGGACTTAGTGTATTTGGCAGTATGTCAACTATGCTCATGCTTCTATGTTGGTAAAACAAATAGAAGCCTTAGAGAACATGTGAGGGAGCATATATATGCCATTAATAGGGAAGATGAACATAATGCTTTGGCCAGACATGTTTTGAATACAGGGACAATGCATACCTTTAAGTTTAATGCACTGCAGTTAGTTTATAAAACTAATAGACTAGGCAACATAAAGAATTACACAGAAGAATGCGAAAATAGATGGATCATTAAGCGACAGGGAAATAAAGGGCATGGGTTAAATGAAAGGGCTACACTTAAGCCATTCTAAGGGAATCCAGTATCTGTCTGCCTGGGATGACATGATCGACAGACCACGCTGCTTTGCCAGAGATGGCCTGCACCTATCGCCATTGGGATTCCAGATACTGGCAAAGGCTGTTGCCACCCCTATAGTGCCTTTTTTAGGCAAGGTTCAAATGACAAATTTACCACCATAACAGGTACAAGCAAGCAAAATTTGAGGTTAATGCTACTCAATGCTAGAAGTCTAAACCTCAAAATGCACTCACTCGAGGCACTCCTTAAAATGGAGAACATTGACATCTGTGCAGTGACAAAGACCTGGTTCAAAGCTCCAGAGAGCATCCCTGCATTACCAGGCTATAATTCATACCACACCTTTCGGCCACCAAACCCGGACCGAAACACTAAAGGTGGAGGCATGTCAATATTCATTAAGGATATCCACACCTCCAAGCTAGTTGCTCAGCATAATGCATCAGAGATTATCCAAGTTCAACTAACTCTGGGCAAAACTGCAATCCAGATTGTAGCTTGCTACAGACCCCCCACCATGCCCCAGGTTTCCCACTCCTCTTTTCTTGATACATTGGAAAATATTAAGGTACAACCCAACACTCTAATAATGGGTGATTTCAACTACCCTACCATTAACTGGGAAAACTACTCATGTACCAACTCTTTTGCTCAACATTTTCTGGAAATCATCAATTCCAACACTTTGGATCAACTTATCCACACCCCCACCAGGGGCAGCAATATCCTAGACCTGGTCATCACCAACATGGGTGACCGGTGTTCCACATCAGATGTCAGCTCCTCGTTGGTCAGATCCAACCACAAGCTAATTACCCTAGACATCCAAATCCCACTGCCACCCCCCATTAGGAAAACAACCGTAAAAAATTTCTCCAAAGCCAACTTCACGCTTCTTAAGACAGAAGTGGCAAACTTCACAACACCCATGAAGATGGACAATAGAGGTATGACTGCTGAATCCTACACAAATGCACTTTATAAGCACTTACACAAGTGCATGGATCGTGCTATCCCTAACAGAACCAAGATGCTATCCTCCAAAAAAAGGAAGCCAATCTGGTGGTCTTCTGCCATAAACAAACTCTACAACAGAAGAAGAAAACTGTTGCAAAAAAGAGTAAAATCCCATGATTGGAGGAACTCCCTAGTCAGCCTCAATAAGAAGCTGAGATCCCTCATAAAACCCTCCAAAGCTAGTTATGAAAACAAAATTGCCACTGATTCTAAAGACAACCACAAAGCATTCTATAGCTATGTCAAAAATCTCAATGGCAACACTCAGATCTGCTCTGAGTTAAAGCACAATGACACTAAATATACAGATCCAACTGATATTGCCAACATCCTGGCAGATAGGTTCAGTGCTAACTTTACCCCCCTCTCGCCCCCTAAAGGGCCCATCTTTATACCAGAAGAATGCAAAGTTCCTGTAATCATGGCTGCACAGGTAAAAACTTCACTCTCCAAAGCCAAGACCACAGCATCCATGGGACCTGACAACATCCCAGGCTGCCTTCTGCATGAACTACAGAATGAACTGGCACTCCACCTAAGTACCATGTTCAATCATAGCCTCACCTCAGGCTTTGTGCCCATTGAATGGCGCACCATGACAGTTATCCCACTCCGCAAAGGGGGGGGGGCCACAACAGACCCCGGGAACTACAACCCCATTAGCCTGACGAGCCTCGTCTGCAAGGCCATGGAACGTATCATCATGGAACTCATAAAGAAAGACATTGGAGATCTCCAAACTCTGGACCCCACACAGTTTGGGTTTGTAAAAGGCAGATCATGTCTCCTAAACCTGATAGACTTCTTTGAAGTAGTCACCAAAGCCATAGATGAGGGTAAGGTGGTTCACACAGCCTATCTAGATCTCACCAAGGTGTTCAACACCATCCCCCACTCTGGAATTATAGATAAACTCACTAAACTAGGTATAAATCCCCATGTCACAAGATGGGTTGCCAACTGGCTTACTGACAGAACCCACACCGTGAAAGTAGCAGACTCCAAATCAGACTTCAGACCCGTGGCAAGTGGAGTACCACAGGGTTCAGTCCTGGGTCCTCTCCTGTTTGGTATCTACTTCTCTGAAGTACAGGCTAACACAGAAGGTCTTTGGCTAACTAAATTCACAGATGACTGCAAACTAGGAGCCATAATTGAAACTCCTAACGATATGGACATCCTACAAAAGGGCCTCACTGAGACAGATGCCTGGTGTCAAAGACATGGTCTCAAGCTCAATGCCAAAAAGTGCATTGTCATCCCCCTTGGTAAAAACTCTCTACCCATGAACTACCACATAGGTGGTAGTCTACTTAACACTGAAAGTGTGATAAGAGACCTTGGGACATAGGTGGACAGTAGTCTCTCCTTTGATAATCACATCACCACAGTGGTCAGGAAATCCTTCTACTTGGCACACCTCATCACAAAATGTTTCTCATCCGGAAAAAAAGAGGTCATTGTTCCCCTCTACTCATCACTCATTAGACCCATTATAGAGTACAATGCCCCTTTTGGTATGTACCTCACAAGACATATACAACAACTGGAAAGGCCGCAAAAATACCTCACAAAGAGGATTACTGGCCTCAAACAGATGCCTTATGCAGACTGTCTCAAAAAACTCCAGCTTTACTCCATCGCATATCACCTACTCAGGGGCGATATCTGCCTAACATACAAAGCTATGTCAAACCCAGAGCTGTTGGACATGCTCCACTTAAAGAAATCCCAATGCCTCTGAGCTACGCACTCTAGGGACCTAAACCTTGTCACCAGAATAAACAGAACATGCTGGAGGGATAGATTCCTGACCCAGAGATTTCCCATACTCTGGAAGAGACTACCTATCTTTGTCAAACAGAGCTGCTCATTAACACTATTCAAGAAAAATCTTGATGATTGGATGGGTAATAGGAAATTCACCCCGGGGATCACTTCTGTGGTTCTGCTTGACAGGGGCACAGGAAAATCATTTTCTTGGGTGGTGAAAGCCAGGGTACCTTTTTGGCTAGGCTTGTGTAGGCCCTAGGGCCAATAGCCTAGTACCTACCTATGAACCTATGAATAAGTATATTAGAGGGTCAGCCCAGGTTGGAAGGTTTGGAGACAAAGCCAGAGAAGCAAGATTATGTTAGTTTGGACATGTGCTGAGGAGGGATGCTGAGTATATTGGGAAAAAGATGCTAAGGATGAAGCTACCAGGTAAGAGGAAAAGATGAAGGCCTAAGATAAGGTTTATGGATGTGGTAAGAGAGGACATGCAGGTGGTTGGTGTGTCAGAGCAAGATGCAGAGGACAGAAATAAATGGAAACAGGTGACCCGCTGTGGTGACCCCTAACAGGAGCAGCCGAAAGAAGATGATGAGATGCTTAGGGGCTGAGATGCTACTCCACATCCATGTCAGAGACTCCTCCCAACATATTCTTCTCAGCATACAATGATCCTGTCATACTCTATAAAGTTTAATGTGACAGTGTTAAAGTCAGACATATGTGATGGTGCTAGTGTTACAGTGTATGGAGTTCAGTTTGTATACCTACAAAGTTGTAATGTTCAAATCAGACCCAGTCTACTGCTGTGTGTGTGGTCAGTGGTACCATATGTTAATTGTATGATTTTTTTGAATTGCTTTTCATTTGACTACCACTTAGGAGATCCTTTAACATAGTCCCATGCATCCAACATCCCCTTTTCCCCTCTGGATACATGACATCCTTCCTGAAGAGGAGTGGAGGATGTCCTCATCTCAAAGATGCATACGCACATCATGAAACAATTTCTTTCCAAGAGCCCCTGCAAGCCGTCTCCAAACCATGGGATGTGTAATTGCTAATTCTGTCAATGGGAGGTGTACATGTCACATATGGACAGAAGCAGTATGTAATACAATCAAACAAATGTACACATATGGACATAGCCTTACTATATTCCATCATATAGTTATAGGGAGGTTGGTTTAAATGGCATAATAATGGGTAAGATTTGATGTGATGTTGGCTGTTAGCTCGGTAATGTCCTATGTCCCTACGAATATTTCACATCAGTGTTGCTGTCATCCACATGTGCTATGTTGAGCTGTGAATGTATGGTAGGCCTACAAGAGGGTATTACAGTTTGTGATGTGAGGTAATGTACTGATGGCCACTGCTGCCATTTGATTACATGTTCCTTCCATAACAGCTGTAGGAATATGTCTCCTGCAAACTGTTGACACAAGATGAAACTATGTATATTGTTGACTAAGGCAGACTTGTGTTTCTGTAGTGCAGCAGATCACAGTCTACGCAGTTCTCATTCAGCCATCACAATGACACTTGCAGTATGGCACGTGTGCATGTGAATGCCTCCCATTATTAAATGCCATGTGACATACATCAATATAAATTCATACTGATTACATGGGCACGTAAGTCTTGCTTCATCCGCATGTTCTAATGCTGTGATATACACAAAAATATCACATGTTTTGATTCAATTGCAACCTTGTGGAATTCATTGTCTGCTCATTTGCATTGCTGTTCCCAAGGATTATTGATGTGCTCCCTAACAGCATTGTGTGACTATCAGCATTTGTGTCAGTAACTGTTGTGCATGAGCTACAACCAACTCATTTATAATGTGTCCATATATGGTATCAGGTCGCTCAAACACATCTTTCAAATGAAATACATACAGGGATATGTTATGCAATTGATGCAATTGTGTGACATTGCTAGAGTCATATGACTGTGTGAACAGTTCCACTGTGTGCCATGTGATAGATAAGCAAGGTTTTATTTGGAAGTGTTGTCACAAATCATTTATTCAAATAAGTATGAAATGTTAAGAGGAATGCACAACTAAGCATAGAGCTGTTTGTGGATGCCTGCAGCCATACTCACCTCAAGAAGACAGACAATCTGCTAGCTGACAGTTTGTCTCACACTTCACCCTGTATCCCCATTGTCCATCAGCCAAAGTATATGTGCAAACATTGCAGTTTATTTTCTCAGGAGAGCAGCTCATCTGTGCACTCTCTAAGGTTAAAACACAGAATCAATGGTAATTGACAACATCCCAGGTTGCCTGTACCATGACTTAAAACCTGACCTAACAGACACAGTTGTATCCCTACTTAAACACAGCCTCCAGACATCCTGTTTTCTGGCAGAAGGGTGTACAGTAGCAGTCATCTGTCTGAACAATGGGGTCCATCACCTGATGCAGGGACTTAGAGACCCATAATCCTGACTCTCCTCATCTGTGAGGCAGACTTAATGACTCATAATGGACAATACTGAAATGGACACAGGTAATCTCCTGATTTTGTACTAAACCCATTTTTGGTTTGTTAAGGCTATATTATGTCTGTCATATTAGGTTGATGTCTTCAAGAAGGTCACCAAGGGCATGCATGAGGAAAAGACTGTCATCTTGCATAACTTGACCTGGCCAAGGCATCTGGCTTAAATCCACACTCAGTTATTGAAATTAAACTGCTTCAAGTGGTCATAAAAATCTACATCAAGTGGGTAGACAAATGGATCATAGATAGGACACATAATGTTGAAGTGTGAAATCACCTCTAGCTGAGTCCATTGACTAGATCTGTACCTCAGGGTTCCATTCTAGTCCCTTTCCTGTTCAGAATTTCAGGCTCATAAGTCAAGACAAACTTACACATCCTTTGTCTAACCAGCTTTGTGGATGGATGCAAATTGTGGACAATCATTAAATCCAAAAACATTATTGATATAGGCAGAAAGTATTAACACACTCAAATGATTGTTGCCACAGCCATGGAGAGACATTGGATGGACAAAAAGCATGATTATTTCCTTTTTGAAATAAATCCGCAAGCTAATTACAATATAGACAGCACAACCCTAGGATCAGACCAAGTGTTACATGATCTGAGTACTCAGGTAGATAGTAAGAGGGAACTTCCAACAACATGTGACTACAGTGGTGACAAATCCCTTTTATGTAGCACGAATCCTGAGTATGGGCTGGCCATCTGCATCAAAGGACATTATCATCCCATTGTTCTCAGCCCTCATCACACCAATAATTGAGTACAATGCACCCTTCTGTATGTACCTCAACACACATCTTACAGGGATGATTTACTCAAGTGCATCATTTCTGCCGCACTGAGCTTCCACACATCTCTTTGTTCATACATAGGTATTCTTTGTGATGCATAGCCATTAGTAGTTGACAGTGCAGACATCCCTTCATGGTGTTATACAAGATGCATGAGTGATACGTCTTCCTGTGATGCACTCAATAAATACACAACTCATTGACAACATTGATGACATGGGTTATACGCTTGCAAATGTGAATTGTGGTTCATAGTTGTCATGCAAACTTCTCAGCTAGCCAGGATTGCTCATAATTTAAACTGCAGGTATAACAGTGCCCCTCTTAACACCTCTCAAAAGTGGTCATTTTTGATGAAGGTGTGCTTTATTCCCCTTACATATTACTGAAAAATCATCACAGTTGTACAAGTGTGCTCATGCAGAACATCTAAATAACTTACAAATACATACTTTATGTCAATGTCTCAGATTAATGTTGTATTATTCTGATATTGTCCATGATTGTATGTGCTTCTGTCTGCTTTTCTCCGTGAGCCTGTTGCTATGTGTCCTGATTGGTTGTGACCTATGCTATTCATATTTAAACAAATCTTTTTGCACATCTTCAAAAAATGCACATACTCCTTATTGTATATACTATGCTTGATAAATGTCCTCTTCAGTGATCATGTCAGTTGTCTTATATCACAATCAGTCATCTCTATTGATACTGTATGTGACCTTGTCTGAGAGTCCCATAATATACAATAACGGTTTACTATCATTATTGCCAAAGGCAAAACTTTTGCCATTCACAATAACGAAAATAAACACCGAAATCCAACTCTCCACTCCTACACAATGTCGACCCAAATGATCAACACATTTGAGTCGACATTGTAACTGAAAACATCACATGATAGCCATATAGGAGCTGATGTAAATTAAACTCCTATACGACAAATCACATTTTTGCAGGAGGGCAAGCCCCCCTGCAGCCCCCTGTGGGGGGCTGCACTCCCCCACACCCCCTACTATTAATATATTTCAACTGATAGATTGCACTGCAGTGGGGATATGGATGAATTTCCACTCCCCACTGTACCACAATCTCCGTACATATAGTCGAATGTATTACTGCATTCGCATAAGTGTCTTCAACTATCCCATTCACTTTTCATTTTGTGCACGACATTCTGATTTTCGGCAGCATACATGCTGACAGAATGTCATTCACACAAATTATAGTAAACCTACAATAATTGTGTGATGATATGATTATACCCACACAGGAGGTGTAATGAGCAGTACACACTGTATTATGTCCATACTGCATGTGATTACTGTTCATGCTACTTGGGGGTTTACATACACTGACATCCCATCATCTAGTGTACATTACCATGTTTCACTTGCCCTCTTCCCCTTTTTTAAATTCTTACCATTCTTGCCTGTGGCCCTTTTCAATGCACAGATATCCCCAGACAAGTATATTTTTAATGCAGTCTATGTGCCCTTGATGATCTCCCCCAAACCTTTATTTCAGTATGCCAAAAACATGGCTGTACTGTACTTTCCACTGAGTGCACTTTCTTATTATGTGTCAGAACTTCATTCATTGCCTTAAATTAAACCTTGCCAGTCATTGTGGCTGACTGCACAATGTTGCAGAACAAGTTTGCCCATAGGTAAACTCATCTGCATGTCTGAATGTGTTCATGCTGCTTTACACCGTTGCTGCCCATAAACCATGCTTGCATTCATGTAATGGCGGTGCGCAGCATGCATTTGAAATTAGCACTGCTGCTCATTGTGCAAATAGGTAAACTGCATGTACTGTAGGCTGCATGCTAAGCCTACACAGAGTATCTTGAATCCCTAGGAAAGACAGGGATGGTGAGGGAAACAAAATGCTGGGGGACAACATGATTGAAGATAGGAAGTGGACATTGGAGGCCCATGCCCATCAAGCATGGGGACAGTGAGAATCAAGTCCTCACCCTCTGAACTGTCATAACCATCCCCTTCCTCAGCTTCCTGTTGGAGTGTTTGTTTTTTTTTGGCTTTCCAAAGAGTGTTTTCACCATATGGCTGAGGTGTGCACCAATAGAATGTTTTACAACCTGACGTACCATGCCTGGAAGCTCCTAGTGGGTGACAAAATCTCTACCTCCACCTATACTCCCAGAGGGTACCACTGCACCAGCTACAGAGATAATGCTACCTGATGTTGAGGGCCAAGGGAGTGCAGGGGCTACAGAGGCAGTACTGCCAGGTTGCATCCCAGATGTGCTGGGTGTCAGTGCAGCAGCTGTTAGAGGGCTGGCAGGTTGAGATGCACTTGTTGGCCTACCTCCCTGTGCTGGAATTCATATTGTCAATTGTCAGAAATGTATGGCATCAGAATGTTGTGACCACACATACAAAAATAAAAAAAGAGAGAGATAACTGGTGAGGTAAGGGGGAAAAAAGAAAAAGATAATTAGAACCATTGCATGTCACATACAATAAATTACTACACTATTAACATAGTTTTACTTTTATGTTAACTATACTTTTTAAAAAACACAAAGTAGGACTGAAAATTGTTCCAAGTAATTCCTGCAATATGCATATATTACACATATGCTTTTACAAATAGTGCAGATTAAGTTAACAACATAGCATTTATGCCAATTTTGTTGGAATTAATATGTAATGTCTTTTAATTATTTTGCAATAAATATGCTACATGTTCGATTTGAATCCACAACATCTGAAAATACTATTACAATTGACCCCTACAATTACCTTGAGCTATAGAATGAAGTATTCATGCTTGATTTTACAGTTAAGATATGAATGCTTAATGTGTTACTAACGCATAGAACAGCAATACTTTTAATACAATAATAATTATCTTGTGCTGCATACGTACTCCTTCCTTCTCTTAGCCTTTCAAAAATTCAGCATGGGCTTCCCTGTTCACTGAAATTTCCTGGCCATCTGTAAAATAAGAGTACAGAAAAAGAGAAGAGCATTATGCATACTGTGAAGATATGTGAACGCTGCCAGCCTAGCTATATAGAATTTTGTAAATAATTCTATGTCATTGTAAATATGAATATAATCCACAGACTTGCCCTCTTAAATGTAAGAAAACTGTGTTAAATGTTGAACTTCAAAAATATAAGCACAGTGCACTCTGCTAGAAGAAAGCTAAGTCAATCATTGCATGACTGTCTGATCTCAAAGCTCGGAGACATAATGTCGGGACTGAGGAATTCCTTCTATTGTTTTGAGACCAGAGTTAATTGCTAGATTTTACATATATAATGTCTTTATTGCTGTAGTTTCCTGGCCAGGTACAAGAGCAAATAAATGTTAAAACTCTGAGTTTCTGTTAGCCTGGGAACCAGAGAAGAATGATTTAATCTAAAGGATTCACTATACAATCTTGAAATACTGAAATGTCGTATTTCAGTATTTCGAGACTCATCATCATCATCTTTCGGCTTTTCCCGTTAGGAGTCTCCACAGCAGATCATCTCTTTCCATTTCTTCCTATCCTCTGCATCTTGCTCTGTCACACCAACC
Organism: Protopterus annectens; assembly: GCF_019279795.1. NCBI lineage: Eukaryota > Metazoa > Chordata > Ceratodontiformes > Protopteridae > Protopterus > Protopterus annectens. The sequence goes on along the minus strand of NC_056732.1, from coordinate 1,134,151,658 downwards.
GCTTGCATGTCCTCTCTCACCACGTCCATAAACATTATCTTAGGCCTTCCTCTTTTCCTCTTACCTGGCAGCTCCATCCTTAGCATCTTTTTCCCAATATACCCATCATCCCTCCTCAGCACATGACCAGACCAACGCAATCTCGTCTCTCTTGCTTTGTCTCCAAACTGTCCAACATGAGCTGACCCTCTAATATACTGATTCCTAATCCTATCCATCCTAGTCACACCGAGTGCAAATCTTAACATCTTTAACTTTGCCACATCCAGCTCTGACTCCTGCCTTTTTGTCACTGCCACTGTCTTCAACCCATATAACATAGCTGGTCTCACTATCCTCTTGTAGACCTTCCCTTTCACTCTTCTGGTACCCGTCTGTCACAAATCACTCCTGACACTCTTCTCCACCCATTCTACCCTGCCTGTACTCTCTTCTTCACCTCTCTTCCACATTCACCATTACTCTGAACTGTTGATCCCAAGTACTTAAACTCGTCCACCTTTACCAACTCTACTCCCTGCATCCTCACCATTCCTCTACCCTCCCTCCCATTTACACACATATATTCTGTCTTAGCCATGCTGACCTTCATTCCTCTGCTCTCTAGAGCATATCTCCACCTCTCCAGAGTCTTCTCAACCTGATTCCTACTCTCACTACAGATCACAATGTCATCTGCAAACATCATAGTCCACGGGTCCTCCTGTCTGATCTCATCTGTCAACCTGTCCATCACCACTGCAAATAAGAAATGACTCAGAGCTGATCCTTGATGTAATCCCACCTCCACCTTAAATGGATCTGTCACTCCCACTGCAGTCCTCACCACTGTCACACTACCCTCGTACATATCCTGTACCACTCTTACATACCTCTCTGCCACTTCCGACTTCCTCATACAATACCACAACTCTTCTCTAGGCACCCTGTCATATGCTTTCTCCAAGTCTACAAAGACACAATGCAACTCCTTCTGACCTTCTCTGTATTTCTCCAATAACACTCTCAGAGCAAACATCGCATCTGTAGTGCTCTTGCCTGGCATGAAACCATACTGCTGATCACTAATCAACACCTTCCTTCTTAACCTAGCTTCTACTACTCTTTCCCATAACTTCAAGCTGTGACTGATTAATTTTATCCCTCTGTAGTTACTGCAGCTCTGCACATCACCCTTATTCTTAAAGATAGGTACCAAAACACTTTTTCTCCACTCCTCAGGCATCCTCTGACTTTCCAAAATTTCATTAAACAATCTAGTTAAAAATTCCACTGCCATTTCTCCTAAGCACCTCCATGCTTCCATTGGGATGTCATCTGGGCCAGCAGCCTTTCCATTCTTCATCATCTTCATAGCTGTCCTTACTTCCTCCTTGCTAATCTGTTTCACTTCCTGATTCACTATCCCCACATCATCCAACCTTCTCTCTCTCATTCTCTTCATTCATCAGCCTCTCAAAATACTCTTTCCATCTACTCAACACACTCCCCTCTCTTGTGAGTACCTTTCCCTCACTATCCTTTATCACCCTTACTTGCTGCACATCTTTCCTAGCTCTGTCCCTCTGTCTAGCCAATCTGTACAGGTCCTTTTCTCCCTCTTTAGTGTCCAATCTCTCCATACACCTTATCCTTAGCTTTCATCACCTCTCTCTTCGCCATGCGCCTCATCTCCTTATACTCATGTCTACTTTCTTCATCTCTTTGACAATCCCACTTCTTCTTCACCAGCCTCTTCCTCTGTATACTCTCCTGTACTTCCTCATTCCACCACCAGGTATCCTTGACCTCCTTCCTCTGTCCAGATGTCACACCAAGCACCTTTCTAGCAGTCTCCCTTACTAGTTCTGCTGTAGTTACCCAGCTATTCGGTAACTCTCCACTGCCTCCCCGTGCCTGTCTTAACTATTCCCTAAACTCCACTTCCCAATCACCCTTTTTTAACTTCCACCATTTAATCCTTGGCACTGCTTTCACACTCCTCCTCCTCTTCTTGATCACCAACATCATCCTACAGCCCAACATTATATGCTGCTTAACTACACTTTCCCCTGCCACCACTTTACAGTCTCCAGTCTCCTTCAGACTGGCCCTCCTACATGGGATATAATACACCTGTGTGCATCTTCCTCCACTCTTGTACTTCACCCTATGCTCCTCCCTCTTCTTAAAATACGTATTCACCACAGCCATATCCATCTTTTTCGCAAAATCCACAATCATCTGACCTTCTGCATTCCTCTCCTTAACACCATACCTACCCATTACTTCCTCATCCCCTCTGTTCACTTCACCAACATGCCCATTAAAGTCCGATCTAATCACTAGTCTCTCACCCTTGGGTACACTTACCACAACTTCATCCAACTCACTCCAAAATTTCTCTTTCTCATCCATCGCACACCCAACTTGTGGAGCATATGCACTAACAACATTCATCATTACACCATCAATTTCAAGCTTCATAAACATCACTCTGTCAGACACTCTCTTCGCGTCTAAAACACTCTTCGCATATTGTTCCTTTAGTATAACCCCTACTCCATTTCTCCTGCTATCCACACCATAATAGAACAATTTGAACCCATTTCCTAAACACCTGGCCTTACTTCCCTTCCATCTGGTCTCTTGCACAATATATCAACCTTCCTTCTCTCCATCATATCAGCTAGCTCTCTTCCTATACCAGTCATACTGCCAACATTCAAAGTTCCTACCCTCACTGCTACACTCCTAACCATCCTCCTCTCTTCCTGCCTTCGGGCATGCCTTCGCCCTCCTCTTCTCCTTCGGCCAACAGTAGATAGTCGAAAAACCACATACACGAAAACACACTATTGCGAATGGTACAATCGCAACCATTCACACACACACAAACCAGGACATAATCACACACACACACACACACACACACACACACATACACCTACCTAACTACACAAACATAACAACGCACACAAACGCACTTAACCTACCTATAAGCAGGGGGGCAACCCACCCTACACCCCCCACACACCCCCACTTATATATTCTAACTCGAGGTCGCACTAAACACACAAACACACAACAAACACCACTGCATGCACTCACACACACTAAAATCCCTACCCATTATCCTCAAACACACAACACTTACCTGAAACCCTAGTTAATCCACAAACCACACCACACGTCACGAATGTGACACCACGATAGCGGCAGATTTGACATTTGCAGATTCGTAATAGTGTAGTTTCGGTTAACTGCACTTTCCACTATTCGGTCTCGACGTACTGAATTTCGACATTCCAGTACGTCGAGATTGTCTAGTGTATCCAATCTAAAATGAGTCAGCAGTGATGTATTATTTTTAAGACTTTCTCAGAGAGAGAGAATCAAAGCATTTTTGGATTTTGACTGGAACATCACTCACCAGTACTCTGTCATTGCTCTATATGTAAGTTTATTTAGAGCTGTGATTTCTCTTAGAGTAAGATAGGAATTTATTCAGATATAGTCTAGCTGTTTTCTATATTTATGTCAGACTATACTACAGTATTATTTTAAGCATTTTCCTGTGATTTCTGAACTCTTGACTAGCACTGTGTTGAATTGAGACGATTTGTCTTGTGTTTTTATTGTTTATTATTAAATATTTTTAAACCTTTCAACTGTGGCTGTTTTCTGCAGAGATAATTTAAGCTCTAGAGTACATTGCATGTATATAGTGATATTGTGCAAAGCCACTTCAAATAAGCCTTGCTGTTCGTCACACTTACTAATTGGATAATAATATTGCACAATAATAATTTGACACCCTTTGTTAAGGGCCTTTTTAGTAGCTAATAAGAGTAGCTGATGGCAGGAGGGGGCATAGCTGGAGAACCTGTACCAGCCTTCCCCAGGAGTGTCTGTGTGTTTGTATATAAACCAAATCTCAAAGTGTGTGTATCAGCTACTTGGGCAGGAACATGAAGCAGTGGTTGGACGGAGAGGACACTGGAGGTTTTGGCTTGACTGCTCGGCTGAGATATGTACCCTATAGCTGTGCCAGTGGAGAGTCTTATTGGGGATCTGGAGAGAAAGGCAAAAACCAGCCCCAGACTGACTGTGATTTCTGTGTGCTCTTAAGGGAAATTGTACTTTACTGTGTGTGTATTTGTTATCCTTCCCAATATGGATGTCCTTCACTGGTGCTAGTGGTGAGGATTGATGCTCCTTGATTACTGGGCCAGTGCATGGGCATCACATATTAATTGGTTGGCATTGGTGGGATATCCACACCACATATTAATTGGTTGGCAATCTACTTGTAACGGTGTGGATAGTGAATTCCTGTAGCTTGTGTACATTGATCTCTGAAGGTATTTTTGTACTCTAAATCAGCCATGCAGTGAATATTCAGAGTTCAGATCACAATTGTTTTATTTCTTTTGTTAGCTTAATTAGTCAGGGTGATCAGGTAAGCATCTCAGCAGAGGAGTGTGACAAGCGGACAAGGAGCCAGTTGGCTGAGATGTGCCAGGCTGTGGGACTGGTGCATGGAAACCTGACTAAGGCAGACATATCTGCAGCTTTGATCACAGCTGAATCAGAAAACAGCAACCAGGAGGGCTATCAGACTGGATGTGGAGATGTACAACACTCAGAGAATAGACAGCTCAATTTTTCTGCAGAGGACATAAAAATCCATCTGTAGCTAAAGTGACTTGAGTTGGAAGCGAGGCATTTGGAAACAAAATCTGCAGAGAGGCTGAGACATCTACAGGCTGAGGAGAATGAGAAACTGCTACACCTGGAAGATGAGGAGAAGAAAAGGCAGAGACAGCACAAAAAGGAGATCCTGACTCTTCACCATAGCCATGGAGGTAATGGGAAAGGGAGTAACTGGAGCCCAGAAGCAGAAGAGGTCAATAAATTTCTTCTGCAGTTTACAGAGGGGGGATAATGTTGATAGTTTCATTCATATATTTGGGAGATTATGTAAACAGTATGATTTTGATCAAAGGCTCTGGGTACAGTTCTTGACCCCTTCCTTCATGGTAAAGCTGTACCTGTGTTGTCTAAATTTTCTGATTGTGAATTTTTTGATTATACTGCTGTTAAGAATTGTTTGTTAGAATTTTTAAGCTAACATCTGAAGCTTATAGGAAAAAGTTTTGTGAGCATAGACGCAAGGCAGAGGAAATTGTGTTTGAGTATGTTGCTGAACTGAGCACTTATTTTCATAGGTGGGTGAGTGGATGTCAGGTCACCACTTCTGAAGGGCTGGCAGACCTTTTGGTGAGGGAAGAAGCCCTTAGCACTTTACCTGAGGACATGAGGATCTAGTTAGCTGATAGACAAGGTGCTACTTCAGATGAGTTGCGGAAGAAGGGAGACTTATACCTAGCAAGCACAGCATTCTTGCACAGCTCATGGGTCTAAAGGTACCCATGTTGGGGAGCCCAGACTGCCTCGATAGAATCTGCCAGTAGCAGGGGAAGTCACTAGTCCAGGTACATGCCCAGGACCTAGGGTTAAATGTTTTGAATGCAACCGGTGGGGCCATGTAGCACATAGATTTCCATGGAGGCAAGGTGGGGAACAAAAGGTGAGGGAGCCAGTAAGTGGAAAAGACAAAATGACAATAGTAGATTGCTTTGAGACAACAAGGGTACCAAACTACTATCCTGCAGATGTCCTGATAGGGAAAGATTTTGATGGGGCAATATCATGCATTTTTGCAGTTATATGCAGTCAGGCTAGGAGACAAACATGTGCGTCTGGTAGCTTGGGGGAGAACCAGTCAGACTGCATACTTGCAGCCAGGACTGGTGAGGTGGTTACTTCAGGGAGGGATTTACTCTGTAGCAGTGAGACTGAAGGTGAGCCACAGCTGCTTGTGGGTATTCATGTTCCCTTGGACAGAGTGACTGCAAGGGCAGAGGTGAGTAGTAGTACCTAGGCTGACAGTGAGGCACTGCTGTCAGAGGATACCAGACTTCCTGTGGAAGGGGAGCTGGGAAGGGTTACAAAGAGAGAGTTGAGAAAGGCTCAGCTCTCAGACACTACGTTGCAAGGCCTGAGGCAGGTAGCTACTGAGGCAGATGATTTTGAAGGGAAGGGGGATCTGTATATTGGGACAAAGGGTTACTGTCTAGAGAGTTGACCCTTGAGGGAAGGTTAGAACATGAGAGAATACAGCAGTGGGGAGTGTCAAGAGCCTACCATCTGGTGCTTCTAGCCATAGCCACTGATACTCCCTTTGCAGGTCATATGGGCATAAAATGTAGAAAAAGATGCCTTATGCAAAACTTCTATTGGCCTTGGATTTCCATAGATGTAACAGGGTACTACATGACCTGCAAGCAGTGCCAAAAGGTAGGCAAGGCAGGAGACAAGGTGAGAGCTCCTTTGATGCCTTTGCCTGTGATTGAGGAGCCATTTCAGAGGGTAGCTATGGATATTGTGGAGCCTGTGAGTACCCTATGTTTTACAGGGAAAAATTACATCCTAGTGGTAGTAGATTATGCTACAAGATACCCTGAGGCAGTGGCTTTGTCCTCCATTGAGGCATAAAAGGTGGAAAATGCTTTCTTAGAGATTTTCAGCAGGGTAGGTTTCCCAAAAGAAATACTGACTGACAGAGGTGCCAATTTCATGTCAGACCTGCTGGCTTGTCTTTGGAAGTACAGGGGGGGGTGAGAAGCTAAGCTCCACAATCAAGTGCATGCTATGGGCATTTGCAGATCAGTTTAAGAGGGAGTGGGACAGATATTTGCCCCATCTGTTGTTTTCTTACAGAGAGGTTCCCCAGGAATCCACAGGTTTTGCACCCTTTGAGTTGCTGTATGGGCATAGGGTGAGTGGACCTCTAGGTTTAATATGAGGTTAAGTGGAAAGGTGAGTGTGAATCTCACAAGAAATCTCTTGTGGCGTATGTCCTAAACCTTAGGACAAGGCTCAAGGAGCTCATGTGCTTAGCCCAGGAGAACCTGACAGATGCCCAACAGCAGAAAAAGGTCTGGTATGACAGGAATGCTCGAGCTAGAGATTATGCTGTAGGTCAGCATGTAATGGTTCTCATTCCTGTTAGACACAACAAGCTGCAATCAACTTGGGAGGGACCCTACAAGGTGGTAAGAAAGGTAAGTGATGTTAACTACATGGTAGAACTGCTAGGAGGCAGGAGCACAAATTGTACAATGTTAACATGATGAAACCTTATCTTGATAGGAGACCCTTGTGTTGAGTATTTGCAGTTGTTTGCAGGAAGAGTCTGAGAGAGGTCTGGTGGCTGATCTCCTCACTGAGGCTTGGGCTGACACCTCAATGGAAGGGGTAGCAATGTTCCAGCAGCTATCTCCTACCCAGGTTTGAGAAATCCAAGCAGTGTTACTGGAGTTTGGGGACCTGTTCACTGGGAAACCAGGGTGCACCCACTTGGTGCAACACCAAGTGGATACAGGACCCCAAAGGCCTATTAGGCAGGCCCATTTTAGGGTGCCTGAGAGAGTCAAACAGACTCTGAGGGAGGAGCTACAGGAGATGTTGGAACTGGGGGTAATTCAAGAATCAAACAATCCCTGGGCCTCTCAAGTGGTGCTGGTGCCAAAGAAGGATGGCAGCACCAGGTTCTGTGTGAACTACAGGAAATTAAATAGTCACACAGAGTCAGATGCTTACCCCATGCCTAGGACAATTGAGGCCCTAAAGCAGCTGGGTGGGGCTATGTATCTTACCACCATTGATCTTGCCAAGGGTTACTGGCAGGTGCCCTTGACTACCAGTGCTAGAGAAAGTTCAGCCTTTGTGACTCCTTTTGGCTTGTATGAGTTCACAAAGATGCCCTCTGGGATGAAAAATATCCCAATGACGTTCCAGGGGCGGGTAGATCATATCCTAGCAGGAGCAGGAGGGTTCACCCTTGCTTACCTAGATGATAATGCCATCTACAGCCACTCCTGGCAAGAGCACCTTCAGCATGACAGGGAGGTGCTGGGCAGACTACATAGGGCAGGGTTGACCATTAAGCCCAGCAAATGTCAGGTGGGTATGGCAGAGGTCTCCTATCTTGAACATACAGTGGGGAGTGGTAAGATCAGGCCAGAACCTGTCAAAGTGGAAGCCATTCAGGCATAGCCTGCACCTGTTACCAAAAAGTAGGTGAGGGCATTCCTAGGGACAGCAGGGTACTACAGAAAGTTCATCACCAGTTATAGTAGCATATCTGTTCTCCTGACAAACCTGACAAGGAAGAACAGGCCAGATAATGTAGTGTGGACCCCAGCATGTGAGTAGGCATTCCCAAAGCTTAAAGAAGCTTTGGAAGGACCCCCTGTTGTTAGCCAGTCCAGATTACAGGAAATAATTTGTTGTGCAGGTGAATGCTTTGAACCATGGGGTTGGGGCTGTACTTAGCCAGATTTCTTCAGAGGGAGAAGAGCACCCAGTGGTTTATCTCAGTCATAGGTTTCAACCCAGGGAGGAGTGCTATGCAGCTGTATAAAAGGAATGTCCTGCCATAGTGTGGGCAGTGCAGAAACTTTAGACTTATCTGCATGGAAGAAAATTCACTGTAGTTACAGATCACAAACCCCTAACATGGTTACACCGAGCCAACCAGCAAAATGGCAAGTTGCTAAGATGGAGCCTAGGGTTGTAAGCATATGATATGTCAGTGCAGTAATACAGTGGGGTTAGCAATGCCAGTACAGATGGGCTTTCAAGACAGGGAATAAGGTAAGGTGTATTCAGATAGAGCTAACCCTCTCAAGCAATGTTTTTCAAGGGTCATTTGAAAAACTAGATTGAGTTCTTCCGGGAGGGTAGATATGTGAAGATATCTGAAGGCTGCCTGCCTAACTAGATAGAAGTTTGTAAATAAGTCTAGTTATTGCAAATATGAATAATTTCCACAGGCTTGTCCTCTTAAATGTAAGAAAACTGTGTTAAATGTTAAATTTCAAAAATGTAACCACAATGCACTCTGCTGGAAGAAAGCTGATAAATCGGGCATTATATGACTGTCTGATCTCAAAGTTCGGAGACATAATGTCTTTAATAAGGAATTCTTTCTATTGTTTTGAGACCAGAGTTATTTGCTAGATTTTACATACATAATGTCTTTATTGTTGTAGTTTCCTAGCCAGGTGCAAGAACAAAGAAATGTTAAAACTCTGATTTTCTGTTTGCCTGGAAACCAGAGAAGAATGATGTAATCTAAAATGAGTCAGCAGTGATGTAATATTTTTAAAGACTTTCTCAGAGACAGAGAATCAGAGTATTTTGGATTTTGTCTGAAGAACATCACTCACCAGTACTCTGCCATTGCTCTAGATGTATGTTTATTTAGAACTGTGATTGCTCTTAGAGTTAGATAGGAATTTAGTCTGATTTAGTCTAGCTGCTTTCTATATTTATGTCAGACTATTCTACAGAATTATTTTAGCATTTTCCTGTGATTTCTGAACTCTTGACTAGCACTGCATTGAATTGAGAAAATTTGTCTTGTGTTTTTATTATTTATTATTAAATATTTTAAATTGTTCAACTGTGGCTGTTTTGTGTAGAGTTAATTTAGTCTCTAGAGTACATTGCATGTATATAGTGACACAGTACAAAGCTACTCCAAATAAGCCTTGCTGTTCATCACACTTACTAATTAGATAATAATATTGCACAGTAATAATTGGACAACCTTTGGTAAGGACCTTTTTAGTAGCTGATACGAGTAGTTGGTGGCAGTGATTACTACCTTATAGCCTAGCAGGAGGGGGCATAGCTGAAGAAGCTGTGCCAGCCTTCCCCAGGAGTGTCTGTGTGTTTGTATATGAACCAAATCTCAAAGTGTGTGTGTGTGTCAGCTACTTGGGCAGGGACACAAAGCACTGGTTGGGCAGAGAGGGCACTGGAGGTTTTGGCTTGACCACTAAGCTGAGATTTGTACCCTATAGCTGTGCCAGTGGGGAGTCTTATTGAGAACCTGGAGAGAAAGGGGAGAAACCAGCCCCAGACTGACTGTGATCTCTGTGTGCTCTTAAGGGAAATTGTACTTTACTGTGTGTGTACTTGTGGAAATCAGTGTACATGCATGGTCACAATATAGGTGAGTGAGGGTTTTAATCTGGAACACTCCAACTTTCATTAATGTTGTTCCACTCAATTTTTATAAATAAAGAGCTATTTACAGAAAATTATGCATAACAATGACTAAGTATAGGAGTTGATATCACATAAATTATATGTCTGACTGAGTGCATACTGAAAAATAATGTTTCTGTACTTTAAAGTGTCTTTTCTGCCCTGGGATCGACCTTATACTTAATGATAGTCATATACACGAGTGTATAGCACACATACATGGTTAACCACTTACTCTTTAATGTGCCTACATAATTAATGAGTATGTCTGGCAAAAACTTCTTCTGTGGCAAGGAGGAAAAATACACCTATGTCAAAGAATATATATTGTCCTCAACAAAACTCATGATTCAGGAGGTTTAGTCTTGAAAATGTGTAGTTGTCCTGTTAGTTCTGCAGGAAGAAATACATTACTAAAGTAGTATTCCTTGTTTTGGACCAAACGTTGTTTTTTGTGTGAGTGTGATATGGTACAGCCAAATAACCCTCAGTTTTAATAAGTGAAATGTGTGTCTCCAGTGCTTAATGTTGAAACTATATACGTATATGACTAGGAATTTACTTAAGTGATACATATGTCTTGTATTCTTTTCTGTTTTATGTTAAATAGGATTATGGCACCCAAGCTTACAATCCACATAAATCCCCTTTTGGTGACTCTAAAAACAAAATAATAGTGCAGGCATTCAGACACTATGGCGCTTTCTGCTTAAGAGAGGACATGGGGATATGGCTGACAGAATGCAGATTTGGAACCGGATAGTCAATTATGTCAATGCCATAATGGGCACACCAGGACTTATGATCAGGTGTGTCATAGGGCCACTGGTATGATTTCATCAGCCTGGAGGACAGCAGCTGTAGTTGCCCATAAACAGCTGTCTATGGGGGGGGGGGGCTGCTACATAGCCACCACTGATACCAAATGAAGAGTTCCTGTCAGAGATCCAGACAGCTGAGTGGAAATTGCACGCTAACATGTGATTGATGTCTTCGCTGATGTGCCTGGGAGGGTAAATATGTCCCCAGGAGGAGCTTCCAGGTAAGCTTACATATGTCAAGTTGTGATATTTGCTTGTTTAGTAAAATATGGAAAAAAATTAACAAATAGTTCAGGTGTTTTTTTTTGGGGGGGGTGAACCTATTGACAAATTAATAGACTTTATACATTTTTGTTCAATAAACATTGGTTTTGGATGGACATGACAGCCAAGTCTCAGTTAAAAGTATTGTTAACGAACATATAGGAATCAATTGTTTATTCACTGTGACCCCTGTGTTATTGCAGTTGTGATGTCTGCATCTTTACATTGCTTAATTTCTTCCAGGGCTATCCTCCCTACCAAGTGTGGAGTCATCTGCACATGGTAAGCCAAACATTTTTCTTTGATTATTGGTGACCATTAGTCAGATAAATGCATTTATCTATATGGGAGTCACGGTAACTGCTGTGGTTACCAGCACACACATTCAGGATAATTTCCTTAGCTTTTCTCATGACCTGGCAGTTAATGAAGTGGAAACCCTTTTTGTTTATGTACACCCTTCCCTGTTCCCCTGTTCCCCTGGTGGTGCTTTGATTTCAATGTGTGTTCAGTCTATGGCACCCAGGACTTCAAGAAAGTATATTATAGGGTAGAAATTCTGCGCAGCTGCAGTTCTGTCCTTAGGTGTACAAGGAAAATGTATGTAGTCACTGGCATGTTTTAGCAGTTCATTCAGGAACTGATGGAGAATCCTGGATGCAGATACCTGTGACACCCCCAGCATATCCCTTGTTGGTCTCTGGAGGGTTTCTGTAACTAATATTCTAAGTGCTATACCTTATTCTCCACAAGGATTGGTTCCCTTGGTTTGCCCCTGCTCTCAGTTGAGGACAACATAGGTTGCGGAGTTCTTGTAGTATGTCTCTTTCCACCCTGTAGCACTCTACAATTTCCACTTCATGCAGTCCATGAAAAGTTAAATGAGATTGAAACACCCATCTCCTTCTTGGCTGAGGTCTACTAGCAGCAGCAGCTTAGTCATGGGCCTGCTGCACACACACACACACACACACACACACACACACACACACACACACACACACACACACACACACACACACACACACACACACACATATATATATATATATATATATATATATATATATATATATATATATATATATATACATACATACAGAAGAGCAACAGCAGCCCCTAACAGTCTTTCCATATAGAATACATTCCATGGGTGGATTCCAATAGGTTTTGGAATTTGAGACCAAAATCTTCACTGAATGTACATGATTGCTTTATAGTTCCTCCATCTTGGATTGGTTAATTAGCATACAGTTCAACTGCTTATGCTGTAATTAGCATACCTCGATGTTTACCATGTTTGTGCGTGTCTAAAGTCACTTACTGAACACAAAACAGTGCACTGTCCTGTAGGCTTTATTGAATCCAAACCTGTTTCTTGAAAAACAATTATTTCCTGTTTTTTTCTTACTAAAACTGCCATCATCACCAAAAGCAATTTTCATATAGGGTTTTCTTAATTAAAATTTAAATTCAATTGAAGTGGTAGGAATATCAGCCCTTTTACTACCAACATAATTGAAACCATACTCAAACAATTTGAAAATAGAATCATTGATCTCCAAATGAGTATAATTATATATATTTAAATTCATTTTTTAAATAACAGCACCTTCAGCATTTGCAATACATTTCTAATCATACATCCAATGCTTTTTCCACCCAGGGATACTCACATTCAAATGTGGAGCTTGTTGTTGCCCATAAAACCCCTCTTTGTACAGATGGAATTATTGCACTCATGAGCATTGGTTCTGTATCCATGCTGACCTGCGGGGATCTTGTTCCAATCTGGCTACTTTTTCATTGTTAAGAGTACCTCGACAGCCAATAAAAGATGTTATTTCATTATTCTTCCATCCCATGAGTTCTCCTTTTAAAGGAGAAAGTTTAAGCTATACTATATTTTCATCATAGTCCTTACAATCCCATTGAAACTTTTTTTTGCTTTCTCTTTTGATTATCTTTGCAGTTGGAATCAAGCTTAGTACAGATCTTTGTTATACTTAGATAAATGAGACTCAAAGAACAGATTATTTTTAATCTTGCTAGTGATTCTATTTTATCTTCAGACCATGTGTCAATTTACTGTTCATTATGCTTTATTAACAAGCCCATTATTTTACAGTCATATCAAATAACTCCAGAAATTCCTAGTTGGAGATCAGACTTCTCTTTTCATCTATTAGGAAAATTCCAGTATCTCAAACCCTCAGGTACTCTTCATACCTTAATGCATTCCTTAAGGTATTCATTTTCAGTCTGGAGATTCCTAAATATACTGAGTTTCTTTACAAAGTCATTTGTTCTGATATGGAACTATTATTAAATACTTTATTCCAAATAGATTAAATGAAGCTCTAAACTAAGAGTAAAGAGAAGCAGTAATGGAAGAATTTTCAATGTCACTAGTGTTGTGTGTTTCACAAATAGGGAGAGGAGTGGCTTCCATCTACAAGCCAGTTACCCCATGCTGATTGACTGCTGAGAAAAAAGAACTTACATCAATTGTTGAATGAGTGCTGTCAGGTTGCTAATGGAAAAACTCAGTGTATCAATTTTTTGTGCAGAAAAAAGAATGTCCTATGAGGACATGGTGGCAGTTGTCATGTTTTGTAATCTTAAGGTTCCAAAAACTTTTCAGATACATTTGAAATGCATGGCTAGAGTTAAAAAGGTCCCTGCAGTTATTTGCCTAATATACACCTGTGAACCTATAAACATGTGAGTGCTAAAGGTAACTATGGAGAAAGGAAAATATGGCACAATATTGTTAATAACTATGTCACCAAGGCACAACAGTGAGAAAATTCTGAACTTCTCAAAGAAAAACTTGATGGAATAGTCTTCCCATACTTGTCAAGCAGAGCACCTCACTAGCCCTCTTCAAGATAAATCTTGATGAGTGGATGGGAAATAGAAAGTTCACCTCGAGGATCACTCCAGTGGCTCTACTTGATAAATGCACTGGGAAGTAACGACTGGTGGTACAATGCCAGGGCACTTCTATTGGTTAGGGTTGTAAAGGCCCCAGGGCCATTAGCCTAGTACACACATATGAACCTATGAAATGGACTGCATTTAAGATCACACTGAAGAAAGGTGGTATTTTTTTCGGAGCCATTTTTGTGTAGGCAAGAACAAGAATACCTATATTTGTGACCACGGTGTGAGCAACCCTCCGAGAGAGAATCTTGACATTTATAACTGATGTTGAAGTATAGCAGATTACTGTCTCTTGCTGCTGTTTTTCTCTTTTACCACTTATGGTAAAACAAGTTGAAAATATAATATGCAATTATATATAGAAAATTGGAAACATGTATAGCCTCCTATAAAAAAGTACAATGAATAATAATTAATGAAGCCATCATCAATTGCCATAAAAGGGGCCATGTTGGTACTTGAGGGAATCCTTTAATGCTAGGTGAGACTGCTTTTCTTGCTGCTACTGATAAGGAGATTAATTTTCATTGCATTACTTCACCACTTAATGTTCTCCCTGTTTCCACTGTCTTTCTTACCAACTCATTCTTTCAATAAGGGATTCTGAGAGGGGGAACAGCAGTTAGAAAGCTTTTCTTGATGAGTTGTGGCTTTCAAAATGATGCATTTTGCCAAAAATTTATAGATTTCCGAGAAGTTCATATATTAGATCTTAGTTCCCAGACAATATTAAAACTTTTCTAACCATGGCTGCAGAGCCTTTGCAAGTCCTTAACATTATTTTGATGGATGATGTCCTAGCAAATGTGGTTGAGGAAGACAATAAGTCAGGTGTTCATCAAACAGGGTCATATGCCTCCTTTGACTATAACTGATTAGGCGTGGATGCACAATATTTGGACACCTGAAACTTTTTTGGGAAAGAACTAATATTAATCAACTGAGCATTCCATGGTCATACAACCATTGTCGGGGCACAAACATCTAGAAATCTGGGGGTATGACATGATAAGGGGCACTCTCAATCCACATATAGTCTTCAAGAGTCACTTCCCCTAGCATATCGTATCGTCAGAAATGACATCATATAGTGCTTCAAAACTTCTACATTTTTCCTATCATTTGTGATTCAGTAAATTGAGGTTTCTGTCACACTGGTTTTCAGTTTGTTCATATGTGTTCATATGTTAGTACTAGGCTAAATGCCCTTGCGAGCCATTTTAAGCCTAGCCAATTATCACTTGTGAGACTCAAACCTTTCACCTTGTGTTTGTAAGGCAACCACCTTAACCATTAGGCCATCCTCCCAACCCCAGCAATGTGAGTTTCAGTGAGCTGGTATTTGATCAACTGATACTAAATTACATTAGTGTATCTTTTTGTATCTCAGAGCTGTTGCTTCATTCATTACGATGGATGCTTGTCTCAGAATGCAGCTTCTTCCAGGTGATGTAAAAAGACAGTCTAATACACACACCACTGAATAAAAGTTCCCTGATTAGTTCTCTAGCTAAAAAAATCCTGAAGAGGACAAGACAGCTAAGAATGTGAAATAGAAATCTCCCCTCTCCCATACCCCAACATTTAGAAACTATCCAAACAGGCCTTGGCAATTTCACAGAAAGCAGACATGCAAAGAGAAATAAAATAACCATAAAAGCTGAAGAACAACATTTGAGCAATCCAAGAGGCAGAGATCAGATCAGCAAGATAAATAAGTTAATAATGAACAAACCCAGTCCAGTATCACATAAATGCTGCCCTGTACCCTTCCCCCAAACACACTAAAATGAAAATGTATCAGTTCTGCTACTCAGTGGTTTCCAGACACTACAGGCAAGTGGATCATGGAGGTGATACCATATTGCTGTGTACCATGCTAATTCTGTAGTATATCCCTTCTATAAGATCAAGAAGACATGACCTCATCTCTTGTTAAACAGTTAATGTGTCAACATGACCATGCAACCAACACCTGGATTAGATCCAGAAACATAATTTTAGTCAAGCATTATCTGTCCATGTTACCCACCTAATGGCAATAACCACACCAAAATGCATTGTGACTGTTTATTAATTGTCAAGCCATACAAAACCAAATTGGTATTTAATCCATGATCATTTTACATAAAATATTGTTACCATTTCCAACAATGCAGATACAAACCAGAAGCTATATGGCAGTATTTCCAGACCATTCAGCCATCAGAGAAGCATCAGTGACTGGTCTCTCCAAAGAAACTCATAATCCATGCTAAATATCTGCCAAATGCCAAAATAAAAAGCAGGGAATCACCTAATGTTGTACTCTGTCAAGTTAATAATAAGAGAGGGTGGGTGGATTGACAAAACATCAGCCAAAGAGTACTAACTCATATTTCCATCCTTTAAATAGTCCTATCCCCCTCACAGTCTTAAAGTAACCCTTTCTACCTACCTCACATCTTTTGATTCTATATTGTGTTCCTTCATTAACAGATCCTACCCTGGCCCTTCTTGTCAAGCTTCAAGGACAACAATGTCTGCACTGGCAAACTCATATTGTTTATTTATTTGTTTATTTATTAGCTGAATAAATTACCTGGTCCTTTTCAGACCTTAAAATTAAATAAAAAAGGCTGATTCAGAAGTTCATTTTGGTGTATTACTTTTTAATAGACCATTTGATGGGTCACTTTCTAACAGAAACATACAACTGAAAATTAAAATATTAGGACAAAGTTTTGCACTGAAACATTTTCCTCAAGTGACTAATGATTGAACAATGGCTGATTTATATCATGCAAATATATCACATAATGCAAAGATTTTTTTAAATGCAGTTAAGAATAAAGATATTTTTAATTTAAAATATTTACTAATATATAATTATTACAATCTTTGCAGCAACCCTTTGTCTTTAGCACTGGATTTGTAGACACTGCCCCATTTAGTCCTGTTGCGTAATCATCTTTATAAAACCTTATCCAGTGATATTCCTGTGATTCAGTACATGAAAGCGCTACCTCATTAATGCAGCCATATGAACTCCTGAACTTGAAATTTAAAACTGTGCAAAATGTCAGGCTGTGAAATGTATTTATAAAAATGCCATACATTTTCTTCTAATCTTATAATTATACTATAATATACATTCTTTGAATTTTCTGATGCATTTACCTGTATAAAATGCATTACATACATTATATAAGGCAGCATAAAATCTCATTATATGCATTGCAATCAGCATAATGTAAAGGCTGAAAAACACTCATCCGCAGCTAAATGGATAAAGCTGGCAGAATCATAACTCAAAATATGTTTATAATAGGAGAAAGTACACTTCTTAGCACTAAGTGTATTTCATGCCACTGTTCTCATAATAGACATTACTTTAAATTAGTCAATCTTTTAAACTTGCTAAATTAGCTGTTATGTAACTAATGGTGTTAATGTTTGAAAATATCATCCATCTTTTTAAAAAATATCAGAAATGTTTCTATAATCCCTCCTATATGAGACAAAAAATGCATGTTGATAGATCAGAACATCCATAAGGTCTAACTAGCATAAATCTGCTTTGATTTGTAATTGAAACATTCACACATTAAACTTCATTTTTCAGTATAGTCGCTTGCTTTAAACTGTTCAGACATTGTCTTCTATTTAACCTTCAGTCTAGCACTCCCACTAATTAAGATGTGATGCTCGTATAATTTTTCTTTTGTCATACTTTGTATATAAAGCAGCTAATTATGTGTTTGTGGTATACTAGTCATTTCCTTTATGTCTTTATTATTACTATATACAGTAAAGTGTCAGTGCAGATCGCTGCTTACTATAATCACATCTAAAAATAATGCTGTCACGGGCTTTGCGCATCTTAATTTTCAAACAATTAGTACAATTCTCGGCTGGGGTGCCTTCTGTGCGGAGTCTGTATGTTCTCCTTGTGTTCATGTGGGTTTCCTCTGGGTGCTCCGGTTCAGTCCCACATTAGAAAGACATGTGTCTGGAGTGTTTCTCCCTGGGCGACCACTGAAAATTGCTTCATTCCAAGTCGGACTTTCCCAGTTAACAAACAATAAGTAAATACATTGTACTAAGATCACACTGTCCATCTTATGATTAATTTCTGTCTGGAATTCTAATCAACTATAGTACAGATCGAAACAAACATGCAAATAAATGCCCGTGATTTTGCATTTCTGTAGTTAAGCCGCCAGGAGGGGAAGATGCTCAGAAAATAAAAATAAGTAGCTGGCAGTGTTGGGAACCTTACATTAATATGGTGTGGGCTGTTATTAGCCTATGGTATTTTTCAATATTACATTGATCTAGACAAGTTCAAGCAAAGAAAAACTTTCTGATCCTGTGCTGCTGGCAAAGAGGAATAAGAAACACAACTAAATGTGTGCTGTTATTGCACTGAAATGAGGGTTCAAATCCAGATAGTGTGCTGTCTGACAGAATTAATGCATATTTCCTGAGCATATGATCAGGTTGTAACACGCACAGAGCTAGGAAACTTCACAGTCATGGATTTTCATTATTACTCCCTGATATTTGTTACTATTGACAATTCTGTGTGTGTGGGTTCTTCATTTCTGCATGGTTTGGCACAGTGCACTGTTGACTAGCAGCATTTGAAAGCAGTGAATGAGAGTCCACACCCGAGGTACAAACTGAGAAATTAAATTTGGCATGTCATCAATAGATCATTTTAGAGTGGCACATTTGTACTTTGCTGCAGCACCCTGAACAGCAGTAGTTCCACATTCCACCTGATCTTATTGTAGCATACAGTGTAATTGAAATGAGTTTAAAGAAAGAGGATGGAGGGTTTGAATCCAGCTTGAAGCCACATGATGCTTGTACTGCTTTGTGGAATCCAAATTGTTATATATGTTTTTGTCTGTGTAATTTCCACACTGCTTACCAGCGGGCGAACAGGGTCCACAGCTGAAGGAAAAAGTGAGCAATTTAATTTCTGTAATCTCCTTTAGCACAGTTTTGTCACTGCTTCACAGCATTACAAATCAGTGAGTGATGTGCATATGATGTATACCTATTTCTGTGGCAAAAGCTGCAAATGCAGTGACCCACAATAAAGTTGCTCTGGGGTTCAAATCCATACGGTATGAAGAGAATGTGGAAATTATTAATCAAGATTTATGATTTACTTTCTCAAGAACTTCATATGTTGTTTTATTCTGTTTTGTACCTTCAGCACTTGCAGCTTGTTGGCATGCAATCTACCTTAACTGATAAGGAAAAAAATGAAAAATTTTATTTGGGCAGCCTTCTTTAGTGCAAATGAGTTTAGCAGCAATGTGCAGACATCTGGACAATGCTGAGTGGAAAACATCCAGCTGCTGTTTAAGTGTTTCTGTGGTACAAGGTGTAAATGCCCTGATTTTAGAGACAAAAGGCAGGTGATCCAGGGTTCAAATCCAGATAACAGTTATTTTTACAAATGGTGTTGTAACCCAGTTTCTAACAACACTACATACAAATGGCTATCATAATTATATTGATTGCAAGAAAAGTCTCACTAATCCTTTGATAAATATTGTTCTAGGTAGCATATCTCAGTAATGATTTAGGTATGAGTTGTTTAAGCAAGATAATTATGATAATTAATTACAAATGCACTTGCATAGCTATGATGGGCAGAATACTTAAGTTAAAATCGTCTTCACTCCTCACATAGCCCAACTCTGTGTTTAGGACAGTATGTGTAGTGAAGTACGTATGCCTTTATTATTCAACTCATGAAAGCCTATCCATCTGAAAAAACATCTACAAACAGTAATGCTGGCTCCTTCATGGGAATGGATTTCATTGGAGTTACTAAAGTCACTCACATAAAGGCCTATTTGACGTATATCTCCATTTATACTGAATGCAATGTACCTGTAATGAATGTGGTTGAAAGAGAGTTCTCATGTAGCAACAAAAAAAATCATCTTGTTAGAAATGTAACATTGTTTCTTTTTTGGGTTAATTCCAGAAAGTTATGTGCCAAGTCATCCCATTAACCTCCAAAACACCAAGGGTAACAAGCCAAGCCATTAAACATGTCAGTATTGATCGTCTGAAAAAGTGTGAATAGGCTGGGCAACACACATGGCAAATCCCGCTACCATGTTTCACACCTTCATTGCTGTTTGATAAAATACCCTCTCTTTGTTTGGCAATGCTACCCTGTGCTTTCCATCACACAAATTTAGTTGGCATAGTTGTGCATGTTTTTGCACTAGCTGTTAAATGCAAGATTGCACTTTGTTGCCTGATCAGAGATAGAGTTGCTGCTTGACTTCTGTAGGTACAGCTGGTGTGGGAGATGAATTTAGAGCATAGAGGTTGTGTGTAGAGCAGTCCAAGATTTTTGTGGCACTCCTTGTGAAGTGCTACAGCCATAGGCTGCTGTAGGAGAGGGTCTATACTGGGTCTCAGTATAAGACCGAGGCTTGGAATAGATTAGCCTGTGCTGTTTCCAGTGCAAATGACATCCCCAACACTGGAGAGAACTGTCACCAATATAGTGACCTGAAATGGTGAAAGAAGAACCTACTTAGCTGATGGGAGGATGATTTTAGAACTGCTGATATCACTCAGTTGTGTAAGTATATTGACCCATCAGCATTAAATGATATAGAATGCAGTACACAGCCAAGACTGTTGTTCAGTATGCTTTCATGTTTCTTCTTCTTCTCTTCTTCTGTATTGTACAGCTGCTAAAGACATTGCAGCAAACAGGGAGTGTGTATGCACCAGGTCTCACTGTAAGCCTAAAAACTATTTTAATTATATGCGATATGGCAATATTGAAATAAATATTTGTATTCATGATCTCATAGCAGTGACTCTGGTGCATTGCAACCCTCCGGGATTAGTAGTAATAGTAGTGGAGGTGGTGATTTTGCCACTGCCAAGAGCTAACAAGGCTAGGGGAGAGTATGAAGGAAAGGGGTCTCAGTGCCCATACTGGCCATGTAGAAAAGGTGCTTCATCATATTTCCAAGATGATGCCATGTTGAACACTGACATAGAAAACTGAGACAGGGGACAGTGATGACAATTCTGAGAGTGTGGACTAGATTTCGATCGCATAATAGGGAACCGGCCAGAAATAGCCCATAAGAAAGCCTTCACTTTTTTTCCTTAGTATTTGCACTTACATTGGCATCTCTCACCAGTGCTAGCTGATGGTGAAGGGCTGTTCATGTCTTATGGCAAAAACTGGTCAGTTGTTGCCATTACCCGCAGTAGTCTGGTTATCCTTACACAAAGGTGCTTAAACATGATGTGCAATCGAAATACAGAGTAAAGGCAATAAGCGTCAACAGTTACTTTAACAGTCGATTAACTTTTGGATGTGGCCAGGTGCAACTTCCTCTTTGGAGGATTGACATTAATCAGTTGTCTGATGATTCACTTTTTACCATAGCAACAAGGGTTCAATTCTGGATGTATGTCTCATTATTTCTTACTGTGATATTGTACTTCTATGATATGTTTTATAACAGTTATGTTATTTTTTTATCTACTGAAGACATTAATTAACAGATTTGGAATAATGTTGCAAAAACCATCTGCAAAAACATACATCACCATAAGGGAGATTTAGTAAACCACCCTTATTCTACTTATGTCTTAATTAGGATTTACCTGACCTATACCTTCTGTATTCCCAGAACCATCAGTTAAATGATACAGAGATGACAGATGAATCCTGAAGATATAGCATAAAGATGTGCATTAATGACCCTTAACACCACCCTTGCATATGTGTCTGTATATCTATCTATATCTTCACCCCTTCTCTCTCTCCCCACTTTGTACTGTTGACTGTTCATTATGCTTATGAATGTAACTGTCATCTCATGGCATTTTCATACTGATTACTTTTTTAAAGAATAATATCTACATCTTCCATTGGCTGATAGGTTATCACTTTTTCATCAAAGGTGTAATTTTGACATGTGTAAAGTAAGGTTTCCTTTGTGGTGTGAAATAATAATCAAGCTGGTAAACTTTATTTTTCATCTTGACAGCAGTTGGAATCCAGCATTAGGTGAAATTGTTGCTGCCTCTTTTATAAGTGTCTGTGCTGTGAATTTGTTGCCTAGGTATCTGTCTAAACCCCTTCTCTTTTATCAGTTGCACTCCTCATCATTTGCACAAAGTCTGGCAATGAGCAAGTGCAGTGTGAGATGCTAAATGGCATTTAAGGTGTTACTGCAAAATGTGGTGAGTTTTTGCCTTACGCCACATTGTACACCCAATTAACTTGTGATTTCCCTTGAAGCACATCTCATATGTAGTAGGTATAAAATATTATTTCATTAGCAATTGCTAACACAATTTGGCAAGGAGACATATTCTGATAGTTATTCCTATGTATTCTCAAATTCATTATAAAAGAAAATTATAATAATCCTATTCTGACAACATTTGTAAAATGATTTGTATAATGGAGTCAAACTCTGCTTTAGTTCTGCTTTTTCATTTAGCTCAGTGAGCTTAAACATTGTGGCACAAAGTCAGGCTGAGAGGTGGATTTTCTCCATTAAGTACTGTCCAGAGTGTTGATGGCTATGTATCGCTACTAAGCCTGTTTACCTAGAGAAAGCTAATCAAATTAAAGTTTTTCACTTTTTCCTTCAGCAGAGAACTCTGTTTGCTCATTGGCTAATGTCGCACAAATGGGGGAGGCGAGTACAACACTTTATTTTTTAATTGAGCTTTAGCCCTAAGATGGAATGGTATAACACAACATGCAGCGCATATGTATGCAAAATGTTAAGATAAAACAGTTTTAAATGTAATCAGAATCACAGCATTTCCTGTCATTCTTATTTGTGAAAAGGTTGGTAAGGTGTACCACTAAACACTGGTACTTCATCATCTGATTTCAACGCATCTCAGTATAATCATGCGTGCGCTAACACTTTGCCAACATCTGCAAAAATATTTTTTTCAGCATTGCACTTTAGGAAAAGATTTTGAATAGAAAGAATAATTGTTAGTGGATTATATTACTTCATTACATGGAAATTGCTTAATGCAGTAATATAAAATACACTGAACTGTGTGGTTAACTGACCACTTCATTCTGGATAGTTGGGTCAGCACTGCAGCACTGACACTTATAAATGCTATACAACCACATACAGCCTTGGCACGCATACTTCAGCAATTTGTATCCCTCCTGCATTGAAACATTAAGAATTGCTTGATAATGACAGCCACAATGCCCATACATGAGCACATACCATTACTAATATCAGTACCATTCCTTAAGGTTTACATACCATCATCATGATAACACGATACGTCATAAATGCTTCATTGTCCATGCTGTTTTTCACATGTGTGTGCCTCAGTTCTCCAATATACATTGTGAGCATAGTTGACATAAATCAGCAGTATGCATGTATTATTGATAAGATTGCACTTACTGCTTCATAGCAACAAATATGGATTTGCACAAAACCTTCAGCATCACAATATCTTCACAAAAAGTGAGAAGCTAAACCTATCTACACTGAAATGTCAGACTTATTTGGTGCTTGCATTAAGTACTGTGTTCTTAGATTGTGTTAATAGATAGGTAGAGGGGTCTAATCTCACAGCAGTGTGTGTGTGTGTGTGTGTGTGTGTGTGTGTGTGTGTGTGTGTGTGTGTGTGTGTGTGTGTGTGTGTGTGTGTGTGTGTGTGTGTGTGTGTGTGTCTGTGGGTGTATGTGTGTGTGTGTGCGCGTCTGTGTGTATATATAGTTGTGTCAGTATGACCTTATGTGCTTCTGTCCTCATAATATAGTAACCTAACCTTTACACTGCAGGTTAAGTCCACATCAGTGTCAGACCTTTCTCTCAGCATCATGTTATCTGCAACACAGTGCTCAATTTATCCTCTATAAAGGGCACTCTCACACTATAGAAGTCACACTTCTGCAGTGGTGCTTAGTCATCTTGACTGCATAGCTATATAGGTAGGGGGTTCTAATCAAACAGCAATCAACTTGTGTGCATATGTAGTTGTGCAATTATGACCTTCAGTATTGCTGGTCTCAACAAAATAGTAGACTGGAGAAACATTTACTCTGCAGGGTGAGTTCACATCAGTGACAGACCCATCTCCCAACATCATGTTCTCTGCAACATAATGCTGATATCATCCTGTACAAAGTGCACTGAAACACTGTAGACATCAGACTTCTGCAGTGGAGCTTTTGTTAAGTACTGTGTCTTATAGACTGTATAACTAGATAGGTAATCTCAAAATAATCAACTTGTGTATCTGATGGTGAGTCCATAGCATTACTGAAGAATTCATTCAACAGCTGTGCTTATTTGACTCCCACTCATAAGAAATTTTTACATGGTCAGATTAATCCTCTTTGCACTCTGTCTACAAACACATGCTGTCTGCTCCATACTAATGAGGCCATCATTTCAGTAATGCACTCTCACATCAATAAAGTCAGACTTGTTCTATGGCTTTTGATATAATACATTTGTGTCTAGATTATATCCGTCAATAGGTAGGGAGTTTGAATACAGCAGTAAGACTCTCTGATTGTATGTGTGTGTGATGTAAATGGATGCAGGAGTGTCTTGCAATTCTTAGTATCTGTGATGATGTGAGGTATTGCCACCTGTGCCAGAGAGAATAGGGCAGTGCCTGTGTAACATATGCCAGCATAACTAGCTGGAGATTTGTAATAATTTTGTGTCATTTGACTATCACACTAACTTTTACAGATCTCTGTGTTAAAATATATCAACAGTATTATTATAACTGATTAAATGTTTATGTTTAAACAAAGAATTCTGGATGGGAAGAGTAAAGGTTTTTGAAAATGTTCTATAGTTTTCAGATACTGCAACAGTTCTTAGTGACGCTCTGGGTATGTATTGGAACAAAGTCAGATGATCAAATGTGATATCATTCCATAGCACTGAGAGGTCGGAACTCACACAGCAATTTGTTTTGTTTTCTTTGGAAGCTGATATAAAAATATATGTCAGTTATCACAGTTCATTTCAGTTGAGTTCAGTTCAGTGTTGGTTAGAAGCTCATCATCTTGCCTTGTGGAAGTAATCATCTCAGCATCTAATCTTGCCTTGCTGTATTAATTAAGTTAGCTAGGGAACAGTTATTCTTTAGACAGTCAGGAAATACAGTGAGATTAGTTAAGTAGTGTTTTTTTGTATCTGTTTGAATCTGTCCAACTGTGTTATTTTTACTTCTCCTGTGATTGAAACTGATGTTTATTGTTCTTAGATATTTAGTAGTCTCATGTTTTCTATTTTATTATTTACTATTAAATATTTGTATACCTTTTATTGTGGCTGGTCTTTTAGAGAACACTTTTAATGTCTTGAGAGTACCTGTGCTTCTTTTAGTGATGCCTTGGCCACTCTGAAAAGCCTGGCTGCTTTGGTTATACTCTACCATTTATATTAGTATGGATTTTACTCAGTATAATTGGATAGCCTTGTAAGAACCTGACAGTGGTTGACTGGTGCCAGCGTAGTTACCTTATTTTCTGGGCAGAAGGGGCACAGCTAGTAGATATGTGCCAGCTTTTACCAGAAGTGTGTGTGTGTGTGTGTGTGTGTGTGTGTGTGTGTGTGTGTGTGTGTGTGTGTGTGTGTGTGTGTGTGTGTGTGTGTGTGTATGTGTGTGTGTGCAAATCCAATACACAGGTATGGGTGTGTCAGCTACTTGGAACTGGGACACAGTGCTCCAGAATGAGTCCTGTTTGGGATCTGGAGAGACAGAGAGTCCAGTCTCAGGTTTGGAGCATGTTACTTGTGTGCTCTTGTGGCAAACTATGTTTGATGCAGAGAGCTGCATCTGAAAATACTGTGTAAATTCATTCCTGTTTTATTGACTGTCTTTCACTGGTGTTAGTGGTGAGGATTGAGGCTCCTTGATTACTGGCCCAGGTAAAGAGGCTGTCACAGTATTTACAATATTTAGAATTCCACATAGCTGTAGAAGTCATTTTTGCACACACATCTTTTTTGCATGACACAGCTGATGTCATCCTTTCAAAGATGCAGTGTGGCTAACATGCAGTCAGACTTCTCCTGTGGCATGTGCATTTAATACACTTGTGTGTAGATTGTTTCAGTACATAAGTAGGGAGTTTAAATATAGGAATGACTGTCTGTTGGTGTGTTTTTCTTCCTGTTACTGTGTAGTACATGCTGCAAATACCTACAAGAGGTATGTCTATACAGTGTGCCTCTGCTGTGCAACCACTTTTTAGTGGAAACATGAATGTAATACACAATGTTGATATCATCCATTGAAATGGGTAGTGTCACAGGTCTCAAATAATTTTGTAGTAGTGCTTGTGTTTCAGCAAACATTCATTAGTCTGTGATGTTAGCTATATTGCTCAAATCCCGACTTCACTGCTGATAATGACTGAACATGTTGTAACAGTGTTATCACCCACATGTGCTATGTTGATGTGTAGATGTTGCTTCCTGTTATAAGAGTTTATTCTAGATTTCGCTGGAAAGTTAAAGTGAGACACCTCCTCAGAAATGAGGACATGAAATGATGTAATGTATGTTGTTATCTAAGTAAGGTAAGTTTTCCAATACTGGATTATAGCCACATTGTACATAGTTGCTGTTCTACTGTCACAATGACAACAGCAGGGGCTACAGGTGTATTCCAGGATACCTAGCATCAGGCATCTTTTCTGGCATACAACAAGATTCTTTCTAAGTAATTATAGGATCACATATTTCTTGATTCACGCACATGATGTAATGCTTTCACATAATCACACACATGACAATTGGCAATGCACTTATACCATGGCAC
The DNA here is from genome assembly GCF_019279795.1 of Protopterus annectens. NCBI lineage: Eukaryota > Metazoa > Chordata > Ceratodontiformes > Protopteridae > Protopterus > Protopterus annectens. Next base: position 1,134,124,686 of record NC_056732.1, on the reverse strand, counting down.
ACCCTTCGATCTCACTATGGTGCTGATTTTTCCAGCACTTAGGCAAGTGTTCCAGACCAGCATTGAGTGACTGTAAGCATTTGTATCTTTAACTGTTCTGCCTGAAAAATAAACCCCACAATTATGCCTTGTTATGTATGGAGTGGTAGAGGCCTGTCCCATCCATATGGGCAAATAAAATACAGTTGATTGAATGACTTCACTGAGGGTGAGTTCAACAGTTGTTATAGCAGTTCCACTGTGGCACATGTGATTAAAAGCCATATTGTTATTTGGAGGAGTTGTACAGCTTGTTGTTTAATTCTAGCTTAAGGATTCATTTTGTGTGAATGTACTGACTTCACACAACAAATATTACATCACATCAATCGTATTACTTGATATGTTGCACAATCACATGTGAACACAGCTTTAGGTTTAAGGCAGTAGGCATTTGTTCTGCCAATGTCACAGTGTGAGTACTACTGTGGCACATGCATTGGGTACTGTCGTGCACATGAGTGTGCTCCACTTCTTAAGTGGTATGTGTACAAACATACAGAGAAACCTTCCTTAACCATTGGACAATGATATAGGACTGATAGCAGTTGTGTGCACATGTGAGTACTCATTTAATTGCCATTAGTCTGACATGCTGATATGAAATTCATTATCAGGGATCCTTTCCCAGTTCACACATTAATTTCATTGCAACCTTCTGTGGCTCATGCTGATAATACACAGCTCTAGAAAATACATTGTATTATAGTGGTGCTTGCATATGTTCTTTTGTGTCTGCACAATAAGTGTGACAGGTAAGAGTGCTTTATGCAAGGATATTACTTTAGTCACACTCTACTCCAACATTTGTGACACCACACATACCTACATATGGGATGCATAACCCTCTTCCCCAGCATTCCCCTCTCTCTCTCTCCAGTTAAAAAAGGGGGACCTGTCTCAAAAAATATATATTTATAAATAAAATAAAATATAAAACTCCCCATATATAGCTGTCCATTTCATCTATGTGTGTCTGATATACTTGATTTTGTCCAGCTGCTCACATAACATTAAGTTGTTGTCATCCACACTTGATGAGGTGACTGCAAATTTTGCAAATTATTTGTAGAAGTGTAGTGTTGTCTTATGAAGAAATGGAGATAACTATGGTGTTTTCCCACTGCCATCCCGCACATTACTTTATTCTACCCCCATCGGCCCTACTCTCTGCTTGCCCCTATTTTTGCAACCATCCTATCAACTCCTTTTCAAATATTTAATCTCGTCAAAAACAAACCCTCAAGTTTTGATCTCAGCATTTGCACAATGCTTGGCATCCCACACCAGTAGTAAATTCTGATAATTGGCTTTTCACATACAATGGCAAACAATAAAGATTTTACATTTGGCCATAGTAATGCAGTTCCCATCATGCAGCTATGCTTACCCTCACTGTTTTATAGAATGAAAGACTGATAGTACTAAGAGGAGACAGTTATATGTTTACTAGCCTGCAGGATGGAATGTACATCATATGGATTTTTACAATTCTCATTATAGTAATGAAGCCTGATGCATGCATAGTCCCTTGGTTTAAACATTTGGCATTGTCCCTTCGAATATGTGAGTTTTATTCTCTGAAATATGAGTTCCTGTGTGGTCAGCTCAGATAATTCTAAGGTTTAAAGCATGCTTGTGCATACCATCAAAGGTTAAACTTTTTATTTTTAATTTTATGTGTGGATGTGTTGGCTACACGTTATTAAACTACATTATATTTAAGTAATTTTTGTATTACCCTTCCCTTGCTTGCATTTATTTATTTATTTATTTACATTTGTTTACTGGAAAATTCCTGCTGGACACAGGTCCTTTTTCAGCAGAGGCCCAGGGAGAAAAGCTGCACAGAGCATCAGAGTACCTGAAGAACAATACATACAATAGCAAATAATACATACTGCAGCAAACATTAGCTATACATACAATATGAAACATAGTAATGAACAGATATACCAATATCTAGGTAGAGGCTAGGAATAAAGATAGGATGTATATACAGATAGTATTAAGCTCAAACGGATACTGTTCTAAATTCATATACCTAAATCGTATATACAAATATTGCACTAAACACAAACAGATATAAAACAGATGCTCCACATGAAGGTGGAACAAGCTAGAAGAGCTAATGGGATGGAAGGGGAAGCTAGTGGACTAAAAGAGAAGACTGAGTGACTAGTATATGTGGTAGTGAGAGGAAGCTAGGTGTAAGTCAGTTGGATATGCATTTGGAGTTGAGATTAAGTGAGGTAGTTAAGCATGTTATAACAGGTCTGAGAAATTGAGTGAGGAGTGAAGGGGAGCGTAAAGGGTCAGTCAGAGCCTGCACAGGAAGGAATGCAATGATCAGATGTTGTGCGGCAGGGTGGCTAGGGAAGGGGACAGGAAGAGGAGGTAAAAAGAAAGGTTACTAGTCAGGATTGCATCCTATTTGAACAAAAATATTGCATACAGCATGACAGAATTATTATGATGACAAGGAAAAGATCAACACAACACAAAGATGGCCAGATAAATGGCCCAAAAACACCACTTTGTTTCTCTCTCTTTGTCTCTCTCTATCTCTTTCTCTCTCCTTCTCCATCCCAATATTGTAAATCTCTTTCCATATGTCTCTTAATCGGCCCCTTCCATCTATCTCAGTATATTTGTACTCTGCATTTGCACAATATCAGGCACTGAGCAGCCACTTTTACTGATGTTAAATAGTTCATATCTCAGGACAAAAACTGATGAATTTTTGGCTGTGTCCATATTATTATGGTGCTTCTTGAGCTACTGTGCTAAGTCTCACTGCACTATGGAAATACAGACTGATAATAAACACAGTGAGGAGACAGTTATTTGTATTTGTTGAATAGGCTGCAGGAAGTAATGTACATCTTATGGGATGTTACAATTCTCACTACTCTGAGGAAGTCTAATGTAAGCATGCTCTCTTGCCTTGTAGTGTTTTCATTGTTCCTTTAAACAGGTGTGTTTTAGCACCTGACATGATCAGCTACTGATCATGTCTATAGAATGTTGATGCAGATTGGTAGTTTTTGACTCCATCATCAGAACTAAAATTATGAGTTATAGATACATATGTTATTCCACCGGTAGTATCCTGCTTGATTCTTTATGTGGTTCACAATTATCCAAGTCCTGCTCATACCTTCTCAGCATTAAATATATAACATCTGGTCAAAGCAAAAATTATAAAAAACTAGGCACAGGTTTAAAAAAATGTTTCTATACACTGAGAATGTGCTAGGATGAAATATTTAGCATTGGCATGCATTTTATGAAGGATATGAAGTCTGACATGTAGATGTATGTTAACATGTAGTGACTTCAGTAATTAATGATGTGATACAAACAAAAACAAATTGCATGAGGAACATTACACCATTCCTTAAGCATGTGAATAGTCAGCAAACATGAAGACAATATAAGTATGCCCCATGCTATCCATATATTGAGTACTTTACTACAATGATAATGACATGTTTAAATAATAATACAGAAAATGTTAATATGACATACATCTGATCTGAAATATCCCATAATCAAAACTGCATATATTTCTGTACCTGTATTTGTGTGAAGCTTGGCATAGAGCACCAGAATTCTCTGCTAATTCCCATCCTACATTCAAACACTCAAAAATAGTAGAACATGTGCTAATACTTTGCCACCATTCGTGCAAATCAGCTTGTCAGTGGTGCACTTCAGTGATTTTGACAAAAAGAAAATAATTCCAGTGGCTTGTATCACTTATGCATTTTTGGGGACTTGCTCTAGTTAATATATAATGAATTCACTGTGATACTATCTGAACACTATATAATGTGAATAATGCTTGCACTCTTCTACTTGCAAATTATGCACAGTGTTGTGGAACCCTTCGACACATATTTGCTGAATGGTATTAATTAGTGTACTTCCATATGGATGGCATGTTTGCTTTGCATTTAAATTGAACATTGTGCAAATGTCAGAAATATATATTGGTAATGACACACTAACTTCTAGAGATTTGCACAGAATGATCCTGATGTGAAAAGGGTAAGGAATGCTTGGTTATCACCCACCGTTTGACAACTGTAAATTTCATTTGTCATATACATTGTACATACACAATAATGCAGAACAGTTACATAGCATTCACACTACCACGATATACATGACTGAAATTAGATATGATTTATATGAGCAGTGTGCAAGGAATTGTGATTAACACATTGTTGTTTTGTCTGCCTGTAAAGACACATTCCTTTTCACCCAAACACATTGTATACACTACATGCATGTGCTATCTCACACATCTATTCAGACTTCTTCTGGGATACTTTTGGTTGATACAATATACTCTAGCTTGTGTACTTAAATAGGTAAGTATTCAAATCCAACCATGACTGAATAGTATGGGTATGTGTGTGTATGTTTGTGTGACTCTATTACTAGATAGGATTGGCTTTACCCACAAATCTAACATAAATTTCCACTTGAGAGAAACTTTTACACCAGGCATAGGTAGCTCCATCAATTTCTTTTTCTTTTAGGTGAAACTTCTACTCTGCAAACCATTGTTGAGATCATCCATTCAAATGCTCTCTGTATCACACTTATAGTCACACTTCTCCTGTGGTGTTGATGGTGATGCAATGCACTCTAATTTGTATTCTTAGATAGGCAGGCATTTGAATCCAGCAATGACTCGTGTGTGCGTTTGTGTGTGTGTGTGTGTGTGTGTGTGTGTGTGTGTGTGTGTGTGTGTGTGTGTGTGTGTGTGTGTGTGTGTGTGTGTGTGTGTGTGTGTGTGTGTGTGTGTGTGTGTTGTGTGTGTGTGTGTGTGTGTGTGTGTGTGTGTGTGTGTGTGTGTGTGTGTGTGTGTGTGTGTGTGTCTGTGTGTGTGTGTGTGTGTGTGTGTGTGTGTGTGTGTGTGTGTGTGAGACTCTACAGATAGATAGGAATGGCTTCAACCACAGATCGGATATGTAGATTCACAACCATGAGAAGCACTGTCATCGGTTTTAGTCTCTTTTATGCCAAATATCTGCTTTGCAATGCACTGATGGTATAATCCTTTCAAATGTAGTCTTTCTAGCAGGTGTAGTCAGACTTTTCCTATGGCACTCACAGTTCATGCATTGCACTTTAGCTTATGTACTGACATAGGAAAGTGTTTGAATCCAGCAATGACTCACTTGCATCTGTTTGCATAAGACTCTAGAGAGAGATCAAAATGGCTTCAACCACAAAACTGATATGTAGATTTAAACTGAAGGAGGTCTCTCCCATCAGTTTCAGTCTCTTCTAGCCCAGACATCTGCTTTGCTAAACTCTGATGAAGCCATCTGTTCAAATGTACTATATAGCAAGACTTCTCCTGTGGTGCATATAGTTAATATACAGTTGTCTAGGTTGTAGACATAGATAGGCTCAATAATATTCCCTCATCCAGTTTAGTATTTCCCTCTCCTGAGACCCATGTACGAGACTGGTCAGTTGCTTTTCCTATCCTTATTTGTAGGGATGCTGTTCCCATTAGGAATATTATTTTCAATAACTGGGATATTTTGACAAATAGTCAAGAGGTGTCTAATAAATTAGGAATGACTCCAGTTTTTTACACAAGAGAACCAAGTCCCTTATAACAGCTTTTGATAACAGAGACTCTCACTTTATTTTAGATGCTTCCACTTCTTCAGACAATACAGTTGGTATGTTTCCTTGTGGCACTTGTGTCACTTGTCCATACATTATCAAGGGCAGTGCTTATGTTTTTAAACACAATAATTTCAAAATCCAGTTTCATAGTCATTTAGATTGCAAATCTATGAATGTTATTTATGCAGCAGTGTGCAATTCTTGTCCTGCGTTCTATACTGGCAAAACTTCTAGAATGTGTTCTGCTAGAATAAAAGAACATTTGGCAGCAATTAGAAGGCATGATTCCAAAAATGCCCTTGCTAAGCATAGTTTATTATGTGATAACTTTGCCAGTTTCACTTTTCTTATATTACAGAAGATAGATTCCTTCTTTGGTGACATCAATACACTACTTGAAGTAAATGAATTAAGTTGGCAGCTTAGATTCAATTCAGATGCACCGCCTGGTTTGAATGAAAGCCTAAATATTAAATGTGTTCTCAGGTGGCAACGCTAAAGTTTCCCCTCTTACCCAAACACTGTCTTATTATTGAGAGTCTGCTTTTTATAATGTTTTTCAAAAAAGGTCCTTCAAAATATGTTCTTAGATAATATATTTAATTTTTCTTAGTTATTTAACTTTTATGTTTATGTTTAAGCATATATTAACATTTGTTTTTGCTTCACTAGTTGTACTGCTACAGCACTTGTTTATGTAGACACTGCTCACCCTTGGAATTTAGTATAATTTCCAGTTTTTTATTGGCTCTGAGATTTACATTATTTATTTACTGTCTGGTTTCAGTTGTCTACTCTTTTTTGGTAACACCCATTAGGGTATGTATACTGTGATTTTCATCTTACTGTTGTTTGATAAAGTTCTTGATACTCTTAAAAGGACAAAAGCTTAGCTACTGGCTCCTTCATCATTCTTTTATATTAAGAAGTGTTTTAGTCATTTGTATTCCTGATCTTCTTAGCTCTGAGGACAGTTTTTAGTGTTGTTATTCAAATATGGCAAGGACAACATAATGTTTGTGTGAGTGCAGTGACATTAACAACTGCCATATCTAACATTCCTCCGAAATCATGCCATTCATTTTAGGTCATAGACTTTTCGCACATTGATATAATCATACCTTTCAAATATGTGTTTTGTGACCCTTGTTGTAAGACTTCTCTTCTGACATCTGCATTTAATGCTGGCTTCTATGAAATGTGGACATAGACAGGTAGGTGTTTAAATCTGGTAATTTATATGTGCAAAACAATAGTGATAGAAAGAGTGACTTACCCAACAGATGATGATGTGGCTAACTCATGGTTGTGTGAACATAAGATGGTGAAAGCCTTTTATTGCCTTAAATTCTATCAGCATACCCTACATGGACTGACTTACTATACTTGATTTCCTACAGACTGCTTAGATATGACCTGTCTCTGGCATAAATGGCATCTTCTGACCCATTGCTGATGGATTTACTGCATGTCAGTGAGTCAAATGGCATAACAAATTCTCATTCTAGGGATCTAAACCTCTTCTGCACCCCAACAGAACAGTTTGGAAGGAGAGGTATATCTTGAATATGATACTGATGTTTTGGAACAGATTCCACAGCCACATACAAGAAAGTTCACCACTGTCCATTTTCAAGTGCAACTTAGATCTATAGATGGAAAGCAGAAAATTTAGCCCTGGATTGCCCTGTACTACTCATGGACAGAAAATAAATACTTTATCACATACGTGGATCCCCTCAAATATCTGTGGTATGATCACAGCTATTGTCATTAGGGATAAAATATAATCACCAACTATGGGATGGTTAAGGTCAATTTATTATCAAATGTGACTGGTTATTTTGAACACAAAAAGGGAAATTGGTTAGGCTTAAAATGGTCTGTAAGGTAGCTAACCTAGTTCTTAACTATGAACCTAAAAGATATTTTAGGGGATACATGACTATTCAAAACATTGCTTAGTTCAGATCTTTAAGTGTCTCCTTTCTGACACCTGTGCATTAAAGTTTCCTGTAACAGAAACAGGTAATAAACAGCTATCTAGATTGTGGAGCTAGATAGGCAGGGATTTGAATCTGGTAATGTATGTCTGTCAGACAGGAATGGTTTACCCACATGATGGTGATATGGCACACTCACAGTTGTCAGAAGACTAACAGGTCCATGTTTTTTGAGGCCTCAGATTACATTTTACTGGAGCCATAACCATTCCAAAACACTACTGATGTAATGCAGTCAAGTGTGTGCTTCATGACTCATTAAACATGATTATTTCTGTGGCATCAGTGGTTGATCTACAGCTATGTGAAATATGACCGCAGGCAGGTGTTTGAGTTTGGCAAGGAGAAACTACTGAGTATGTCAAAGAATGCTTACCAACACGATTTACTTCCCCAAAATGAATTTTATTTATTATATGACTTAATGGGAGCACTTATTATTGTGAAGAGAAAGGGCAAATTTCATAGTCCCTGCAATGGAAGGCATATTTATTTTATTTATTTAATTTATTTACATTTTTTAACTGGGTAGTGTCCGACTGGGTTGAAAAAAAACATATTCAGCAGAGACCTGGGGAGAAATGCTGCACAACAAAAAGAACATTATTAAGGTACAAGCAGTAAACTTAAAGTAGTATATTGCTAATAAATATGTAAATGAATTTAGCAAAATATTATAGCAAAATATAATAACATAATAGAATATAAACATGCATGTTTCAGGCATACAGGAATACTATTTTTTGTTACACTATATATGAGGTACATAAATTATGTAGCTTTACAAGGTGAGTCACTTCTGAAAGGCCAAAACAGATTATGTAATTTTACGTTGCTCATCTGAAGGAATGAAGATTAATAAAGATAAAATAGATAGTGGGTAAGCACTATATGGGATGAGCACTATTTGGGCTAACATGTATGAGACGAGTGGGAAAAAATAGGAAGAATATTATACATTGTGACACAAGGCTCAGGTTATTCCTTCAAATGCGTGCTGTGCATTCTTGTGTGGCATCATCAGTTAGTACACAGTGCAAATGCAATTTGAAATGCATTGTATACATACAACTCCATAGGTTCATAGGTGATTACTAGGCTAATGGCACAAGAACCTTTATAAGCCTAGCCATTAATGATTAGCATATAACAGCATTATATCTTAATTCCCCAAATATGAGCTGGGGTAGTATAAGGATAGTGGGTCTTTGGGTTTTGGAGCCCTGAGTCATTTTACAGACTGCATCTGTCCATAAAGGACATGAGCAGTACCCAGGAAGTAAATTTATGGTTCCCCATCCATTTATCCAAATGTTTTTTCAAGAGAGTGAGGGACATGTTTTGTTTTATGAAGATGGGAAATGTATTTATTTCATAGATGAGGTAGCCTTTGGGATATGAATCTGTCTCTCCAGCAAGTTCTGTTGAGTCACAAATAAGGCTCAGGTTCATGAAAGGTGTAACCCTTGTATAATTTTTCTTGCATATGTGTAACATTTTCATCAGAACTGGATCAGAGAATGCATTGTAGGTAAGGCACAAGACACCTCTCAATAAACAATATGAGACAGGGAAAAGGGATAGGGCCTTTGGCGGTCTGCATAACACGTGTCTTATGCTTTGCACTTTTTAGTGAGAAATCTCTGGGACTACACCACATGGTGTAGGTGTCTGGTTTGGTACATGCACAAGGGAACACTGTACTCATTATGGGCCTGATGAGGGCCAAGTACAGTGGCACTATCACTTCTTTTGGTATTGGTGTCATGCCTTCACTTAAAAGTTGAGCCACACAGAATGATTTCTTCACTAGCATAGCTACCTGGTGATCAAAGTTTAGGTTACTATCTATCTATGTTCCTACGTCCATCACCACTTGATCTGTTTTTAGGGGTGTGCTATCAGTGTTATAATTTACAGGGATATCTGATTCACTGAAGGTTATGATTACGCATTTTTTAGTATTTAGTCTCAGACCATAGTTTTCTCACCAGCTGTTTGTCACTTCTAGGCTTGTTTGTAGGATATCAGCATTGTTTGGGGATACAGTGATTGCTCCCAGCTCCCAGCTTACAGTCATTGGCAAAGTTGGTGAGCGAGAGGCCCCCAACATTGGCCTTCACTTCAGAGGTATATATCAAACAGGAGGGGTCCCAGCACTGAGCCCTGTGGACACCACTAGTAACAAGTTTCTTATCTGAGGTGGATTCACCTATCTGGACAACATGTGTCCTGTCAGTGAGCCAGTTTGCTGTCCATCTGATGATTTAGGGGTTTATGCCTAACTCAGTAAGTTTGTCTATGATCCCTGAGTAGGGGAATGTGTTGAAAGCTTTAGCCAAGTCTCGATAAGCAGTGTGTACCATTATACCCTCATCCATGGCCCTAGTGACTTTCTTGAATAAGTTCATCAGATTGAGTATGCAAAATCTCCCTTTGGCAAAGCCAAATTGGGTCTGATCCAGTACTTTCACCCCTAGAAATAAATGCCTTTTTGTATGGTTAGATCCTTTTACAGTTACATGTTTAATCATAGCCTCACCTCAGGCTCCATGCCCACTGAGTGGCGCACAGCTACAGTTATCCAACTTCACAAGGGGGGGATCCACCTTGGATCCCAGGAACTACCGTCCCATCAGTATGACGAGCCTGATCTGCAAGAGCATGGAATGCATTATCATGGAACTTATAAACAAAGACATTGGCAACCTTCAAACACTGGATCCCACCCAATTTTGGTTTGTGAAGGGCCAATTTTGTCTCCTGAATCTGATTGACTTCTTTGAATCAGTCTCCAGAGCTGTGGACGAGGGTAAGGCAGTTCTCACAGCCTATCTGGACCTCACCAAGGCCTTTGACAACATCGCCCACTCTGGAATCATAGATAAACTTAATAAGCTGGGCATAAATCCCTACGTCACTCGATGAGTTGCCAACTGGCTTATTGACAGAACCCAGACTGTAAAAGTAGCTGACTCCAAATCCAGCTCCAGACAAGTGACAAGTGGAGTACCTCAGGGTTCAGTCCTGGGACCACTCTTGTTTGGCATCTACTTATCTGAAGTACAGGTCAACACTAAGGGACTCTGGCTAACAAAGTTCACAGATGACTGCAAACTGGGAGCCATTATTGAATCCCCAAATGATGTGGATATTCTACAAAAGGGCCTTACAGAAACAGATGCCTAGTTCCACATCCATGGGATCAAGCTTAATGCCAATAAATGTATAGTTATCCCCTTTGGAAAAAACATGTACCCCTGAATTACCACATAGGTGGCAGGAGACTAAACATCGAAAGTGTGATGAGAGACTTAGGGACACAGGTGGACAGTGGTCTCACTTTCGATAACCACATTGCCACAACAGTAAGGAAATCCTTCTATATGGCAGACCTCATCACTAAGGGCTTTTCATCCAGAAAAAAGGAGGTCATTGTCCCACTGTACTCATCCCTCATTAGACCCATTATAGGGTATAATGCCCCGTTTGGTATGTACCTCACAAGACATCAGCAACAGCTGGAAAGGTCACAGAAATACCTCACTAAAAGAATCAAAGGCCTAAAGCAGATGTCATATGCTGACCATCTAAAAAAACTCCAGCTATACTCTGTAGCATATCGTCTACTCAGAGGCGATTTCTGCTTAACATACAAGGCCATGTCAAACCCTGAGCTGCTGGACATGCTCCACTTAAAGAACTCCCAATCTCTGAGAGCCACATGCTCCAGGGATCTAAACCTTGTCATCACAATGAACAAAACATGCTGGAGGGATAGGTTCCTGACCCAGAGACTCCCCATACTCTGGAATAGACTACCCATACATGTCAAACAGAGCGCCTTATTGACCCTCTTCAAAAGGAACCTTGATGATTGGATGGGAGATAGGAAATTCACCCCTGTGATCATGTCAGTTGCCCTGCTAGACAGGAGTCCAGAGAAGTAAATACTGTGGGAAGAAATATCCAGGGAATTGTTATGGCTAGGCTTGAATAGGCCCTAGGACTGATAGCCTAGTACCAACCTATGAACCTATGAACCTATTATTGATCATGTCCATGATAATGCTCTCCATGGCCTTGCAGATAAGACCAGTCAAGCTTATGGGTCTGTAGTTCCCTGTGTCAGTTGATGGGCCCCTCCCTTGAGCAGAGGGATGACTACTGTAGTCCTCCATTCCTCTAGACAAAATCTGTCTGGAGACTGTGGTTAAAGACGGTTTCCAGTGGCCCTGATTAATTCTGTTTTAAGCTATTTAAGAAACATCCTAGAATGGAGGTTGTGCTTTTGACTTTTGCAATCACAGTAAGGACATGTTCCCTCATGGATGGTTGCGGGTATTTTTTTGTGTGTGGTAGGAGGTGATGGGGGAAACAACTTGCCACCTAGTTTCAGGCTGTATGTAAGTGTTGCCATTCATGGTTAACTTGTCACATTGCTGGGTATTTCCCCTGAGGTTATGAACATAATTAAAAAAGCCTAATGGTTATCCTTCACTTGGAAGGCTATCTTTGCCTCATAGTTTGCTTTGGCAGATTTGACCAGCTCTCTAATTTGTTCATTTAGACAGGTTTGTGTGTGTTTTCCATGTTTTTTTCAGTTCTTACTTGGCTTTAGAGAGGATTTTTTTCCTTTTATTGAATAGTCTATTTATGCTAGATGTCCGCCAGGGTGGTTTATTTTTGACAGTAATCATAGGTTTGACTAGGGCAGACACTACTTCCTCTATGCAGCTATGAATGTGGTTGTACAGTACTTTTGTGTACAGCCCAGAGTAGGCCTCAGTATAATCTGGGTTTTGAGGGGCTTGGAGGTTTAATAAGCTGTCACTTAGTTTGAGGTAGTTGGCCTTAGCAAAGTTTTTAAAGGTTTGGAGTTTCATTGAGGTTCTAGGTTAGCTTTAATAATAAAGGAGATCATTTTTTGGTCAGATTTTGCCAGACAGGAGTTAAAACATGAAAAAGAGCAGCATTCCCCTGTGCTCATGAGTAGAAGGTCAAGGATAATTGTACCTCTAGTTGGGAGCTAACTAGCTGCTCCAAGGTGTTTGAGCTGATGAAGTCCAAAAAACCTCTGAGCAAGTGAATTATGGGTTGTATAAGTCTCCCAGTGTATTGAAGGGTAGATGAAGTAATCCACAAGTAAGGTGTTAGGCCGAATGTTAAGAGATTCTAGTAGGTTTAGGTAGGATGTGTGGTTTTCCAGACTCTTGTTAGCGTATCTGTAGCTAGTCAGGATATGATAGGGGGTTGCATCTATAGTTAGTTGGGCATGGAGCAGCTCAAACAAGTCATTTTGCTGGACCAGTCTAGCAGTGTACTTGCCCATTATGAGCACAGAAACACCTCCTCCCTTAGTTTTATCCTGAACTGAGGGGGGTTGAAATGTGTCAAAGCATTGTAGCCTTTGATAGACTGCATGCGTTCCATGGTTCTGAACCATGTTTCTTTCCATGACTGGACATATGTCTGAATTCTTCAGCATGAGGAGGACCATTTTTATTTAAACTCCTAGCATTGAGCATCAGTACCTTTATGTAGTCATGAGTGACTTTTGTTATGTTGGAGGGTTTAACAACTTGGAAAGGCCTAAAAAAGACATTATGGGATAGATAAAGTGGTTGCCAGTATCTGGAAGCCAAATGGTGACAAATGCAAACCATCTCTGGTAAAGCATTGTGGTTTGTCAATCATGGCTGTTGGAATTGTCTCAACTGTTGGAATTGTGTGCAATAATGTACTGTTTTAGATTTGTAAAATGTTTTTGGGTGTTATGTCTATAATGGTTTGCTGTGATGTAGTAATGTCTGTTGTAATGCCTCTTGTGATGATTTTACACATTGAGCCAAGAGGAAAGACATTTTGTTCAGTTTGTACTGTTGTGTGAAGTCTGAATGACAATAAAGTTCACTTTGACAGTTTGACACTTTGACATGTCTCCCCAGGCTGACATATATTGAATCCTCTTGTGACACAGAAACTACATCAGTTTTGAAGTTAATTGTTTGCTGGTACTACAGCATCATCACTGGTGAAGGTAGGATGCTACTTAAGTCTAGATTCATACCTGCTTGAGACAAATATTCAAAGAGCTCTATTATGTCTCTCTTCATGTAGTCCAGGGAGGTATGTCTTAGGTCGTTTACACCCACATGGACTATGAGCATGTCATATTGGTACTTGTGGTCTTCTCCTCATTTAGCCTGGTAAGGGGACATCAGTATGTCTTATAACGAAATCCCCAATAACCCAGAATGTTTGGCTGCATGATGTGTTGCCCTACAGGCTTAAAAGTGGGGCAACTATGATTTTCAGAGTTATGTGTTCTGTGAGGTGCTGTCTTTTTTGACTGTGCATGGGGCTAATGAGAAATGCTTTTAAAAGGTCGCTGACAACCTGTTTTATATTTTTTGTGTGTCTATGTGAGAGCTTTGCCTGCAAAGACATTGTGTATCTGCATCACTCACATTCTGTATTTGTATGTTCTAAAATGAAATGGTTTTCAGTGAAACATGAGGCAGTTACTACACTGCCTCAGGATGCCCATATCCACAAGGTCAGAAACAGAGATGATAGGGAAGTGCCTATCCATTATACCAGATTCTTAGTAGATGCAAAGAAGTAGGGGAGAGTCACTTAAAGGTGTAAGAGAGAGTGTTTAGTAGTATATTATTAAATGACCTGTGATGTTGTTGCCCTCTGCACAAACCGGCAGCTCTTTGAGCAGCTATGGACAATTGGAGACTATTGAGTGCATTTCCTATAAAAGCTTGGAGAGGTTTGTTAAATATACAAGGGACGGGTAGCCACATTTTAGTGATGCACAAATATGAGGCTTTTATACCAGCAGGATAAAGGACTTTTATACAGATAAGCATGCAGGCCAGTCAGATAAACACAGTAAACCAAAGCTATTCAGGGTAGACTAAGTGCACAGATCAAACCATTGTAACCAAAAGTCCAAAGAGAAATCCAGCACAAGGGAAAGATAAAAATTCTTAGAAGTTTATTGTGGCAAGCCCCATAAATAGAATATCCATAGCAAACTGGTTTCGGCTGAAAGTTCAAGCCTTCTTCAGTGCAACAAAATATATTCATTAGAGCAAACCCTGATTACTGCTTATAAATACACAGATTAGCCCAAAAGGGCTTAATACCTTAATTGAAGTGATTCATCAGTTAGTCAGTTGATCCAAATCAAAAGTTAGCTTAATTCATTCAGGCCTGGTTTAAATAGAGCACCTAGCCTGATTATCCAGGAAGATTCCTTATTATTTAATATATTATTCCATCCAACTTTGGATGTGCTGTTCATTTGTATTTTATCTATGATAGTAAAGGTGAATTTAGCAGTTTTGTGTGTTAAGAGTGTGTTTGTAAAGGGCGTTGGAGATCCTTTTGTTCTAATTTCACTTAAGTGCTCACTAATTCGGTGTTGGAAAGGTCTGGATGTTTGTCCAACATAAAATGAGGAACAGAAACAAGTGGCCAAATAAATAATCCAATCACTGCTGCAATTACCAAAACATCTTATTTGGTAAATTTTGGATGTGTTACAGCTAGAAATTCCTTGGTTTGAAGTATGTGTGAACAAACACTACAATAACCACAAGGAACACATCCTAGTAGTGTGTCACCAAATAGAGTTTTCTGTAAAGAAATAGGTGGATTATAGCGTTTATAATGAGTTAAGTGTGAATTAATAGTTCTACCTCTATGGTAGGAAAATAAACACTTAGAATTGAGTAGTCCATTCAGTTGGTCATGGGCAAGCAGAATGCCCCAGTGATTATTAATAATGTTTTTAAACCTATAGATGTTAGCCCAAAGGTAGTAACTAGCCTGACGGGTTGTGAATTCTGTGTGGTAACTTGAGTGGTTCTATCCTTATATTCTAAAAGTTGAGATCTATCTAACTGATCCACCTGGGTTATTGTTCAAGAAATGCAGTCCTCATGATATCCACTGGTAAGCAGCCTATTAGTTAGATCCTGTTGGCATGCTTGAAGACTTTGTTCAGAGGAACATATACGTTTAATGCATAGATATTGTGACTTTGGAATGTTGTTGATGATGTGGCTTGGGTGATAACTAGAGGCATGTAATAAGGTATTGTATTCTGGAAATTTCCTGTGTACCCATGTCTCTAAAGTGTGATCTTCCTGTCTAGTTATGGTGACATCCAGAAATGTAATTTGGTGGTACTTAATGTGTAATGTAAACTGAATGCCCCATTTATTCTCATTAAGATATCAAATGAATTCATGCACATATAGTTAGTCCCCCCGCCACACCATCCAACCATCATCCAAATATCGTCTCCAAATATCAAGCTGATCAAGAAAAAGATTGTGACTGTCATCATATATTAACTGCTCCTCCAAAAAGCCCATAAACAAATCAGCATAAATAGGAGCAAAGGATGCTCCCACTGCTGTGCCACAAACCTGCCAATGTGGTTTGCCATGGAAATAAAAAACATTTTTGGTCAATACATGTTCGGTTAAGGATATAAGAAGGGTGTTGAAACCAGGAGTGTATAGTTGTGATTTTTCAAGCCAATAATGGATGGCCTGTAGTCCGGCCCAATGTGGTATGCTTGTATATACAGAAGTGATATCAAGTGTACATAAATACCAGTCTGGTTCCAATTGTGCATCCTGAATGATATTAAGAAATTGCGTAGTATCTTTTAACCTAGACCTAACCATGGATAATAAAGGTTGCAAGTATTCAGTGAGGAAGGCAGATCAAGGTTCAGTTAATGATCCCCTCCCTGACACAATGGGTCAGCCCAGAGGACAGGTGGAATGTTTGTGTATCTTTGGAAGTAAGTATAAATATTGGGGTATGGGATCTGACACCTTAAGTTATCTGCAGGTCTTCTGATTAATTATGCCTTCCTCTGTGGCTCGGTCTAGAAAAGAATCAATTTCTTTTTTAAAATTAGTAGTTGGATCCACAACCATATGTATGTAAAAGCGGGGATCGGACAGTTGTTTTTCAGCCTCAGCCTGACACATGTCCCAATCCATCACCACAATGCCACCACCTTTGTCAGCTGGTAAAATTACTATATCATGATTGGAACTAAGATCCTGTAGGGCTTTTTGTTCTACTTTAGTTAGATTATGTCTATATGATTTATGAGAAAAATGTAAATATTTGAGAACACATTCCTTAAAAATGGCAACATGCTTGTCCATGGGGGGCTGAAAACTGGATTTCCCAAATTGGAACCCAGTAGATCTTTGAGTGTTGGTTGTATCTGAAAAAAATATTTTCAAATTAGGTAGTCTACAGAAGTCATTCAATTCATTAATCAAAGCATGTTCAGGCACCACAAAAGTCGGTACAAAGTTTAGCCCCTTGTTTAATACTTTTAATCTGTGCAACAGACAGCTGGTATGAAGAAATATTATGTACATTGTTTAATGTGATACAATCTTCTCTAGTAATTGTTGAATGTTGTTTGTGTTTTTTCTGTGTTTTCTACACCCCCCATGTTTCTTGTTCACTATTTGGACTTGGTGTCTTACCGACTGGATCTATATTAGGGACTTTTTGAAGGTGAGACTATTATTTTTGGTTACTCATCACTGCTACTTTTTAAGTGTGATTGACTGGGCCTTCCATTTGGCGCTTTGGCGTCTCAACTTTTGTTTTTTTGTTTCACTAGCTGGGTAGATTAGTTTGGCATCAAAGTACGGTTAAATCTATTATTTTTTTGAATCTACTGGACTTTATGGGACATTATTATATCTACAAAATGGTGGGCGATTACTGGATCTTTGGTCACACAGCGGGATGCCATTTCTATCCATAAACTGACAAAACAAAAACTGGACATTTTTTCTATATCTTTGAACTGATAGCAGTCAAGATGATCATGTTTGGACATTTTGAACTGTTATTTGGGATCTAACATTTGAGATTATCTGGGCTGAGATATTTGCTGATTTGGTGTTTGAAACATTGACTTTTTCACTTTGTGCTTTTGGCTTCTTTGAATATCTGATGAGAAATCAAGCTAATCTTTAATAAGCATTTCTATATTATTCTTTTCATTCATGGTTGTTTATATCATAGATGGCTATAATTTTTGCTTTGGGAACAAACTGGATAAATACTAACAACCAAGCTACTGGAGCTAAGTATATACTACATGTTGGATTTTTGTTTATTAATATATGTCCTTTTCAATTCAACCATACCTTTCATAACTAAATGGCTTTATATTACAATCTTGTTTGGGCTCAGTCACTAATAACATGGGAAGCTGTTCAGGTGCCAATGGCTTTGAATTACTTATTCTGTGTGGGTCCTTGCATACTCGAGTGAGGTTTTCATAGTGTACAAATATAATTGGATACAGGTAGTCCACATTAACTTTAATAACTGTTGATTAGTATCTCTTTATGGTCTGAACATGGGCTCTACATGATTTTTATATTCGGAATTGGCATTATATTTTTATTTTGCATTGCAAGTTTACTGAATGTTGGCCTCAACTCCCCATTGTTGATTTTTTATGAGATTTGCTCATAATTGTTATGTGGTCTATGAATCCAGGATTTAAACCAGATTTAGTTCTACAGGATTTCTTGTTGAATGCTGGTCTGTATTGACATCTGATGCTACACACAATTAATACATTTTAATGGACAAGATTTTTTTGTCTAGGTGAGATGGCAGAGACGAAGTTGGTCACCCTTTATTTAAACATATAAAGCAACAACTTGTTTGCTACCACGTATAGTGGACTTTATCGAATACATAAATGATAGGTGGCTGAGACGAAGGTCGGCCACAGTCGATTTTTATTATCAAAAAGTTTAACTTGGGTTCTATAGACATTTAAGGAGTTTGGATAGTTATATTTTTTCTTAACTTAAGGGTTGTTCTGAGTAACATTTGGTGAATTTCTATTTAAATTTTCTTGTATCATGTTTTGCTCATTATCAGAGTTCTATTGAGTAGACATTCTGCTTTAAGTCAATATATGTGACCTATTTACTTTGAAGAATATTCATTTATTTGACTACCTATATATATATGTTGACTTTATAACAGCATTGTCTAAAAGTATTGATATATCCTGGTTTATTTGACACTATGGACCTCACGAGGATATTGCTGGGCCTATCAGCTGATAGAGATAACTTAGAGGTTTTTGGTTTACAATAATTTACTCTTGAAAAGGAAGACCCCAAATATCTTTGTTGGTGGTTATTATTTCAAAAGTTGACTAAAAACATGAGGACACTCAGGGCCAATATTTGGCATCTAAAACTATTCAAAGCTTATAAGCTTAAGGATATTACACCATAAGGTTTATGAGTCAGGATTCAACCCCTGGTGGGTCAAACTGATGACCAACATTCTCAAAACTGGGCCCAAGCACAACACAAAGCATCCATGTTTTTTGTGGATATCTTGATTGCTTATTATGAAAGAATGATTGAGAAATATATAGAGGAGTTCACTGCCAGTTGCCAAGAGGCCAAGGTTTATGAGTCAGAAAGCTTTTTTAGCAGTTACCTAACTAATTTGGCTAGTGATTTATCAACATTAAAAGAACAGCTTGTAAAAAAGAAAACCCAGAAATTCCAAAGGGACATTGTAGATTATGAAAAGGGGAAAATCTTTGTTACTCAAAAAAGTGTTCATTTTTCTGATTCAGGTTTCAAAACAACTAACAGAAAAAAGAGACCAAGATCAATACTCAGAAAAACAGTACAGACATATAGTGGCACTTCTGAGGAGGAGTCATCCTCTGCCACTGATCTAGTCTCCCTTTCTACCCAAGAATCTCCATTTGCAAAAGGAAACCTCATGTAGACACTTTAGGCACAAGAAACATAGGGGGGATAGAAAACACAGAAACAAACACACACAACATTCAACAATTACTAGAGAAGATTGTATCACATTAAACAATGTACATAATATTTCTTCATACCAACTGTCTGATGCACAAATTAAAGTATTGAACAGGGGTCTAAACTTTGTACTGACTTTTGTGGTGCCTGAACATGTTTTGGTTAATGAATTGAATAACTTCTGTAGACTACTTAACTTGAAAATATTTTTTTCAGATACAGCCAACACTCAAAGATCTACTGGGTTCCAGTTTGGGAAATCCAGTTTTCAGCCCCCCCATGGACAAGCATGTTGCCATTTTTAAGGAATGTGTCCTCAAAAATTTACATTTTCTCATGAATATCAGATGATTAGACATAATCTAAGTAAAGTAGAACAACAAGCCCTACAGGATCTTAGTTCCAATCATGATATAGTAATTTTACCAGCTGACAAGGGGGGTGGCATTGTGGTGAAGGATTGGGACATGTATCAGGTGGAGGCTGAAAAACAACTGTCCGATCCCCTCTTTTACATACATATGGTTGTGGATCCAACTCCTAATTTTAAAAAAGAAATTGATTCTTTTCTAGACCTAGCCACAGAGGAAGGCATAATTAATCAGAAGACCTGTAGATAACGTAAGGTGTCAGATCCCATACCCCAATATTTATACTGACTTCCAAAGATACACAAACATTCCACCTGTCCTCTGGGATGACCCATTGTGTCAGGGAGGGGATCATTAACTGAACCTTTATCTGGCTTCCTCACTGAATACTTGCAACCTTTATTATCCATGGTTAGGTCTAGGTTAAAAGATACTACGCAATTTCTTAACATCATTCAGGATGCACAATTGGAACCAGACTGGTATTTATGTACACTTGATGTCACTTCTCTATATATAAGCATGCCACATTGAGCCGGACTACAGGCCATCCAGTATTGGCTTGAAAAATCACAACTATACTCTCCTGGTTTCAACACACTCCTTATATCCTTAACTAAATATGTATTGACCAAAAATGTTTTTTATTTCCATGGCAAATCATATTGGCAGGTTTGTGGCACAGCAATGGGAGCATCCTTTGCTCCTATTCATGCTGATTTGTTTATGGGCTTTTTGGAGGAACAGTTAATATATGATGGCAGTCACAATCTTTTTCTTGATCAGCTTGATATTTGGAGATGATATTTGGGCGATTGTTGGATGGTGTGGCGGGGGGACCAACTATATGTGCATGAATTCATTTGATATCTTAATGAGAATAAATGGGGCATTCAGTTTACATTACACATTGAGTACCACCAAATTACATTTCTGGATGTTACCATAACTAGCCAGGAAGATCACACTTTAGAGATACGGGTAGACAGGAAATTTCCAGAATGCAATACCTTATTACATGCCTCTAGTTACCATCCTCACCACATCATCAACAACATTCCAAAGTCACAATATCTACACATTAAATGCATATGTTCCCCTGAACAAAGCCTTCAAGCATGCCAACAAGATCTAACGAATAGGCTGCTTACCAGAGGATATCTTGAGGACTGCATTTCTCGAACAATAACCCAGGTGGATCAATTAGATAGATCTCAACTTTTAGAATACAAGGATAGAACCATTCAAGTTACCACACAGAATTCACAACCCATCAGGATAGTTACTACCTTTTTGGCTAATACCTATAGGTTTAAAAACATTATTAATAATCATTGGGACATTCTGCTTGCCCATGACCAACTGAATGGACTACTCAATTATAGGTGTTCATTTTCCTACCGTAGAGGTAGAACTATTAATTCACACTTAACTCATTATATTATGGTTTCACTGATGTTATTCATGTAATTGTGTTGTGTGTAGACAGCTCATACTGGTGTCTAATTACTTCTATATAATTGTGCTGTTACTTTTGGATAGAATCACATTAGACAACCTTGTCAGAGTGCTGCTCACTATATTTTTATCTGTGACTGCATAACTGTCTTGAGGTTTCTTCTAAAAGATTTGTTTTTCCAATTGGCTCAGTATCTGCATATTTTAATAGTTGACATTTTTCCTGCATACAGTAGCTATTTGCTCAGTTTGTTTTTTGTAATCTTTATAATATATCTTTACCATCTCAAAGTGCTTACTCTTCTCTGTACTCTTCTTTTCTAGACCAAACACCACTCTTAAGTATTCAACTGCGGTACCACCTTTAACATTCTTATAAGAAAAGCGCAGTCCAGGTCTGAACTGTCTGCAAACAACTAAAGTTAACTTTGAGTATGTGTCTACCTGCTTGAGCCAATATTCATTTTCCACTGGAGAGCACTCTGCTTTGGCTTGTAAGCAGCCCCCCCCCTCCCACACACACACACACACACACACACACACACACACACACACACACACACACACACACACACACACACACACTCATCTTCCTCTTTCTATCTTATTCCCTTCTGTTAGCTGATAGTATCCATAATATGATCAATACTGTGTGTTTGTTAATATAAACTGAGACCACAGTGGCCTACTGATATAAGGTTAGCCTGTTTTTCCACCTGAAAATGGTTAAGAAATGACTTACAATTTCAGTGCAGTCCTTGGTCAATTGTGATTGTTTCTCAAACACTAACTTGTCTTTGCTTTGGCTCATTAGCAGCAGTACAAAAAACTGCCTGCTCACACCCTTCTTCTCCCCTCCCCCTTCCCTGTTTATTACCTTAAGACAATCCCAGAGTTAAAAAATATTACCTGTGGCAGGCACCATTTTTAAAACTACAACCACCCTTGTCACTATCATATGTTCATTCATCAAGTTAACTCTGTTACCTGATTGTTTCCAGCCCCCTCATAAGAGCAACTAACAGGGTCTCTACCCGCTTCGCTCCCCACCCTGCCCCCTATTCCTTCCCACCCCCAGTGGTCCCACCTTTATTACACTCACAAACCCCTCCCATCTTTCCAGTAGCCAACCACAGCACTTACCCAACACTACCTCCTCCATCTTCCCACTACTATCACACCTCCTCAACTAACATGTACAAGCATACCTTACCTATGCTCACTGCATGCACTCTCCTTGCATATCTTACATCCTACCAAAGCTCTATTATTCCCGCACTCAACCACTACCACTGTACTACTACTCACACCACCACTCATGTCTCACCCTCACTCAGCTCCCCTCCCACCAACTCAAGAACCATCCCTATGCACCCCCCACATATTCTACCAACTATATTACTCAAACATAAAGAATCCCTATAACTTAACATAGTAACCCTCCCACCATACCTATTACCCAAAGAGCACAATCATAAAGTTTCCCTTATAAACAAACACATTCAAAAACTGAGAAAACTAATAACCTCATGCATATCAAAACTAGCCCTAAGTGGACATATCCACCCCAACCCTGGCCCTACCATTTCCAACCCCAATCCTCATAATCAGACTAGAAACCACAACTTCTCCCATATTACAGCCAATAGAAAGCCAAATGACTTCCTTCTACTAAGCCTAAATATTAGAAGTATATCCAACAAAGTCCATGAACTCCATGCCACCATAGACTTGTACTCCCCAGATATAGTCATCCTGACAGAAACCAGGCTAAAACCTCACATTACCAGTGAGCAAATACTCCTTACAGGTTATGGCATACTAACAGTAGACCAGCTAAACAAGAAAGGAGGTGGTGTAGCTATAATATTTAAACAGCATCTAAACATCCAGATCTTAAAATCATCAGCTCCACAAATAGGCAATGAAGAAATAATATATACCAACCTCAAAATAAACCAAAACAAAACCATCAACATAATTGGATGCTACTTCCCACCTGGCCAAAATATCTCTCCACTAGAAAACCTCCTCAGCTGGTCTACCCACCATCTCCCCCAAGAAACTATCATTTTAGGTGATTTCAATATTGACTGGCAATCCTGTTCCGGCAACCATCTCATGTAAACCTTCATGGCTTCACCCAACTATTCCAGTCTCCAACCAGGATAAATAAAAACTCCAGCAAGCACACTACCCTGGATTGGATACTAGTCAGTAAGAGCCCCCAGTCATATATAACAGGCTGCTTATCAGATAGCCTCAGTGATCACTCCCCAACATTCCTACTGAAAAAAACACATATACCAAGCTAAACCTGTCGTCTACCATCAGATACATAAAAAAATAAACTTTAACCCACTCACATTCATCTCATCCCTCAAAGAATGTAACTGGCATCCTCTAAAGTACCTCAGTCTTGATGATGCAGTTGAATTTTTTAATACTACCTTCCTGAGCATCCTTAATTACCATGCCCCCATAAGACTTTCCAGAATCAAAGCACAACCCTCCCCATGGCTACAGAAAACCACTAAGTCAGAAATGAAAGACAGGGATAAAGCCTGGGAGTACTGGTGCAAAACCAAGACCCCCTCAACTAGACAGAAATTCCTAGAACTACGCAATAGAGTCAAAAAGCTAATAAAACAGGACAAATTCCAATATGACCAGTCTGCCCTAGACTCTTCTGAACACAGCCCCAAACAATTCTGATCCTCCATAAACTCCATCCTCCACCCAGGTAAAGTCAATACCCCTCCTCCTAACATCCCTCACTCCTCAGAAAATATTGCTACCTCATTCAACACACACTTCACACAAACCATACTATCACTAGCTAAACAACACAACCCCTCTCCCCTCCAACCCACACTTTCAACTACTAATCTCCCCACTGCCTTCTCTTTTTCTCCTGTACCTACCTCCAACATAAAAAAAAACTCTTAAGTAAACTTAAACCCACCAAATTAGCAGCAGACAACCTCCCAAGTGAATGCCTACAAATCGCAGCTGATGCTCTGGCCTACCCAGTATCCATCTTGATTAACCGATCTCTGTCAGAAAGTTATGTTCCCACACTGTGGAAAGTATCACATATAATCCCCCTCCACAAAGGTGGACCCTCCACAGAACTAACCAATTACCACCCCATAGCTATTCTCTCTCCACTCTCCAAAATACTAGAGAGATGCATACACTCTCATGTCTCAGACTACCTCCTTACTAACAACCTCCTTTCCAATACTCAGCATGGTTTCCGACCAAACCATAGCACCACCACTGCCTTACTCTCCTTTACTAACACTATCCTTCAGCATAAAAACAATGGCTATCTCTCCTCTGCTACTTTCCTAGACCTATCTAAAGCATTTGACATGGTCCCACACAAACAACTTATTTCTGTCCTCAATAACCTATCCTTCTCACAATCAGTCACCAACTGGTTTCAGAGTTACCTGTCTGACCGCCAACAATCCGTTGTATGGCAGAATGACATGTCTCCCCAACTACCTGTCTCCATAGGGGTTCCCCAAGGATCCATCCTTGGACCCCTACTCTTCTCTGTTTTCACAAATAATCTAGCCTCTGCCACCACACATGGCACACTCATACAATACGCAGATGACTCGACCATCATCTGCTCAGCCCAGTCCCTACCCAAACTGCAAAAAGTCACACAGGAAGCCTTTTCCTCTGTTGAAACTTGGTTATCCGATGCCCAATTAATACTCAACCCAAACAAAACTAAACTACTCATCTTCCAACCCACCAAACATACTCAAAACAACTCTCACTTTAACATCACAGCAAAAGACAACACCACTATATACCCAACTGAACACACCAAATTGCTAGGAGTGGAAATAGAAAATAAACTAAAATTTGACATTCACATATCCATGACCATAAAAAAGTCCACAAAAAACTAGGAGCATTATACAGACATAAGCATCTTCTCACCAAAGCAGCAAAGATTTCAATAGCAAATTCCCACCTTATCTCCACCCTACTTTATGCCTCTCCAGTATATACCAACCTAAGGCAATGCAATTTAAACAAGCTAGAGACCTGCTACAACAAAATTGCCAAATTAGCCACAGGGGCATCCTACCGTAGTCACCACTGTCTCTCACTTGCTGAACTGGGCTAGCTTGAACTCCCTCACCTCCTTCAATGGTATCAACTCTCACTCGCCCATAAACTAGTAAACCATCCACTAGATGTCCCATCCCTCCAGAATCTACTCCAACCCTATCGCATCACCAGACCACTAAGATCCAGCAACAAAAATCACTTGCAGATCACTAAAGCCAATAACTCTGCTGGTGATGCACTATTCTCTTGCACCATAGCCAAATTATGGAACTCCCTCCCACCCACAATTACCTCTGTACCATCATGCACCCACTTCAAAACTTTACTAAAAGCGCACCTAAAAACATGCTGGCTATGCCCTTGCAACTCCCACTCTAATATCATCCACCTCATCCAACCACTACCTTTCTTTCCACTCCACTAACTACCTTGATTATAGCAAGCTCAGATGCTCATAAGCCTAGCACTTATACAGCAGGAATTTCTTATTTTAACATTTGTTAATGTCTGTCATGTACTTCACAGATAAAGATTCTAGTTGTCTACTGATGTACTATGTTCTTCATCTCTAAATATGTTGTAAGTAATTGCTATGTAAATTGTTAATCACTATGTAATCCAATGTAACTACTGTCTGTTTATTTTAACTGTGGAGCTTTTCTCCCCGGGCCTCCGCTGAAAATGGACCTACATCCAGTCGGACACTCCCGGTCAACAAATATAAATAAATAAATAAATAAATAAAATAACTAAATAAATAAATAAACACTATAATCCACCTATTACTTTACAGAAAACTCTATTTGGTGACACACTACTAGGATGTGTTCCTTGTGGTCATTGTAGTGCTTGTTCACACATACATCAAACCAAGGAATTTCTAGCTGTAACACATTCAAAATTTACCAAATAAGATGTTTTGGTAATTGCAGCAGTTATTGGATTATTTATTTGGCCACTTGTTTCTGTTCCTCATTTGATGTTGGACAAACGTCCAGCCCTTTCAGACACCGAATTAGTGAGCACTTAAGTAAAATTAGAAACAAAAGGATCTCCAACGCCCTTTACAAACACACTCTAAAACACAATACTGCTAAATTCACCTTTACTATCATAGATAAAATACAAATGAACAGGACATCCAAAGTTGGATGAAATAATAAATAATAAGGAATCTTCCTGGATAACCAGGCTAGGTGCTCTATTTAAACCAGGCCTGAATGATTTTACTTAACTTTTGATTTGGATCAACTGACTAACTGATGAATCACTTCAATTAAGGTATTAAGCCCTTTTGGGCTAATCTGTGTATATATAAGCAGTAATCAGGGTTTGCTCTAATGAATATATTTTCTTGCATTGAAGAAGGCCTGAACATTCAGCCGAAACCGGTTTGCTATGGATATTCTATTTATGGGGCTTGCCACAATAAACTTCTAAGAATTTTTATCTTTCCCTTGTGCTGGATTTTTCTTTGGACTATTAGTTACAACAGTCAGATAAACACACAATGAGCCTCTGACCAGAGGTTTCCAACTTGGATGGGTTGAATCAGCCCTCTGCTCCCAACAGAGTGCAAAAAAAAAACTCGTAATGTAAAACAAACTGGTTTTGAGCTCAAGTGCAGTAACAGATGCTTTTAAACAAAAGGCAGAATTCCTGCAGTATCATGAATTCTTGGAAATAAATTCACATTTATTTATTTATTTATTTGACATTTGTTTACCGGGAAAGTCCAACTGGGCTAGAATGAACCTATTTCAAGTGGAGGCCTAGGGAGACGATCTCCATTATTGCTGAAACCAAAACTATACAGGGCGGTCTAAGTTGGTTCAACAATAACTCAATGTACTTATACATTAGAAAACACAGCATAACATATCATAGTCTACAGTGATTGCTTTTCGAAAAGACATGATGTATAACATATTCAGGAGGGAAAGAGGTAGAAGGAAAAAAAGAAAAGATGGAAAAAAGAAAGGAAAGAGAGAGAGAGAAGAAAGGAATAGAGGTAAGCAGTAGAAGTACAGAGAATAAGGGATATTATTAGCCCAGGGTCGAGCAGGACCAGATCCATGATTTGGAAAGATATTCTTTAAATGAGAGATTAAAGAATGCATGTTTTTTGGTTTGATCTGATAATTAAGGGAAGGCTATTCTAGCTTTTAGCTATGGAGAAAGAGTACAGACTTTGTCCAGCTAATTTGCTAGGATGGTGCTCAGTGAGAAGTTGCTTATTCTTTGCTCTGAGAGATCTCTTTGGTATGTAGCTTTGGAATATTGTACTAAGAGCTGGGCAGGCCATGGGTCTATGAATGATTTGTTGTGTCATTTTAAGTTGAAGGAAGGTAAGGTATTGCAGGAGTTCAAGCCACTTGAGATTGACAAGGGGCATCCACTGATGTGCGGAGGGTATACAGTGATGTCTTGGGGTATACAGTGATGTGGAGAGTATAAAGTGATGTGTGGAGGGGTATACAGTGATGCATGTGGGTATACAGTGATGTGTGGGGGAAAACAGTGATGTGTGGAGGGGTATACAGTGATGTGGGTGGTATAAAGTGATGTGTGGCAGGGTATACAGTGATGTGTTTGGGGTATACAGTGATGAGTGGAGGGTATACAGTGACATGTGTAAGGGTATAATGTGATGTGTGAAGCAGTATACAGTGATGTGCAGTGGGTATGCAGTGATGTGTGGAGGGGTATACAATGATGTGTGGGGTATACAGTGATGTGTGGAAGGGTATTTGTTGATGCTTAGAATATTTTATAACTGGTAAATTTTTAATTGTTATTGTAGCATGTTTCTAACTTACATTGTAGGGTAGTTGGTATGTTTGTAAGTTTTGGGGCACCATATAAGAGTGTGGGCAGAAGCTAAGATGTGGGTAGAGATGCTTAGTTGGTGTATCTAGGTATTGTCTGTGCGGTAGAGAATTTTCAGTTTCTGGTGTGTTTTTTAATACTATTCTGAATATGAAGATCAACATTAAGATGTTCATCTATGGTTATACATAGTAGTTTTGCACAGGGAACTACTTCAATTTGTATCTTATTCTGTGAGAGAATGGTGAATGGACTTTTGTTTAGAGAGTGTGTTTTAGGGATGTAAAGTAGATGTTTACTTTTTGAAGGGTTAAGTAACAGTCATTATTGGAAAACCAGGTTTCAATGGAAGTAAAGGCAGCTTGGGTGATTTGTTGAAGATGAGTCAGAGTGTTGGAAGAACAGATGATAGCCGAGTCATCAACATATTTTACGAGTGAACTCTGACAGGAGGAGTTACATAAGTCATTTATGGAAACAATGAATAAGATCCCTTGGGAACTACTGCACCTCCAGGCCCTCACCTTCTGCCTACTGGAAAAATCCCAAGTCCATCCCCTCCCCCAAACACTTAAGATATT
Source organism: Protopterus annectens (assembly GCF_019279795.1). NCBI lineage: Eukaryota > Metazoa > Chordata > Ceratodontiformes > Protopteridae > Protopterus > Protopterus annectens. Next base: position 1,134,095,764 of record NC_056732.1, on the reverse strand, counting down.
ACACTCTCTCAGCCTCTTAATACTCCCCTTCTACTCCTGCTTCTCCTACTGGTGACTCCTTCCAATCTCCTCTCACGCCCTTACAGCTCTGGATTAATAGCTTCCTCATTACTCTATCTCTAACTACTCCTAACTGTAATAAGTACACCTTACATATGAACATGGCCCTCTCAACCTATACTCTTCTCTTCCTGCATCCCTTACTTCTTTTCAGTCTTACCTCTTACAACTACCACTTAGCTCCAGTAAACAAAGACCCCACAAATACCCAGAAAAATGACTTCTCTCCTATACTACAGGGTTTTTTGATCTGCTCATCTATCCTTCCTTTCCATACCCTGTTATCTAAGAACAAAACTCCCCCTTTTCATACTAGTTATACCAAAGGTAAAACTAAATACCTTTATTATTCCCCATACAAACACAAACTTTTATTCCTGCACAAGCACTACTCCTAGCAGGTGACATTCATCAAAGTCCAGGTCCCATCTCTCACTCTCCTACCAACAATACTATCACTTCTAAAGTAGCACACCCTACTTGTCCCAAAACACATATCTCACTCTACTCGGTGAATATTAGAAGCATACTTAACAAAGTAAGTTCATAGGTTCATAGGTTCATAGGTTCATACTAGGCTATCTGCCCTAGGGCATTTATAAGCCTAGCCAGAGTGTGTGTGGCTTTCACCACCCCTTAGGATGAGAATACTATACCCATTAATTTGCTGTGCCTCTGTCCAGAAGTAAATTCCATCCCTGGATTGCTTACCATAATCCTGATATAATCACCCTAACAGAAACCTGGTTGAAACCACGAAATCCTGATGCACAAATACTCACTCCTGATTATAATATCCTTCACCAAGATCACCAAAAGAAAGGAGGTTGTGGAGTTGCTATAGTGTACTCCAACCAACTCTCTCTAACATGTGCTAACAAACCTATCCCACACTTTCCTCCATCTGAAATTCTGACAGCTGACTTTAAACTTAATAACTACACTACAATTACTGTGACAGCCATTTACATTCTTCCAGGGGACAACATTCCTGTGCTGGAAATATTCTCTCAAATCTCTTACAATATATTCCAAATGAAACCATACTCTTCAGGGATGTTTATATTAACTGGCTATCTCTCTGCTCTCCTAACTTCACCTTTTGCATTAACTTACACTGGTTTACTCAACTCATCTCTCAGCCAACCCATAGCATTAATTCAAGCAATCCTAGCACTCTTCTTGACTGGATACTAGTTTCTGATCCCTGCAAATATCATAACCATGAAACACTACCCAAATCCCTAAGAGACCACTCCCCAGTAAAAGTCCTTAGATTTACTCCTCACTTCACCAGACCACATAGATATATAACCTGCCGTAAACTAACTTCTGCCCAGAGACATTTAAAGACCTCGTTTCTAGTATTAACTAGACTAATCTAAACCAACTCTCCCTCAGTGAAACAATCCACTTTTTCAACTCTAGCTTTCTTAATATTCTCAACAGCCTTGCACTTTTCCATGCAGTTCTATTTAAATCAAACATATCCCCATGGTTAACTAGTGATACTTGCACCCTAATGAAATACAGTGACAGGATGTGGAAAACATGGGTTAAAAGTAAACACCTTTCATATCTAGAAAAGTATAAAGAACTCAGAAATCTGACAAAAAAACCTATTGTTAAAGATAAAAGGAATTTTACTTTAACTCCCCCCATCTCAAAGATCAAACCCCCAAAAATTCTGGAACTCTATAAACCAAATATTGCATCCCAGGAACCCTTCTTTTCCCAATCCATGTCCTAACAAAAAAAAAAAAAAAAAAAAACAGGAGAAACTGCTACTATCTTTAACACCTATTTAATTGAGTCCATATCTGAAGTGATCACCTCAGATCCCACGTCTGCTAGCACAACAAACTCTAAAAACAACTTGACTACTAATTCCTCTGGACCCTCTCCTACTCCAAACTTCTCTACTACATTTTTTCTCAGATCTGTTCCTACTAGCTAGATTAAATCTTTGCTCTTCAAACTAAAACCCTGGTCCACATCAGCTGACAATATTTCTTCTTATTTCCTTCAGTTAGGTAGTGACTCACTGGCTGTCCCAGTATCTATCTTGATAAATCGCTCTATCTCTGAGTCAAAGGTCCCCTCTATCTAGAAAGAATTCTACACCCTACCTATACATAAAGGAGGTAACTCCACATAAATCTCTAACATTAGGCCCATTACAATCATATCCCCACTCTCTAAAGTATTGGAAAAATGCATACATAAGCAAGTCATACAATACCTACTACTGAAAAACCTGCTCATACCCACACAACATGGCTTTCACCCCAAACATAGTACTAGCACTGCCCTCACACCCTTCCTTAATACTATTTCTCTGGCTACAGATAATAACAAACTCATCTCCTGCCTTTTCTTAGACCTTTCAAAAGCCTTTGACACTGTGTCTCACTCACTTCTTTTGACTAAACTGACAACCTTAACTTCTTCACTTTTACTGTTGCCTGGTTTTCTAGCTCTCTCACACATCAAATGCAATCAATGAGATGACTTTCTGCTCTCTCCCCTTCTCTCTCAGAACAAATGGGTGTCCCGCAAGGTTCTATTCTTGGTCCATTTCTTTTCAATATCTTCAGTAATTTACTCTATACGTCATACCCCCAGTCATCCCTGGTACAATATGCAGATGACTCTACAATCATCACCATTGGTGTCACCCCCTCTGAACTCATCTCTACCACTCAGACATCCTTTCACTCAGTTGAAACCTGACTCACTAATAACCAGCTTATTCTGAACCCCAAAAAAGCAAAACTCTTACTCTTCTTACCTAAAAATCTTAACCACCTTAAACATGCCTTCTCAATACTGTCTCTCAACAATACTCCTATCATAGTTGAAGCCAACACAAAACTCTTAGGTGTCATCATAGACGATCAACTTAAATTCAACTTACATGTTAATAACTGTATCCAAAAGATGCATCTAAAACTGGGCCTCCTATATAGAAATAAAAAGTTTCTTACTAACAAAGCAAAAGTAACCCTCTCTCATGCTTACCTACTCCCTAGTCTTTTGTATAGCTCTCAAATCCTTACATATCACAACTCCTCTCTCCTAACCAAACTAGAATCAACCTACAACAAACTAGCCAGATTAGCAGTACATCAGACATACAAATCCCATCACTGTCGCTCACTGAAACACCTTAACTGACTTGAACTACCCCACCAGCTCCTCCTCTATCAGCTCCACATTATTCATTCCGTTCTATATCAACTTTCCTACTGCCCCAGCTTAGTTCCTCTTATCTCTCATTATTCCCCCACTAGATCTCTACGCAGCTCTGACCAAGACCTTCTACAGATGTATAAACCCAAGACCAAAATAGGATGTAACCTCTATAGCTACCATCCTACCATTTCTTGGAACAAGCTGCCTTTTGAAATTAAGTCCTTTAATCAACTTAAACATTTCAAAAAGGCCACCAAGGAATGCCTAAAAAGCAACTGGTCCTGCCACTATACTCACTCCTCTTAATCTTCCCTACTATCCTGCCTTACCTATCCTCTACGTTGTTTTGCTTTATTAACCTCTTCCACTCTACACCTTTAGTTCTCACAACAGTCCTTACCTCTATGATCCCTGTTGTCTTTACCATGAACTGCAACCACCTCACACTACTGTTAATAAGTCACATCTCACATCTCTCTCCCTCAAACCTGATGTATTACAACCGCAAACATTACCATTGTTCCTGTATACCTTCTAGATTGATAAATATTGTATATATATATTGTTATATAGCTTACTTAATATACTTCTTTATACTGTTACCCTAAAATGTTTTCTTTGAAATCACTCTCTAATTTGCTTATGCATAACCTTTATTGTGATGTTTGGGGAGTTTTTCTCCCCACACCTTCAGTGAAAAAGGACTACTCAGCTCATTTGGACTATCTCAGTCAACAAATGCAAAATAAATAAATAAATAGATATTACAGGGCTGTGTATAGAGCCTTGTGGGACACCAGTGGTGGTATGTTGGTATGTGGAAAGAGAGCCTTGCCATTTAACTGCCTGCTGTCTATTGGATAGGTAGCTTGTGAAGAAACTGAGAGGGAGACAGAGAGAGAGAGAGAGAGAGAGAGAGAGGACAGACTAAGGTCACTAAGCTTGTGTAAAAGAAGACTGTGAAAAACCGTGCTGAAAGCCTTTTATAGGTCAAAAAATAAGGAAGAAACAAGTTTGCCTGAGCCACGGGTTTTGTTAACTTTATCTATAAAAGATAATAAAGCGGTGTCAGCACTGTGAGCTGGTCTAAACACATGTTTAGAAATAAGAAGCTGATTTTTAAGAAGGTATTGGAAGAAATGTATACGGACACATTTTTCAGGAAGTTTTGAGATGGGTGACAGTAAGTCAATAGGATGGTAGCTGGCAATTTCAGTGAAGTTGCCTCCTTCATGTAGTGCTATAATAAATTATTTTTTCCAGAGAGCTGAGATGTAAGCTTCTATAATAGCCCTGTTAATGGGGAGGATTATTGGATATGCAATGGTTTCTGCAGCTATTTTGAGATATTCTACAGAAAAGTTGTCTGCAGAGTTAGACCATGTTTTAAGCTTAAGAAGTAGCCTCATTATAGTATTAGTAGAGACAGGATACAGAGAGAAAACTTGAGAAGTTGAGGGAGAGGTGGCATAAGGAGCTGTAGGTGAGTCAAGGCGTGAAAAAGAGGTAGAGACTATTGGGGGGTGGGTTGGGATAGTGTTAAGTTGGGTGAGTTATGGTTTGAGAGTGGGAGAACAGATGGTGGGGGAGAGTGGGATGTACTTGAAGTGACATTTATTATACATTCAATAAAGTGAGTGTTGAAGAGGATGGCAATTTGTGCAGGGGTTTTATTAGGAGGTGGACTGAGATTACTTTTTTCCCCGGGTTTAACAGTGAAGTAATAAAGGACTAGAATTTCTTGGAATTTTGTTTATGATTAGATTGTAATTTTAGATAGAGGTCTCTCTCATGTTTTGCTACATATTTTTGTCTGGTTATGTAACTGCCTAAACTGTATTAGGTTTGAGGGGGATATGTACTGTATGTGAGCCATAATTTCCAGAGTCTATCTCTGTTTATCATTAACGTTTTTGTTGTTTTGGGAAACCAGGGTGCATGGTTAGTTTTAATTCTCTTTCTGCGAAGGGGTGCCAGACAGTTTAGGATATCGAGAAAAGTTGTATTAATGTGGTCGACTGCTTCTTCAAGAGGTAGTGTTCTGAGGATAGACCAGTTTACATTTCTTAGTTTGTTGATAAATGCATGTTGGTCGAAGTTGGACTGATTCCAAATAACTTTGTAATGATGTTGTTTAAGAGGGTGAGAGAGATTTTTTAAGCACAAAGGCAAGGAGATGATCACTTAGTATATCAGGGAGGATACCTGCATTAATGAATTTGTTGGGGTCAGAAACTAGAATCCAGTAAAGGATGGAGCCCTTACTGTTGTTGGTGTTAAATCTAGTGGGAGTGGTGATGAGCTGATTAAAGTTAAGTAGATTTTTGCCAGAGGATGACAATTTAGAGGTAAAGCTCTGCCAGATATTGTTGACATCATCTAGAATAATGGTTTCATTTTTTATAGTATTTGTAATCTAGTATACTTTATCTTCCAGGACAGAAATATTCCATCCAGGTGGAATATAAATTATTGTAACACATAAACTTTTGGTATTGTTGATTTTTAGGAATGTAATAATAAGTTTGGAATTATGAAATTGAGGGATGGGATTTGGTATTGGGAGTAATATGAATTCGTATAGAAGAACACCAAGCCTCCTCTTTCCTTGGGTAGCCTGTCTGCTCTAATTATGTTATAAATGGAAGGGAAGATCTCAGAGTGTTTAATGTTGGGCTTAAGCCAGGTCTGTGTAACAGCTAGAATGTCAGGAGTATTATATGATAGCCAGGTATGGGAGTTGTGATTTTATTGCTGATGCTCTGAACGTCAAGTGTGACTATATTTAGGGTTTGAGAGTCAGGTACTGTTATAGGAGGGTATAGTATTAGGGTTGGGGTGAGAAGAAGGAGTATGTGGAGAGGTGGGGCCAGGGTTAGGGTGAATATCTCCATTCAGAGTCACTTTACAGAATTTAGGGTAATATGGTGAGATGGCGATATGGTATTTTGTTTTACAGGAATTTTGAATGGGAAGTATGTGATTTGGCTGAGAATGTTTGGACTTTTGGGAGTAAAAATGGGATTAGGTTGAAGAGTCAGTGAGATATTATAGAGAAGTTTTATGATATAGCTAGATAGTGAGTAGTTTGTGTGGGAGAGGTTGAATAAGAGAATGTTGATAGGAATTAAGAAAGTCGAGGCTGTTAGGAAGAGAAGAGGTAGAGGAAGGAGGGAAACGATAAATACACTTTGGGAAGTAGAATTCATGGTATTAGTTGGATTGTAGTGCTCAGAGGAAAAATAAGAATGAAGAAAAAAAGAGATATTAGCAAAAAGAAAAGTTGTCAGGGCTTAGAGTTAGGAGGGACTAGCAAAAGAGGGAGTTGTGGAGGGTAGGCTAGTAATTAACACTCTTAAGGTGTAGATGTCAGTTAAGTGGGTGTGTTTATTTAAAATGATATTGTTGGTAGATGTAAGAGTGGTTGGAGTTGAATGTCTTGTAGTCACAGGTGTGCAAGCCAGGCTAAGCTACGAATATATGAGCACAGCCTCACAAAAATGTAAGGATTTCACACCAGCAAGATGTAAGACTTGTACACAGTTAAGCCCTCAGGACAATCAGATAAACACACAATAAGCCTTCCACCAGTAGTTCCCAACTCAGATGGGTTGAATCAGCCATCTGCTCTCACCAGCCAATGGCATATGCCTTTTATTCTTTTGTCTATAAAAGAGTGTGTAAAAGCAAGAATGGCTTAATCATCAGTTCTTGATGTGTGTCATGCTGCAAGTGGTCATTCAGTGTGATTGGACCTGTGTTATGATAGTTTTTTATGGTTTTGTGGTGGGTGGGTTATGTTAATGCAATCATTGCTGTAATTCCATATGAACATGCCCAGTGACATGATGCAGAAGTTGTGTGCCCTTTAGAAGAAAGTCCATTAGGTAATCAATGTCATGAGATAGTTACTGCCATTTATTTGTCTAAACGTAATATAAGTAGGCTCAGGTAGCTTAATTCTGCCAACATCCATACAATGGAGATGGTGGTTAATGCACAGATGACAACAACATTGTTACATACCAGTATTTAGCTGCTGTATGTGAAATCTAAAGTTTCTGCAGTTCTCATACTAACTGATGTTAATGTTGCACCTGTTTGTGAGTTGTGATTGTATACTGTCATGTAGGTATTACACGTGTTCAACAAGTCTCACTTTAGGGCAATCTGAGATTTACAACATGATGCTATATTGCATTCAGAAGTATACTTTGACAAACTGTATTTAAATGTATATTGGCAGCTGCAGCAGGAAGTACACATATGATGATTACATTGCTAAAACTCTCTTAAACTCCATTTAATTTGAAATGACAGGTGGAACAGTTCCCGGGTATCTGATGTCATTGCACAGTACAGCTAACATGTAAGTTGTTTTTGACTTTCTATCCCTGTACTATTTTCCTATCACACATATAGATCATATCATAGGCATATACTGACATTTTGACACACAAAACCCAGATGTGAAGTCAGTGACTCCATATGACTTTTGCTTGGATAACTTGCATGTTAATATATGTCATATGACAAAGCCCCTCATTTCTCAACTACATGCATCTCCCATCTGTAACAGTTAGACATCTGTAACTATGCAGTGCAACACAGTATTCTTATTTATATGATGTTCAAAGCAACAGTTTTGCACAAGAGATGGGCCTCTCTGTATTGCTCTCTATAAATACATAGTCTCACTTCTTACCATTCACAACATGCAGGTTGCTGCCACACATGATTTTTTTCTTCAATGGACCACTACTGTTGGCAGGATTTACAGCTGTGCATGAATCTTCTCAATAAGTCCTCATTTTTATGTGTGTAATTTCCCATTACAAATTTATGTTTGTTTCTTTAAAACATATGAGGCAAGGAAAAGGTTAAAGTTATTTAACCTGTATGTATTTAAACATAAATTCTTTTCTATGTAAATGATTGCCTTTGTTTACTTTCACAATATACATGTTAAAGCCAGTGAAGTTCCCTATCTGAGCACTGCCTGCAGTATATGCAGTGTATCAGCTGTCCTTGTCAACTGTTATCTTACCTCCCAACTATCCCTATTAATTATGAACTTCCCTCATTTTGTTACACTGTAGCTCTGTCCCTCTCAAGCGTTTCCTACATTTGGTTATCCTAACATACATCTGTGGAAAGGGTGGTTGACTTATATTTACTGGTGTTTAATGACAATAATTAAAGTTGTAGCCTTCCTTTCATGCTGAGAAAATATATAATAAATTCACACTCATCTCCTTCTGTGAACATTTCAGTTTTAAAGTCATGTCAATGTGTCCCTGAGTAGCCCAGATTATTTCTGTAGTTCTCCCTAAATATTATAAAGGGGTTGTAAACAAATCTCTTGATATATAAGAATCATTTTGTTGTAAAGCTACCCCTACCTCATATTTATGTGTTCCAAAATGACTTTGCTAGTATTGTGCCGTCTGTGCATACTTCCTAAGTTTAAACTCATGCACCATCTGCTGCTTATACTGTGAGTCTGAGCCCAGCTGCACCTCAGCACCAACACTAGCAGGTGTTCTGACCATGAACAGGTGTTGTTTGATGCGTAGGGTTGTTTACCAGCTTGCATATTTGATGAGTGATGCTGCACATTGCGCAAAGATGGCCAGTTGTGTAGATTTTAGTGTGTCATGTACATGCTTGTTATTGAATCTCTAAAGATGTGTTGCTCAGAATTCTGAAAGCTGATTAGAGCACTAGTGTGGCTGGAGCAAGGTGAGTGAGGCAGTGGTGCAAAGTGTTAGAGGCAGTGATCAGCCATCCATCATCATGATTGCTCTTTAGTACAATACTGGCTATTAAAAGCCAGTTGCGGTCAAACTTGAGTATTGTAGTGTTCCATGTGTGGTCTTAATTATAGCAACTTGTTGCATCAAGCAGTTTGCTACAATTTAAAAGAAAATAAGATTTTTGTTTTTCTTTTAACTACAAACCCTGTAGTGCACCCTACAGGGTATACACTGTAGTGACACTACAGCTTATGTAGTGCTCCATGCAGGGTATATACTGTAACTACATTTGAAGCAAGCAGTTTGCTACATTTTAAAAAAGAATAAACTATTATTTTTTTCATAATAAAGTGTGAGGAAGGATGGTTTGTATAGCTGGGGCAGGACGGATGGGAGGCATGTTTTGCACCTGTCCACCTGGTTGATGTGTTACTAGAAGGAAAATATTTTTTTTTGTTTTGCTCTTCACTTGAAGAGCTGGTGGGGTTGCTGCATATGGACTGGGCACTATCACTATCCGCAGGAAACATCATGGAAACTTAGAAGGAGATCTGAGGGGATAGGGTGCTAGTTTGTGTGACCAGCACAGGGCACTGGTTGAGATAGCTACACTTCTGGATGACAGTACTAGTTTGATAATTACAAGTTCTTCTATGTGCAATGAATTAATGAATGGCATTTAGCATTTAAGAAGATTAGGGACATTTTAAGTCATTTAATGATAAATAGAGACATAATTTTAAGATTTAACTTTCTGACTGGCAGCACCAATAGGGTTTTGTTTTCTCATTCCCAACTTTCAGAATGGTGTTAATCCAGCATTTTTTTCAACCTATAGGTTTTGCAAAGGACTCTATTGCAAAGCTTATTAATATATACATAGAAGAAATTTTAAAGAAGTATGTGGTTAGTAGCAAATCTTATATAAGAGTTTATCACAATTTTTTAAAGTAATTGATTGCATTTCTAATAAGGACTTAAGTATTTGCATGTCACCAACTGTGGATGTTCCCTCATTTTACTGTGTATATAAAATATAAAAGTATAGTTTCAGAGGCAATATTTGGTACAGTAAAGTGATTTAACTTCTAAAAAAGTTAATACTGTTTGTACTCTTACTCATGTTATTTCACAGAGTAATTCAAGTACTATAAACAATTTAGTAGATTTGCAGTGGTGGCTGCATTTGCACCCACCTCTGCAAATTTGGTTATAGATCAATGCGAAAATGAAATTTTATACAAATCCAATGCATTTGCCAATGTTTTATGTTATTGTAGGTTTATTTATTTTTTTACCTGATATGGTGGATTTAAATAGTTTAAAATTTTTCTTACTGAGTTTAATGAGTCTAAAGAATTTTAAGCTTTATATTGGGAGCCTCCTTCTACACAAACTCTGTAGCTACCCTATAGAATGCCCTCCTACATGCCTCAGGCTTCTTGAAAGCTAACAGACATTCAAGACACGTCTAAGAGAACATCTGTCAACATCCGGGCTCTGTAGCTGTACATTTCCAGGATAAGTATGACATCTCTGTTTTCTTCATCCTCTTCTACTTATACCTCTGCTATCCTCTACTCTGTTACTGACCATCACTCTGTCTTAACTCACTCCACCTTCTACCTATGCCTCTCTTGACTCTTTTACCACTCATTTCATTTATATGTCAACATTTTGCTTTCCACCATGTGTATATAACTCAGTAATCTGTATTGTGACATACTTATTTCTGCAAAATGGTATCAGCAAGATCACCCTTGTATAAGTAAGATTGTGTGTGTGTGTGTGTGTGTGTGTGTGTGTGTGTGTGTGTGTGTGTGTGTATATGTGTGTGTGTGTGTGTGTGTGTGTGTGTGTGTGTGTGTGTGTGTGTGTGTGTGTGTGTGTGTGTGTGTGTGTGTGTGTGTGTTCCAGATGGTTAAGTTAGTCCAATGCCAGTCATTATATTCTTAGATGTTAAAGCAAATTTATTTTGCATCATCATCATCAGCACTTCCTTATAACTGTGGTGGTGGTGCTGCGGTAGCGTTGTCACCTCACAGCAAGACGTTGTGTCGTTTGATTCTCAGCTAGAGTGTCTTCTGTGTGGAGACATGCGTGAATGGGCGTACCTTCGTTGAAGGTTGTGCATCAGGGCTGGCAGACTCGGTACGTAAAAAATCTACTGCCAATCATTAGCGGATCGGAGTTCCTCTGTGGCGACCCCTAACCGGGAAAAGCCGAAAGACACAAACAAATCATCAGCACTTCCTTGTTAAATAATTTGTTCAGAGTCATATAGTAGGCCAATGGAGGTAGAAAGAATCAAACCCTGCTTCCTTGACTAAAGGAAACAGCTCATTAAGAGCTTAGAGCACTAACTGTCTGCACTAACTGCTAAAAATTCATACACTTCATCTTGTGATAAATCACTGAAGGTTAAAAGTCTCAGAGGTTTGCAGTCAGTCAATAATGACAGCAACTAGAGTTCCATGTGATATTAATGCGCTGCTTCTTATAGTCAAATGTACAGGGTTTGAACCCTTTTACCTTCATTTGCCTACTGTGTGACCTTCAGTAAGTTGGAATTGATAGTCACATCTGTGATGTGTTTCTATAAATACCTAGTTCCTGAATCCCTCTACTTTACTTGTAACTCATGAATTAGCATAGTGGATTAATGCTGCTATTTCCTACACAAATGGTGTGGGGTTTGTATCATTCCCACCCTGTTTTACTTTTGTCAGGCAGTTGATTCAGAGAGTTGTCTGTGAGATGTAGTTTCTGTGGTGCAGGATATGATTCCTTCAGCACTACTTTACCTGCTCAGTGACGTAGAGCCAGAACTTAATGAGACAGTGCTTTAGAGGTAACTGAAAATTTGAACTAGTCCTAAAGGTTCACTGGACTACAAGCCAAGTAACTACCTATGAGCCATAGTAGTTACGGTGTAAAGCAAGGAAACAGATTTTAGTAAACAGGAAGATCATTGTATGAGACATGTTGTTTTATTGAATGGTGACATGTGTTTATTATTTAGCTATGAATACACTGGACAGCATGAGCTCTGTGTGTTTAAAGATAATATTTTAACCATGAACACATTGCTAATTCAGCTTGTTTTCTGCAGACACAGAGACATGTAATTATAGTGTGTTTGGGCTAGAACAGTTTGCTTAGATCTTCATGAAGATGAGTAAGGCAGTGAGCTGTTAAAGAGCTGCTTTCTGTAGTATAGGGTATGATTCCCTCAGCCTTTGTTTGACGTGTGTGTGACTCTGCCAGACAATATTTATGGACTGTTCCTGACAAGGGATACTTTTTTCTAGAGGGCTGTCCCTGGTATTTAGGAAATACATTACACATTTGTCTTTTGAATTACTGCACCCTTTACATATCCACTGATTAGTGCTTCAATATGTGCTATTTGATTGTGACACCCCAGCATGTCTACTGTAGTTTAACAGGTTACCAGATGCATTTTCACTAAACGTGAGTTTCACTAGAAGAAAAGATTACTGTTTCTCATTCTAAGTCTGTTTTCAATGTGGTATGTTTTGTTTTGTTTAGAAAATGATTGTCTGTGTATTTGCTATAAAACTTGAAATAAAAGTTTTAAATTAAATCCAAATCACAGTGATAACTGTAAAAGTAAAGAAGGAAACAACATGCACACTGACAGGTTTGAACAATGTTTTATGGTAAATGGGGCAGTCATCTGCATTATTAATAGTTGACTTTAATGAAGAATTATTCAGTTGACTTTTGCATCTGCATAGATTGTATATATTGACTTAGCACATGTTAGCAGGTGGTTAATATTTTTTAGGCTCCCATCATAAATCCTCATTTTTGAAACAATGCTACAAATGGCTGGGCTTTATTATATGATGCTAGTGATCTTTATATAGTTTCATGCAGTTCTTCAAAAGCAACGGAAAAGTGTATTTAATTTATTTCTTCTTAAAAATAAGGGGTATACAAAGTAGAATGTTGATGAGGGTGGATGGATGTCTATGGATGAAAATATCCATGCTGTTTCAAAGTTTTTAAACAGTCTTTAATGTAGCTTTGCAGGACTAGTGTGTAAATTAAATTGGAATACGTTATTATGGCTACTGTATGTTTGTGTGAAACAAATTTGAAATATGTTAATTTGGTCATCATCATCATAATTATTATTATGATTATTATTATTATAATAATATTATTTGACACAGACATCTGAGAAGGATGCAGTTAAGAATATAAGTAGAATTGCTAGGTTTGGTTGATGTCTCAGGATAAAACATGGTTTACTCTGTTGAGTTGATAAAGTTAAAAAACTCTTTAGGCTGCCTTTGCAGGACTATTGTGTATTCATGTGCATCAATTTGCATTACTCTAATGTCTCCAGTTTTATCATAATCAGAAATGTAATGTGGATGCAATCAATAAAGTGGCCATAATTAATGAGTACAGATATTGATGGATTATGACTGTAGTTTGAGTTGCCTTTTATAGTTAAAAAGTTCTGAAATTGGTACTTTTTATTATTACTGGCAAATGTATTTTGTTTCCCTACTTACTGGAAAAATGCTCAAAGCTACACATTTAAAACACAGTCTATATTTTGGGACTATAATTTATAACAATAAGAAAAGTGAATCCAAAAGAGCATATGCATTTATGCATGGTTCTAAAAATGTGTCTGGGTCTCATGGTTTGAAAATAGCTCAGGGCCCATGGTAAGCTTAACCTGCCACTTTAATGAAATCACAGTTAGAGCCACTGGGTGTACTGCAAATTATTTGGTTTTCAAAAAAATATATATTTTAAAATCATGTTTCTGGATCAGGGCTACACTGAAAATATTTTTATAACATTAAAAATTATATATATAAGGACAGACATACATTGTATATTCAGTGATTGCATGTTGTCAGAAGGCAACTAAATGGCAACAAAACCTTTCAACATTTATTTTTATTTATTTACTGTATGTATTTAATTTATTTTACTTTTGCTTACCAGGATAGTCCAACTGGGATGGTACCCTTTTTCAGCAGATGCCCAGGGAGAAAAGCTCCTTACAAATAGACATAGACATAGCATGTACACAAAAATTAACATAAGCATAGTATATATACAAAATTTTGATATCAGTCCACACTATTAAGGTGCACAAAGCAAGAAACAAACAAAAATATGCATACCCTGTCAGGGTATCCAATAATAGGTTTATCATATTTACACAGTGATTATTTCTAGTTACACTAATGAGCTATAGATGTATTATAGCAGATCTAATGGGTTAATCAGTCTCTGTTGGTATTCCCAAGGGTCAATACTCAGTCCCCTTCTATTGAATATTTTCATAAATAAACATCATACCACTACAGCATTTGCTACTCTTGTATAATATGCCGGCGATTCATCCCTTATCTGCTCTGGCCCATGCATAACAAAATCACACAAAATCACTTATGGGTAAGCAATTCTAACTTACTGCTTAATGCCAAAAAAAAAAACAAGCTTATGCTATTTACTTCAAAAACAACACCATAACCAGAAACACACATCATATCACCTCAAATAATAACACAAAAATAGAAACCATAAGCCAAACTAAACTAGTCAGAGTCATAATAGATGGCAAACTCAAATTTGGTCACCACATATTTCATTCCATCAAGGAAACACGCCAAAAACCTGATTCCGTCTGTAGGGCCAAATGCTACCTGACAGATCAAGCAAGGATTACCTTAGCAACAACATACCTCTTTTTCCTTCTCTATTATATGCTTCTGCTATTCTTACAAAAATGAGCACTGCATATTAAACTAACCTAGCATCTTGTTACTACAAAATAGCTAAATGTGCCAACAAATAACCCTATAAAACTCACCACTGCATCGCATTAAAACAATTAAATGCTCTGGAATTCCCAAACCAGTTGATATGCTCACAACTAATCATTGTCCACAAGCTATTGTACTCTCTAGACAAATGTCTAGCATTACAAAATACTATAAATAAGACATTCAACACTGCTGGAGACTCTCTTTATTTCAATTATGTGTCAAAACTCGGAAATGCCATCCCCATACAGTTAAAACAAATAGAAAACCTGAATAGTTTCAAACCTTTGCTTAAGCAGCATCTATGCCAAAGATGGCTCTGTTCTTCCTACTCACCTGGCTAGATTTCTTCAACTCTTACAGCCGCTTTGCTTCCCAGTTTTTGAACATTATCACTCCTCTTCATACTGCATTAGTTTCCTAAAATCTTCCTTGTCATCTTTCTTATACATCCTTCCACTAACTACAATTCTTCCTCTGTCCATTTATCCTCCAGGTCATTTCCAAAATGTCTCCTTTCATATCTCTCTTACCATGATTTTTAGGCTGCATTACTACTTGTCCATTTGTAAATTATTACTATCCTCAAAAACATCTCAGTTTGATCTTTTCCCTGCAGCTATCATGCTATAAATGCATTAATTATTATTATTGTATTTTATTTTCTATTCAGTAATTACCCAATATACATTTTTTGTGTTGAAATGTTATGTTCATGTAAGAAATATTTAAAAATCATGTAAATAAGCTCACGTACAGATGTTTACCCTGTAATTTTAAGTGTGCTTCATGTGTAACTTAAATGTGGAGCTTTTCTCCCAGGCCTTGGCTAAAAATGGATTTCAGCCACTTGGACGTGGATTTTTCTCAGTCAACAAAGACAAATAAATTAAAAAATAAAAGTAATATTACAACTGCAAAAGTGCTTTTGTTGTGTATACTTTGCTGTGTGTTCCAGCCTTAAATGTTTTTACATTTTTTATTTCAGAAAAACAAACAGAATGTTGTTCAAGATAATTTATGAACATTAAAATAAATATAGGGCTTATACATTATTCAGACATACTGAACTGTACAAAAGTTATAAAAGTATTGGCCCAGATTCAGTAATGCCTGCATTTTGTGCTAAGCTTGTATGCCAGATGAGCAGTGATGAGTAAGGTGTTTGCAAGTTATTAAACAGCTCTGCACATTGTGCCTGGCTGCAAACCAAGGGTAAGCAGTAGAATATGATAATGGATGAACAGGTAGGTGAATTACATGTTAAGGATTTGAATCGACATGGTGGAGCAATTCAAGAGCATGCAAAACCCCGCTACTGCATGCTGTGCAAAATTTTGACCTGAGTTCCAATATTCTCTGTAATAGAGACATGAGGACATTTAGAAAAAAATGTTAATGTTAGTGGTTGTTGCTGCTATCATTATCTGTATGTGCAACAGGCTTTAATACAAGATGCTGCTGCTCCTGCCAGACCTTGGTCTAGAAAGAGTTTAGACCATGTTTGCCATATCATTGACTTCAAGATATAGAAATAATAAAGCACAACACGTGGACAGGGATACTTTAGAGCAAATAGTCAGCATCTGCCATCCTCACCCATGGGGGAGTCATGGAGAGCACAACTCAGTGAAAAAAAGGTAGGTGTAGTGTTATATATACTAACTACAGCCACATTTCAGAGACATACAGGATACATATTAGGGGTATCATATGCCTCAGCCTCAAAAATATTACACTTATTCTTCACTGCAATTCTGCAAATATGTAACATATCTGGTTTCCATGTACCCCAGAGAAGAACGCTACCACCATGCAATATTCCTATGCTATAGCCCATTTCCTCTCAGGTTTTGGTGGCCATAGACCACACATACATAGAAATAAAAGCCCAACCTGGCAATCAGGGAGGGAGATGCAGTAACTGAAAATGCTATCACTGTATCAACTGCCAGGTTATCCTAATGCATAACTGTGCAGGTAGCCCTGGCAGTTTACATGACTCACACATAAGCACACCTGTTAACTGTACCAAAGGTTTTCTAGGGGGTGACTTCCCACAAGGTCACCTAGTGAGGTATGCAGGTTATGCATTGGAACCTTAGCTCATGACACCCATGCAAAACCCACACAACCACACAGAGGAAGGTAAAAGAGATGCACATGCTTAAGCTAGAAATATTATAGACTGTGTTTTGGGCTTGTCCAAGTCATGTCTCCAATGTCTAGCTACATCTGGAGGTGCTCTGCAGTATGACTCAGCTAAGTTTCATATTATCATTGTTAGGAAACAGTTGCAACAAGGGCAACAATGCCAAGGGCACCAGTTCCCAGCAGAGCTAGCAGAGCCAGCAGACACAGATGAGGAGTCTGATGTAGAACAAGCACATGAGGATGATCCTGGCAGACCGTGTTATGCACAATATGCTAAGGTCCTGGCTCAGAGTCAGAGAATAGTGCACACACTCAAAAATTAAGAAGCTAAGCACATACAAAAAGTAACAGTGATGCATGCAAAATTAGCAGCCTTTATTTACCCATGTAATGGCTGTTATTCAAGCTTCAGACAGACTCTGTCCTAGAAGAGACACTTGTATTAACAGCATTTACCAATGTAAGTGATTAACCTGTTAAGCAAGATAAATGATTACCTCATACATAAGTACTGTACTTCTTCACTTAGATAAAACTTTGCAAAACTGTACAGGAAAGTCAGCAGCAATTCATGACTGATATATGCAGAATAAATATATAAAAACAGGTAAGCTAGCAAGGCCATGTGAAAAAAATGTTAAATCAACTTTCACAATTATCTACCCAGGTGCATGAACCATCACACTTATGTGTCCTTAAGAAATAGAAAATATAGCATAAGTATGCAAGACACAGATTAGGAATATTCCATCCAACAAAGTAATAAAACAAATATGTATTGTCCAAACAAATATCTATGGCCTACTCACTACTGTGCATCACACATTTGCTCAAGTTAGACACCCAAACAGAGACCAGGGCAATCTCAGCAACATCTGTGCAATTAATAGGACCATATTATTACTAACACTACTACAAATGCAGTTGGAAGCAGAAACTAAATAACAACTCAGGTGAACTTGGGTAGAATAAAAAAGTGCAATTCAGTACAGTGCTTTTGACAAAAGTAGGCATCTGAATAGTCAAGCATTAACTATTCACTCTGTGCATCAGACATAGGTAACCCAAAGTTGAAAAGAAATGTGCAAAGAGCAGGGCACAGTCATCATCACTTGCACAGTGTCGGTTGGGGGTTACAGGAAGACAAGGCTAACACCAAAGAAGTGTATAGGTGTGTGTGTGTGTGTGTGTGTGTGTGTGTGTGTGTGTGTGTGTGTGTGTGTGTGTGTGTGTGTGTGTGTGTGAAAAATAAGGTTAACAGCAAGTATGCATTATCAGTACCTGTAGCAACAGATGTAAAGAAGTTAATATTAATGATTTATCTGTGTGTGTGTGTGTGTGTGTGTGTGTGTGTGTGTGTGTGTGTGTGTGTGTGTGTGTGTGTGTGTGTGTGTGTGTTGGCCTGGCCAAGATGAGGAAGTATACCATGTGGGTTTGCAGGAACACAGTCAAAGCAATTGTGCTAACACTATGCCCTGACATCCTGGACAGGTGTGTGCCATGCATGGGAAAAGATCCAGTTCACTGCCACTGCCCTCAACCACATGAACTGCCTCTTCCAGGACTTGCACTGCTTATTTCACAACCCTGGTGAGAGGTCACGGTGCTACCTGAGCATAAATAATGTCTGCTGAATGAGCTCTCATCATGCCTATATTCACGAACAAGACCACGTGGTCTGCTGTGTCTGGGTGGGGACACCTCAGTCACTGATGGAGCAGTGGCAGTAATACCATTAAGTGAGCAGGATCTGGCATGGCCATGTCAGCTAACATCTGACAATGTAGTGTCTCTTCAACAACCTAGATGAAGACTATCTCCCAGCAGGCATTCCATTACAGACATACATGATCCAGTATGTCATTCATCTGGTCCAAGGACTCATCCATATGGTTCAGGCAGTCATGCATGTCAGAATATATCATCTATAGTACCCTGACTATCTCTTCCGAGGCTTTGGTGGTGCTTGCCTGTGCCTCCACAATAGCCTTACACAACATTTGGTAGCACCTATTGACACATCAAGATCAGGGGGATGTGGAAAGAATGTCTCCTCTGAGCACCTTTAATGACTCCCTGGTGTGATATTCACAATGGTTAGGGGACTGGTGTGGTATTCACAATGGTTAGGGGACTGGTGTGGTATTCACAATGGTTAGGTGACTGGTGTGGTATTCACAATGGTTAGGGGAAACTACCATCATCACTTTCAACCTGTCCTGTCTCAGAAGGCTTCATATCATTGGTATGCATAGGCAAACTGACTGTGCCCAGACTCTGGGTAGGGGATATGTAAGCCACAACCTGAGTGTCAAACTGGCCCTCTGCAACCCCAGATGGTGACTCTTCATCACCTTCATCAATATCAGGGGCTACTGATACTCTGACATCAGGCAGTAGGAGCTCTACAGTGTTGATGGCAGGCTCACCTGTGATTATAGCAATAAAACATAACAACAATAGAAATAAAAGAAAAACTGATCAGAGGTGTGCTATTTAATCTTAAGTAAAGCAGCACTAGATGCAACTACAAGTAAAAATCCTGGTAAGAATGATTTAAAGATCAACATATAAATAGGTACAAGGTACAACCCCTGCTATAAAACACGCTAAACACGCGTTTTCCAGCTTGTACCAACTCAGCACAGATCCTTGTGGTGGCCTGCAGAGTGATCCAAGCAGCAGAGAGCTAAAAGAGTGACTTTCTACCAGATATAAGTGTTTTTGTGGCTTTCCCACTGTTATTAAGCTAGCGACTGCATTTCGCCTGTTTTACTGCTACTTTAAGTGATTTCTGCATTTTACACTGTTTATTGCACTTTAAGTTACTAATTGTTGCAAATTGTTTCTGTAGGCTACACACTAAAGTGCGCTAGCCGATTTACAGCATTTATAGCATTTACTGTCTGTTTTTTCCTTATCTCTGTAATAAAACAAAAATCTCTTGTTTTCCCACCTTACTGAACTAGAGTAGTCCAGTTTCAGAGTTGCTGATCCCTGGGCTTTGTTTATAGTTCCTGTTACTGATCCATTGCCTTATTAGGGAGGAGGGAAGTTTCTTTGCTTACCAGTGGGAGTAGGAGGCACTGAGCGGCCTTTCTGTCCGATTTGGTGAAGTTTCAGCCAGAAACTAGTAGTCCATTGGTCGTTTTGGGCCAATTCCTAGCTCCCTTCAGCCCCCTGCTATAAAACACGCTAAACGCGCGTTATCGCAGAGTTGCCACTGTTGCACACAAGAGCAGCGGCGGTTAAACAAGGTTAACTATTCGGGCCATCTAAATTCCACTCTTCAAATTTTCCCTTAGAACTACCTTCCTCGAGCTGTACTGCTGATCTAACCAGCATATCCTATAACTGAAAAGTTCATCTCTACTTGATTCCCAAGTAGACTATTCTCTATCTGTAAAGCCTAGCACTTACTCCTACAGTACTTGCACCTTGATAAAGCACTCTTATTATAGATAGTACCCCACCAGCCTAAAACCCACTTCCCCGGAGTCCTTTGAAAGTCTCTTTATCTACTACTTCTAGTATGTCGAGGGATCAGTTGCTAGTGTCCTCTCCAGCTCAACTGGTGAACCTGGAATATTGAGGCAATGTTACAATTGCCTCATGTACACAGACAATCCTCTCCTCCTCCCACAAAACACAAATACATGTGAGAGATGCAACTATACGGCCAAACTGGAGGCTGAGCTCTCTCAACATAGGACTGGCAAGACCAGACAGGAGGAGAAGGTAACCACACACAATACATACCCAGTCACACATGGTACCATCACAACTTCAAATCATACACATACTCACACAAAGACATACTCGGAGGCTCTGATCAAAAATTTACCAAAACAGCAGAGGCCACCAAAGCAGACACCCAAACAACTACCACCTCACGACCCAACACATGCAACACATAGACCACACAGTCAGAGTGTCAAACAGTCACAGCCCTTAAGGCCAAACAAAATGCCAGACACACTTGTCATTGGTGATTCCATAGTCAGACACACTGACGTCCCGCCCACCAGACTGAGTAAGGAGAAGGTCACAGTAAGCTGCCTGTCTGGCGCTAGAATCCGCCACATAACGCAAGCACTCAGGTCTCTCAACAGCAGGTACAAGTACGACTCAGTCATTGTCCACGCTGGTGTCAACGACCTGAGACATACCTCCTTGGACTACATGAAAAGGGACATCGAGGAGCTCTCTGATTATGTAGCCCAGGCAGGTATGACCCTGACCTTGAGCAGTATCCTACCTTCACCTAGAATGATGCCACAATACAGTGATAAGATGATCAGCTTTAATAATTGGCTTAAATTCTGGTGTCATTCAAAGGGGATCCAATGTCTGTCTGCCTGGGATGACATGCTGGACAAGCCACGCTGCTTCACAAGGGACGGCTTGCACCTGTCACCCCTGGGCTTCCGGATATTGGCAAAGGCTCTTGCCACCCCATAGTGCCTTTTAGGCAAGGCTCAAATTCTAAACCTACCACCCTAGAACACCAAAAAGGAAAAAACTAAGGGTAATGCTGCTCAATGCCAGAAGTCTCACTCTCAAGATGCACGCACTCGAGGCCCTTCTCAATATGGAGAACATCGATGTCTGTGCTGTGACAGAAACCTGGTTCAAGGCTCCTGAGAGCACCCCAGCACTAACAGGTTTCACCTCATATCATGCGTCCGCCCCAAAATCCGGACAACACCAAGAAAGGAGGAGGTGTCCATATTCATAAAGGACACCCACACCTCAAGGTTGGTGGCAACGCACAATGCATCGGAGACCATCCAGGTGCAATTAACCATAGGCAAGACTGCTCTGCAATTTGTAGCATGTTACAGGCCACCCACTCAAACTCAGGAACCTCACATGGCCTTCCTGAAAACATTGGAGGGGATAAATGTATCTCCAAACACCATCATACTAGGTGACTTCAACTACCCTAATATAGACTGGGAACACTACTCAAGCCCGAACACTCTAACCCAAAGATTCCTGGAGTTCATAAACTCAAATGCCATGGAACAACTAGTCACCATCCCCACAAGAGGAGAAAACATACTTGATCTCATCATCACGAACATGGGATCAAAATGTTCAACACCGAAGTATACCCCTCACTGGTGAGATCAGATCATAAACTAATCTCGCTGGAGGTCCTCATCCGCCCCAACTGAAACAAAAAGACCACAGTGAAAAACTTCTCAAAAGCCGATTTCACACTTCTAAAAACTAGTGTGGTCTCCTTTAAGGCCCCTGAGCCAGTGGTAAACATTACTCAAACCGTTGAATCACTTACAAATGCCTTCTACCAGCACCTACAGGACTGCATGGATCAGGCAATCCCAAACAAAACTAAGACTCTCTGTACCAAAGGCAAGCATCCAGTCTGGTGGACCCCAGCCATAAACAAGCTCTACAACAAAAGGAGGAAGCTACTACAAGATAGAGCAAAATCCTTGAAAGGTAAGACACCTTTGATCATTATAAGTAAAAACTAAGAGCTCTCATAAAATCATCCAAGGCAAATTTTGAGAGAAAAATCGCCAAGGACTCTAAAGACAATCATAAGGCCTTCTTTAGCTATGTTAGAAACCTAGGAGGAAACTCCCAGATATGCTCAGAATTAGTTCAAAATGATGTGAAAATTACTGAACCTACACACATTGCTAACATACTGGCTGACAGGTTCAGTGCAAACTTCTCCCCTCCCCAAAAGGAGAGATATCTATTCCAGAGGATTGTAGCCCCCAAACATCTCCAACGCCCAGGTGAGAACTGCCCTCACTAAGGCAAAAACACAACATCCATGGGACGGATGGTGTCCCCGGCTGTGTGCTTCATGAACTCAACGAGGAATTAAACCCACAGTTAGGACAGCTGTTTAATCTTAGCCTCACCTCAGGATACGCACTCAAGGAGTGGCGACGGCGACTGTGGTCCCACTTCATAAGGGCGGTGCCTCCACAGACCCTGGAAATTACTGCCCCATTAGCTTGACAAGCCTTATCTGCAAAGCCATGGAGAGGATCATAATGGAACTCATAAATAAAGACATAGGGAACTTGCAGACTTTGGATCCAACCCAGTTTGGCTTTGTCAAAGGCAGATCCTGCCTCTTAAACTTGGTTGACTTTTTCGAGACAGTCACCAAGGCCATTGATGAGGGAAAGGCAGTCCATACAGCCTACCTCGACCTGGCAAAGGCCTTCGACACAATACCCCACTCAGGTATCATCGAAAAACTCATCAGCTTGAATGTAAACCCATACATCACAAGATGGTTTGCAAACTGGCTAAGTGACAGAACCCACAGGGTCAGAGTTGCTGGAGCCATGTCAGACTCAAAGCCTGTCACAAGTGGTGTCCCACAGGGCTCAGTCCTGGGTCCACTCTTGTTCGGCATCTACTTTTCTGAAGTACAAGCAAACACAGGAGGGTTATGGCTGACAAAGTTTGCAGATGACTGCAAACTGGGCCATAGTCGAAAACACATCTGACACAGGTATCCTCCAGAAGGGCCTCACAGAAGCAGATAACTGGTGCCAGAGCCATGGCCTGAAGTTAAACGCCAAAAATGCATAGTCATACCCTTCGGGAAAAACAAGGTTACCCCTAGCTACCATATAGGTGGCAATCCACTGAGCACAGAAAAGTCATCAGGGATCTGGGGACCCAAGTTGACAGTAGCCTTCGCTTGACACTCATGTTGCTAAAGTAGTTAGGAAAACCTTCTATATCGCCCACCTGATCATGAAGGGATTCACATCTAGATCAAGGGAGGTCATCGTCCCCTGTACTCATCACTCATTAGACCTATGATTGAGTACAATGCCCGCTCGAATGTATCTGACCAGACACCTGCTGCAGCTTGAAAGGCCCCAAAAGTTCCTCACCAAAAGGATAAAGGGTCTCAAAAATATGTCTTATGCTGCCCGACTGAAAGAACTCCAGCTCTATTCAGTCTCATACCGCTTTCTCAGAGGTGACCTGTGCCTGACATATAAGGCCATGTCAAACCCAGATTTGATGAATATGCTTCACCTCAAAAAATCTAGATCCCTCAGAACCACAAGGGTGGGAGACTTAAACCTTGACACGGTTATAAATAGAACGTGCTGGAGGGACAGATTCATCACCCAGAGACTCCCTATGCTGTGGAACAAAATCCCGGTACATGTGAGGCAGAGCACCTCGCTGGCCTTGTTCAAGAGGAATCTTGACCAATGGATGGGAGATCGCAGATATACCCCAGGGATTACTTCAGTGTCACTGCTTGACAGAGGCACAGAAAAATGATAGGCATAGTTTTTATTCAAACTAAAGGGGTGGCGAAAGCCACATAACTATGGGCTAGGCTTATAAATGCCCTTGGGCAGATAGCCTAGTATGAACCTATGAACCTATGAACCTATGAACCTAAAACATTCTGCCCATACCATTTGCAGGTAGTCATAGAACCTTAATACCAGATGTGCTTAGACAAACAAAATGGAGATGGCTAGAGGTATGAGAAGTATGAAACAGAAGATGATGCATGGAAAACAACCCTATCTATAACGCTACAAAACAATTTTATAAAATTTATCTCTGCATATATTTGTATATGAATGGTATACCTGGACCATCAGCAGTAGACACCCATTGGTTGTCTTCCACCTCTGCAACCATACCCACTGGTCAACTCCTCTGTGGTGCCTGGATCCCTTATAGTCAAAAGGAACCTCTCTTTGTCAGTGAGAGGTGGGTCATCAACAGGCTCACCCCCATATCTCTCCATTCCCCATGCAACAGTACTGTCTCTCTTTTTTGCCTTGGTGATCATGTCAGAGGCTCGATGTCTGGTAGTGTTGGAGTCATGACTATGATCACTCACAGCATTTACATCATTGACTACCTGCCACCAGATATGGTCAAGGAATGACATATCATACATATTTTTCACTATGAGACATGAGCCATGTTGAGGGAGGGTCTGGACTATAACCTGGTTCCCAGCATCTGAGAATGCAGGTTTCAGTGTCCCAGAATTCTTAAGTGGCATAGCCATGTATGGGATTAAAAAAATAGGTATCTGACAAATCAGCAGGGCCTATGTGCTTGCAAGATAATCTACACTGGGCAGAAAACATTTATGCAGGCATTATTATCAACTTATGCACAATGATCTATATGAATACACCCATCTAATACATAACTGTTACCCTCACCATAACAGAACTGAAAAGGGGAAAAGAAATATGTTAGTCTGGAATGTATAACATCATTACAAATGAAACAAGTATATGGAATGACACTTTCAAAATAAAATAAAATAACATTTTGTATATTCAGATCTCAATTAACAATCCTAAGGACATGTGTTCACAGCAAAACATTTGCATGTAATACAAGTCAATGATGATTTTGTAATAACAACTGTTAAACCTTCCTTACAAAAAGAACATTGCAACTTGCAGACAGAGCTCAGTTATGTGATGCAAATCAAGGACACACTACAAATGAACCATTATCTCCAACCCCAGCAGCCCCAGATGTCAAGAATTTAACCCTTCTAATCAGATAATATTTGTCTATGTCAGCCATATACAACAACCTAACCATAGATCATTTCTGAAATGTCACTTTAACAAATGTGTTCACATGCTCAGAGAAATGTCATCACAAACACATGGAACATAAGAGGAAGATTATTGCATTAGCAGCTGGCTCAGATGAGGTCACAGCAGATATGATAAAGATGCTGAATGAGATAGGGGAGAATGGCTCCAGAGGCTATTCATAGCAATGTGGAGAGAAAGGTGTATCCTAGATGACTGGAGAATAAGCATACTCATGCCCATGTACAAGAACAAAGGGTACATCCACAATTGTTGGCAGTACAGAGGTACCAAACTCCTGTCACATTGCATGAAAGTTCTTGACAGGGTGATTGATAAACAGATATGCAAAGCAGTAGAAAGTAAGATGGAAGGTGAGCAGTTCGGATTCAGATCAGGACGCAGCACAACTAACCCAATGTTTGCAGTGAGACACATAGTCAAGAATAAGGTAGACCAAAAACACTGAAGGACCAAAGAAACAAAATGAAGCAACAACTTTAGCATAAAATAGTTAGAGATGAGGAAAGAGTAATCCTAGACTTGGAGAAAACATATGAAAAGGTCCCAAGAAAGTTGATTTGGGCAGTACTGCAGTGGTTTTATGTCAAAGAAACATTGGTGGAATTAGTGCAGGCTATGTACATGGACCCAATGACTCAAGTATGAGCAGTGTTCAGCCTCACAGAAGCAGTTCCCAGTGAGAGCTGGTGTGCACCAGGGTTCAGCTCTGAGCCCACCGCTGTTCATACTAATGATAGACTACATTAGCAAACAGGTCAGAAGGGACAGATTAACAAAGTTGCTGTATGCACACGATGTCCCATTACAGGCAGACACTGAGCAGGAACTTCAGCAAAGGATAGGGGAATGGAATGCAAAACTGAAGGCACATGGGATGAAACTAAGTACAAATAAGACAGTGGTAATGGCAGCAAATTAGGGAAATCAGAAGAAGCTTAGAATTGAGATAGAAGGGAAGACAGTGGAACAGGTTAATAGCTTCATGTATCTGGGAGGGGTGGCTGAGGAGAAGAGAAGTCTGAATGAAGAGGCTGCAGCCAACTGGCATAGAATGTCAGGTGCAGTATGACAGAATAATGCCAAAGAAGCTGAAAAGTAAGTTGTACAAAACAGTGGTGTGACCAGTACTACTGTATGGTACAGAAATCTGGGCAGTAAAGGTAGAGCAGACGAGGAAGCTAGAGGTGATGGAAATGAAATGTCTGAGAAGAATGGCAGGGTGCACACTGCAGGACAGACAAAAAAAATTGAGGACATAAGAAAAGAAGCCAAAGTGACTCCAACTGCAGAAAAAGTCAAGGAAAACAAATTATGGTGTGTGCAAAAAAGCAGAAGACAATCTGATGAAGAAGATTTGGGACTGACAAGAAGTTAATGAGGCATGAGTGTCAGAGAAGATATAAGTGTGGTACTGAATCGAGAGATATGGTGACACTTAACATGAATCCCTGGCCCCATGTAAAAAATAGGGAAAAGGGGTCGATGATGATGATGATGATAATACCTTCTCTAAAAACACAAATGGGCAAAGTGTAGGCATCACTTTCAATTTTCTATGAAGACAATAATAAAATCATAACTGTAAGTAGTACTTGTAACAAATATAACATACCTTGACAGGGAATGAAATACAGTTCGGCAAAAAGAATGCAATGGCTGCACTTTAAACAGCTGAATAGCAATATTTTTTAAGTTGGTGAATACAAGCTGTCTTCTCTACTATGATACAAGTTCTTTATCTCCATGTTGTGTTCATGAAGTGTAAATTAACCCTTCTGGACACTTTTATTATGTTAACAAGATATCAGCTCATTGTCTTTCCTGAATCACTCAAGCTGCTCAAAATGCACAACAGGTAAACATGGTGCGAGTGCCTACTTGATGTAGTGCACATGTCAAATGCCAAGCAGGTAAACATGGTGTAAGTGCCTACACAATGTAGTGCATATGCCAAATGCTGGGCAGGGAAACATGGTCTGAGTGCCTACAAGATGTAGTGCACATGCCATAGAAGTACAAGAACAAGTAATCAGAAGTGGGGATAACTAATGGATTGCAAGTGTGACTCATTACCATTACTTCATGACTAAGTGTTTAACACTCTTACAAATCTGATGTACACTTACAGAAGGTGTGTCTGGGAGAATGGACTTACAGCAAAGTTTATTACACTGAGTGACCACTTTTATGAAACCATGCTTAAGATTTCACTATACCTCTAAATAAAACAAGTCTACTTTGAAGCATCTAAAACCCATAACATCTAATTTCATAACTTTGAGACCAGAACATCTAAAATCCAAAACATCTAAAACCCATAACATTGAATTTCATAACATCTAACACTACAAATCAAAAGAAAATAACATTCCCTCCACATATAATGACACCAAACTACCAAACACACTTTTTATTTCTGCAAGGGGGCAAATCCCCCTGCACCCCCCACACCCCCCCTGTAAATTAAATATACCAACTCCAAGATCGCACTACAGTGGGAAAAGTTAATTTCCTAACCCCACAGTATCAAGCCCCCTGCAGAAACGTAGTAAAAAGTGTGTTTGGTAGTTTGGTATCATATGTCGTTATATGTGGAGGGGATGTTATTTTCATGTGATTTGTACTGTTAGATGTTATGAAATTTAGTGCTATGAGTTTTAGTTGTTTTGGGTTTTAGATGTTCTGGTCTCAATGGTATGAAATTAGATGTTATGGGTTTTAGATGTTTTGAAGGGGATACAAATAGAAAATATATGCAACTCATATAAAGTACATAAAACTTGAACATGCAAACAGAAATGTTTCCAATAAAGGCAGATTATAATGCAAGCATTTTACAAATACATCAAAACTACCTAATGGTTACAATAGAAAGGGAAGAACATACCCTTGTATTGCATACTTCTGTTTGTAACATGACATATTTCAGTAACATAACCTGTACAAATATCCCATTCAGGCAGACTTCTACAGTGAGAAAACAAAGGGCACGTGTAAGAACATAGGAATCTTAGTATTTGTGGTCTACTTTCTGTATCCCATAATGTCTTTGTTGATATGGCAAACAATGTTAATCTTTCCAATTTGTAGTGATAATGCAAGGTTTTCACAGGTTAATTCTAGAGAGGGTAATGTCTGTATGAAAGTAGGGATCCTTAATATCCAGAGTTTAATGTTATAAGAGTACAGAGTTGAAAAATCATTACATAGAGTGATTGTTCAGTTTACTTTATTTATTTATGTATCTGGCTTAATACTTTTCAAGATGCATGGAATCGCACATTGGTGACTGCCAGCAATTACTAACATTGAACAATAGTTCACTTCCCAAGGCAAAAACTCATAACTTAATTTGTAATATCATCGCTAGAGTGAATGTAACTGGCACCCTAGCTCTTCCATCAGCAGTCTGCTGATTGCAAAAAAATGGCACGTGTTATGTAGCTTTCTCGGTGGCTCAATGTGTTAATGCAGTAAGATATGAGTAACAGCACCAGTAATACAGGGTCTCATTCCAGGTTTTGATATTTGAAGTTAGTATTAGTATTCACAGTTAAAGAAATGCGTGTCCTAAAACCTGAACTATCGATTATAGTAATAGCACATTTTATATGCATGATCTAACAAATATGACCTGGATTTAAGTATGAGGAAGTAAAATCAACAACAGAATGTATTTTGAAATACAGATATTCAATCAGAACTACTGTATATATGTCAGAACAAGTAATCGTGAAAGTAATACATCTCCTTTAAACAGGTGTAAATCCTGAGCATATATGATGTGTAAAAAATGACCTTATGTAAGTTAATGTGTTGCCCCTCCCTCAAGAAGTGTCATTATATGAAGGCATTTTTATGTGTAAGAGAAATGCAAATTAACATGTGCAAATACTGTTAAAATAGTGAATGTTTCAGGCTAATGTCACAGGTGCAGGGTTCAATGCTAGATACTTAAGAAGGGCACTGCTTGGATAAATCAGCAGACTGATTAATTTTTTTTTGTTTATTTATCTATTTTTTATTTATTTTTTATTTAATCTTTTGTCTTTGTGCAACTCTTGGCATTGCACAGTGTTGTCTGTCAGTGTTCAATGTCAGTGAATGACTGTTAACTCCTGAAGCAAAAACTTAAAATATTATTTGGTGTGCACAAAGGCTTAGCCATCAGTAGAGTAAATAAGACTGGCACCAGTGAACTTCAGTCAGCACTCTAGACAGTACAGAGTGCAGAAAATGCACCTGTTTTGTATTTTTTGTCTGTGGCTCCTCATGTTCATAGAATCATATGTGTATACTAGATTAACAACCACTAGGGCCCGTATAAACCTAGTCATGCAACCTAAATATGACCCGCAAATTTGACTTATTTTGGTAGTGATTTACTGACTGCCTCTGTCCATCAGAGATATAGGATCCAGACCAGGGGTGAATTTCCAATTACCCATTCATCAGACCAAGTTTCACATAAATGGAGATAGGACTAATTCTGCTTCACATGAATAGGGAGCCTTTTCCCGATTATAGGAGTTCCCTGAAAAACATACCTGTCTCTCCAATGTGTTCTGTTTATGTCACAAGCAAAATTTAGGTCATTTAGTCTAGTAGTTCCGATGCTATTTGTTTTGCAGATGTGCAAAAGATTCATCAAAACAGGATCTAGGGATGCCTTGTATGCCAGACAAAGATCATCTGTCAGTAGTCTGTATGATACCTAGCAAAGAGACAATTCTTTGAGGTGATTAGTGTAGGACATTGTGTTTACTCCCTGTATTCTTTTTTGCAGATACCCTTTGTGGACATTCCAGTTGCTGCTTGTGTCTGGTCAGGTACATACTGAAGAGAGCATTATATTCCATGATGGGTCTGATGAGGGCTGAGTAGAGTGGTATGATGACCTCTCTGGACCTAGATGCCATGCCTTGCTTATAAGTTGAACAACATAGCAGGATTTTCTTACTACCTTGGACACATGTTGATCAAAGGCTAGGTTACTATCTACATGAGTTCCCACATCTCTGACTACTGAATCAACTTGCAAGGATGTTTTATTGATGACATAGTTATCTGGGGTGGTAGACTTCCCAAAAGGTATTACTTGATATTGAGTTTTAAGCCATGGCTTTGGCACTCAGCATTTGTCTATATTAGACCTTCCTGAAGTGTTTTCTCATTCTGGGAGGATTCAGTGACTGCTCCCAGTTTGCAATCATCTGTTTAGCCAAATGCCTCTGATATTGACTTTGACAAACAAGAAGTAGATGCCAAAGAGGGATAGGCCTATCATTGAGCCTTAGGGGATTCCACTGGTGACTGACCTCTTTGTGGAGGTTGCATCACTGATTCTAACCTCCTAGGTCGTATCAGTGTGCCAGATATCTATCCAGAATCCAGCATGTTATAAAGGGGTTTATACCTAGTTTTGTAAGATTGTTGATAATGCCTGAATGTGATATTGTATCAAATGCTTTAGCCAGATCGAGGTAGACAGTATGCAGGATTTACTATTCATCCATTACCTTAATGACCTTTTCAAAGAAGTCCACCAGATTCAGTAAGCATGACTTTCCTTTGACAAATCCAGATTACAACTGATCTACTGTCTTGAGGTCTCTTTATGTCCTTGTTGATAATTTCCATGACAATTCTTTGAATGACTTTGCAAATAAGACTAGTCAGACTAAGGGGTTTCTAGTTTCCAGGATCTGTTGAAGGTCCTCCCTTATGTTGGTGGATGACATTTACAGTCCTCCACTCATATGATAGAAAGTCTGTTTTAAGACTCTAGTCAAATAGTGACTTTGGGGGTCTAGATAATTTATCTTTTAGACTATTCATGAGGCATCCTGACATGTTATCAGGGTCCACTGAGGCCATGTTCTTAGCCTTAGTGAGTGCAGTCAGTAGATGCTCTCAATTTATAGTTGGAGGGTTATGTTTGAGGGTGTTTTTGAGGGGATGTTTGAGGTAGAAGTGGGAGTAAAGTTGGAACTGGATTTCTTCAATAACAGAGTCACTGTATCACTAGGCTCAATGAGTGTGACATCATTAACCATCACTTCAGCACATTGCTGTGTGCTGCCTTTGAGGTTTCTGACATAGTTGTAGAAGACCTTATGGTTATCCTTCACCTGGGATGCTATATTAACCTCAGAGCTGGCTTGGCTTGACCTAATTAGACTTCTTAGTTGCCTATTTTCTTTGATGAGAAAGTTTCTATCTTTATGGGAATTACCCTTCCTGATTTTTGCCATATTTTTTCCTTTTGTTGTATATCCTGTTTAATTTGGGATGCCACTAGGGTGGTTTGTTTCTAAGGCTACACTTGGGCTTACCTCTGGTAGGTGCAACAGCTTCTGTGCAGCTATTGATATGTTTGTACAGAGCTTCAGAGATCAATTCAGTATACACTGCTGTATTCTCTGTGTTTGAAAGGGCATGGAATTTTGACAATTCATCACTTAATAAAAGGCAGTTTTCCTTGGAATAGTTCCTAACTGCTACTTGTGTTAATGGGATCATGGAGTTGATTTTGATTTAGAAGGAAACGGCTTTATGGTCAGAATTTACCAGAGAGGATGAGACATTGGGGAAGGTGCAGTGCACTCCCATAGTTGTAAGCAAGAAGCCAGTATGTTGGAGCCTCTAGTGAGTGTATTCACTAGTTCATCAAGGGTGTTTGTATTTATGTAGTCCAGGAATCTCTGTGCATGCAGATTTGAGGCCGTGTAAGGTTCCCAGTCTATAGAGGGGTAATTAAGGTCTCCCATGAGTAAGGTATTAGGTCGGATGGTAATTGTCTTCAGTAGGACCAAGTATGCATTGCGATCTTCTTGGGACATGAAGGGTGACCCATAACTGACTAGGATATGATACAGGATTTTGTCTATGGTAATCTGCATGTAGATAAATCCCAGTGAATCATCCTGCCTGACCACCCTAGAAGTATGCTTGTTATTTATGTATATTGAAATACCTTCTTCTTTAGCCCTTGCCTGTGCAGTTACTGTTCTAAAAGTGTGGAAAGCACTGAAACCTTGCACAGCTGAGGTATTCTCTGCTGCTTTAAACCATGTCTTGGTAACTACACAGATATCTATGTTTTCGAGTTTGAGGAGGGCTTGGAGGGAGTGCAATTTTTACTCTAAACACCTGGCAAGGAGCAGTAACACCTTGACGTTCATTTGAATTGATTGTACTGTGTTGGTAGGTTTGTCAATTTGGCATTGGCTAAAAAAGGTTCTATGGGGGGGGTGAATAACATTTCAGCCAGTATTCAAAAGCATAGAGGGGGTGGTGCAGACCATCCTTAGCAAAGCGTCCTTCGAAGCTGACAAATATTGGATCCCTTTAGAATGACTCCAGAAAGAAAGACAGTTGTTGAAATCAATCATTTTTTGTTTATATTGTCATCATCTTAGGTGATGGTAATATGCTGCTCAATGCAAGGCTTATACCATCCTGAGACACATAGTCTGAAAGCTCTCTTCATAAAGTTCAGGGAGGTACATCTCAGGTAATTTACACCTACATGGACTATGACAGAATCATGCTGGTATCTGTGGTGGTTCAGGCTCCAGATAAGCAACTAACAGTTATCTTCTGCTTGTTCAGCCTGGTTAGAGGGGCACTAGTATATCTTGGAATGGAGTGCCCTGTGGTAAGAGTCCTGGGGCATACCTTTCAACTGTACAGATTTTCCCAGAATGTCCAGATTTTTGTCTCATATTTTTGGTCTGTTCCTCATAAAATTTGTGGTTTTCTGGCAAGTCACCGGGATGATCTGAGGAGGTAAGTCACTAAATAAAGACATACATTTGAGTTTCAGACTTCAAATCCTTCAAAAAATGTATGTTAAAACAAATACTGTTACTCTAGCAACTTTATAAATTTATAAGTGCAATATTTAAATATGTCCCTATTTTTGGGCCTTTGATCCCCATTTTGTCAGGCTTTGCCCAGATTTCTTGCGCTAATAGGTTGAGAGGTATGCCTAGGAATTGTGTTTGCTTGCCTTATGGGTTTAGTGTTTGGTGCTCCACTATGAGTGACAGTATGTGCGGTGCTTTTTCTGAGCACCTTTGGGCTTGCTGAGGCAAAGCATTGACAATGTGCTGTCTAGGCAATATTTGTTGGTTAGGAAGATTGCTTGTAAGTGCCTCAGCATATGTTAGTCTGTGTGTGTGTTGTGTACTATGTGAGGTGGGTGCTGTGTGGGTGGGTTTGACAATCTGCTGTGCATTTGCATCCCAGAGTGTAACCTCCAATCATTGTGTAAGTACACCTCTCACATACTGTGTCTGCTGCTTTAAAGATTAAATAGTTGTCAGTAAACATGACACAATTGCTACATTGTTTCAAGATGTACATAACCACCATGCTGGCTACAGAAAAGTTAGGAAATTGCATATCCATACTGTCCAGTCCTTTGATTTTTGAGCTACAAGGATGTGGTGTATTGAGGTTAGAAATATTAAGGGTAATTTATCTGAGCAGATTATGCTAAACAGTAGTAAAATCTACTAACTTTAATGTTTACAACATACTGAATTACACTAAATTTGATGGAATTGCCACTTGACTCTGAACTAGCTGCTCTAAGCTTGTTGGAACACAAAGTATTCACACTGTATTACTGCTTTACAGGATACAGCTATATGAACCGTTCTTTCTAGGTGTTGCTATTCTACAGGGCACTGTTAATCCATGGAAATGCACACAATTTATAGCAGCACAAAAAAAAACAAACCACTAACTGATTAGCTGTCTGACCAATAAAATGACTTCACTATGAGCCCTTTTCTGTGTTCCTCAACTCAGATATACCAGGCAAACACCTCCTGCCGCAAGATGAATAAACCCATTCCTCCTAATGTAAAATCACAGTAGAAGAGACCCACAAGTGCAATGCTACCACAAGCCACTTAAAACAATAAACTGGAAATCCCTTACTGAAGGCAATTTCAAGACAGTCTTACAGCAGTTCATAGGTTCAGAGATTCATAGGAGGTTACTAGGCTATTCACTCAAGGGTCGTTTTGAGCCTAGCCTGTTATACCCATTATATTTCAACAGAAAATGTCTATTCAATGCCTAACAATATTATTAGTAATGACTGCCTAAGAATATTATTAGTAGACTGCCCATGTCAAAGGGGGATGTGGGAGCTATCCCCAGCAAGAATTTGTAGCTTCCCATCTATTCATCCAGGCTCCTTTTGAACAGAGTCATAGAGGTGCTCTGCTTAACATGAATTGGTAGCCTATTCCAGAGAAGTGGCAACCTCTGAGATGAATTTGTCTCTCCAGCATATCCTATTTAAATCACAGGCCAGATTTAGGTCACTGGAGTGGGTAATTCTAGTCCCATTTGACTTATGGAGGTGTAGCAACTTCATCAGGTTGGGG
Source organism: Protopterus annectens (assembly GCF_019279795.1). NCBI lineage: Eukaryota > Metazoa > Chordata > Ceratodontiformes > Protopteridae > Protopterus > Protopterus annectens. The sequence goes on along the minus strand of NC_056732.1, from coordinate 1,134,060,743 downwards.
TCAGAGATTGCTCTGTAAGCCAGACACAAGTCTTCCCTAAGCAGCCTATATGCTACTGAGTACAGTGACAAAGACTTCAGTCTGTCTGTGTAGGGCATGTGCTGAAGTCCCTGGATCTTCTTAGTTAAAAGTCTCTGGAGTCTCTGCAGTTGCTGTAGGTGCCTGGTACAGTACATACCAAAGGGGGCATTATACTCAATTATGGGCCTGATAAGGGAGGGGGGTTATAACCTCTTTTCCTCTTGAGGCTATGCCTTTGCTAATCAAATGTGCAAAGTAGAATGCCTTTCTTATTACAGTGGACATGTGGCAGTCAAAGTTTAGGTCACAGTCTACTTTTGTTCACAAATCCCTCATACAGTGTTCATACTTAAGGTATTATAGTTTATTTGATAGATATTAGGGACATTGCTTTTACCAAAGGGGATGATGATGCATTTTTTTCATTTAGTTGTATTCCATGGCTTTAGCACCAATTGTCGGTCTGTGTAAGCCCCTCTTAGAGTACACTGACATTATTTGGGGAGTTAAAGAAATTCCAGTATGACCACCACAACTGTAGAAGTAATAAAATTTATTCACAAAACAAGGGTAAGCACTTTCGCTGTTAACAACTGCTTCTTCAGACCAATAAACATAAAAAAATCTACTAAGGTACGCCAGGTCTAGGAAAGTACAAATGAAAGCAGGCTGCTGGATGCATGCCAGAAAATGGTAGGTGGAACATGCAGAAATGTAAAGGGAAGGTCAAGAGGTAATCCACGGCAGCCAAATGTAATTCAACACCAAAGGCACCACAATAGTAGTTCCGGTAGTAAAACACATAAGATACCCTGTAGCTACGATCGTACATACACACCCTATGATATCATCGGTGTTCACAGCACAATAGTATAAAATGTGAAAGCACCCTACACACACCTGTGTATTCCCAAACACTGCACCATAGGTGTAAACATACGGGGAACTTTTAAAATGTACATGTTGGGAGCTGCCATAGCTGTGATTCATCAGCATGTGTTAGAGTCTGACGGTGTTGTGGAGGATGATGCCGACAACCACTGCAGGCCCCGGAGGAGGAGAAGAGTGTTCAGACCAAGGGTAACCTACCAGGGGCTACATGATCTGGAGATAGTAGAGTGTTACAGGGTGGACAGGGACATCTTACAGCAAATAGTTGAGCTGAGAACCAGAAACAACAGAGGGGAACCCATCCCAGTGGACACGAAGGTATGTGTAAGCATGCGAATACTAGCTACAGGTACCTTTCAAAGGCCAACTGGAGATATAATGGGGATCTCACAGGCATCAGCATCCAGGGTACTACACCAGTTCCTGGATGCCATGTTACCACATGCCAATGAGCATATATACTTCCCCCGAACTCAGGAGGAGTTGACCAGCAATATGAGTCACTTCCACCATGTGGCACACTACCCGGAGGTACTGGGTGCGATAGACTGCACGCACATACAAATCAAGTTACCACCCGGTTAGCATGGTAGGCAAGGGATTCCACTCCATCAACTGCCAGGTCATGTGCAATGCCCAGGGCATTATCATGGATGTGTGTGCTGGCAGTCCTGAAAGCTACCATGACTCCCATATCTGGCATGCCTCACAGCTGTATCAGGTATTTGTCAGGGAGGACATCCCACATGGCCACCTTGTGGGGGATGCTGGCTATGCACTGGAGCTGTGGATGATGACTCCCATCAGAAATGCACACACACCCATGCAAGAACGCCATAATGAGGCACACGCACAAACCAGAATCATCATAGAGCATGTGTTCGGGATGCTGAAATCACGGTTCCGGTGCTTGGACACATCTGGTGGAGCCTTGCAGTACTCTCCAGGCACATGTGCCCACATCGTCATAGTATGTGCCATGCTACATAAAATGATCCTGCGGAAACAGCTGCAGCAGGGACAAAATGGTGAAGGCCCTCATAGCCCATCGCAATTGCCAAGGCCATCACAGGCACAGAGGGATTCAGACCATGAACACACTGTGCCAGCCCCAGTAGGCAGATGGAGGCGTGCCCAATATACCTACGCCTTGGAAAAGAGGGAACGTATAGCACATACTCTGACAGTGTAGGCCCCTATGGACTGATACACCTCTCCACCTGCACACACAGTAAACTGGATGGCACACAAACACGACCACCTGTAAATTGTAATGTATAGGTGGCCCACTATGTGAATCCTACATAGGCAGCTCTCAAACATTGTACACACAACAGCTATTGGAACACGGAATGTCAACACCTGAACAGTACATGCGCCTATCAGCATATGGTGGTGCTGTGTGTATAGGTACCCAGGTACATCGGTAGGTACATGGCCAATTGTCAGAGGCCATACACCAAATGGGGCAAACAGTGTCCGCTGTCGCCACAACATCGAGTAACCAACTGTCGCTTAGAGGAGCAGAGGCAATTGTGGGAGCACATGTGTGTAAGCACTGTTCTGCACACACTCAGCACGGAGTCCCTGCTGCGTTAATGAGGGGCTCCACATAATATAATCATGGATGTTGTGTCAAGGCATGGGGTGTACCCATGACAGGTATTAATCACCCCAGCATGTTCCACCTACGGTCGTTTGAAGGTGTAGCACAGTATCGTGTGTGGCTCACTCTGATATACATACCCAGTGCCGGAGCACATCCAGTAAACATCACATGGACATACAATTAACTGGACTCATCAATATGTAAACTAACTGAGTTACCCATGTGAGTGCAGTATGGAGTAATAGCCATAGTATACTCCACGTACAAAACGACATAACACGTGTACAAATCCCAGATGGCCATGTGTTAAATGCAGTGACCGTTGTGCATGTTCCCGGTCCCACGTCCTGCAAGGAATGTAACGTAATCCCGAAGGCACGAGTAATGCATGTCGGATGCAGGTCATCAGATCATGTTTAGCACACATTAGCGGGAATATGCATTGCCCACTGCTGGTAAGCGACGTTTAAATATGACTATATGGATATGCGCGAAACAAGGATAAGCTTCTTCGAATATCACGCAGATCACGGTCAATGATGTCCAGAACAGGTGAAACCAGCATTATTCACCCCTGTACTAATAGCGCCTGCTCTGAAGGGTAAAACGACCACTGCCAGGTGTAGAACATGCAATCATGTATAAAATCACCTAACACTGTTGCTAGCCAAGATGTACCTATGGTAGGGTTGCCACCTCTTCAAATGACCAATGTGGGGCATACGTCAGATGTCTGCAGGCTGACACATGCACCCGGCCAGTACGAAAATCAGAACTTCACTGTTTTGCCTAGATAAAAGCTCATTCTTGTAATGTTTACTTACTTATTCTGTTTCTATAACATATAGGTGGTTCAGATACAGAATAACTGTTTTATGCAACTATTACATAAACTATAGGAAATAAGTATGTTCTAAAATCTCAGGACATTTGCCATGTTTAAACATATTTTGCAGGACACAACTGCCCAAAGAGGGACTATCCCTCACAGAGTGGGACAGCTGGTAACCCTAACCTACGGCAGGTGAGTAATGTGACAGGTACAGACACAAACGTGCGGAGTCCAGGAAACAGTATACACCAACAAGTACACAATGAAAGGTGTAGCTTGCCTGTCACTTTCCGCATCAGATATATATATATATATATATATATATATATATATATATATATATATATATATATATATGTACACATATATACATATATATAATACAGATAGAAAGGGTGATAGAGTGATATATGTTGATATATACGGATTCAGCGATATCTGCAAATATATATAGATAGGTCAACGACATTCATAACACCTTGGAGGTACAAATAAATGGGATACCGCCAACTATGGAATGTGTAACATACCAACATGCGTAACCACGAGGCTGAAAGACCAAAAGAACACAGTACCGGAACAGTACAACCGCGAGTAATAGTATGATGATATGAATGGACATTTAGCTACCGCTGCCGGTGTTGCAGTTCATGTAGGTACTGTGTTCAACTGTGTTTGTGAGTGCCGTAGTCTGTGTATGTGTGTGTTGAGGGTGCCATGTGCGTCTCCATGTGACTGTAATGTGTGTGTGTGTGTGTCCGCATCATGTGTCTGTTAGTGCCAACTCAGAGGTAGATCATTACGGTAGGTGTGGGTATAGCTAGCCGTAGGCATACGGTTACCACCTGTCCCACATTAGGAGGGACAGCCCCTCCCTGGCAGGTGTGTCCTGACTTAAAACATTACAAAGGGCAAATGTCCAAGATCATAGGACATTAATATGTCCCATATATAATGTAATAATTGCATTAAATAGTTATGCCTGTATGTAAGAAACGTAAATGTTACATGCAATATGATAAGTAGCCAAAGTCCAACAACAATAGGTATGTATTGAGGATAAAAGTATGTGCTATCCTGTGTATTGACCATGGCTATGTGTTGACCTGTAAACACTGCTGTGTGTCTCGCAAGTGTCCAACAATGGCCATATGAAAAGGTGGCAACCCATGGCAAAGAGGTTCTGTTACCAAAACAACCGCAATGACTGCAAATATCTGGGACAGAAATACACGGGATAGCTGTCATGTAGACATATCCTTTTACATATTGCTGCAATTCCAGAGGTATGGAAGTATCAACCTCACCTGCATACAATATAGAAACCAATTAACAACGGCCCAATGTACAATCCCGTAACATAAGTCTACTAACTGATAGCTCTTTAATTAGGGACAGAGCCCACACACACATATATATGGAATATGTCGAAATGCAAGCCCCACAAACCTGTATATGCTACGTACACCCACCAACATCCCCACACTAGAAACTGTAGCAATACAGACTGTAATAACAGCACAAACATCCAGTCAATTACATCTGCAGAACCGTCAACATACCTTGTGAGAGACACAATTAAAGGCGCCATGCAAAATTGCAGCTGTTGTATAATGGAACAAACGGCTATGTTACAGGTTTTGTTTGCAATAGTCCGTTATCAGATGTTGGGATGACAGGTACACCCACATGTTGAACCACATACTCTAGCTGTCACACACAATCCATGGGGGACATGAATCCAAAGTATACTTGTCTCTATGCATAGCAGTTACAATTACACATAACAAAACACAATAAAGGCCATCTCCCCAAAGGTAGGGCAAATGGGCAAGGCCCAAGTGGAGAATTCAACTATACCCCACTGTTGCCGCATAATTGGCAAATGGAGTAGCTGCACAGGTGATATGCAAGTAATTAGTCACTCAGGAACACCAATTGGTGGCAGGAAACCACATGTTACAGGTATCGACGTATATAAGGATGACTTGCCAGACATTGAAACCGTATGCTCATACAAAATACCTGTTTAAGCAGTGTGCGAGAGATAGAGACGAAAGTCCGTAATGATAACAAGGTATGTAGAACACTTGGTATGTAAGTTTATATATAGCATGTTTTGTATTAATTATTTACTGTATGTATAGCCTGGTTTGCATTAATTAAAAGTGTCCGCAATGCATAAAGTGGGAAAAGGTATTTATGTAGTGATGTCTTGCTGAGCATACTTAAGCTTGTAGAAACTGTGCGTCCAGCAGTGGGCCACAAGGTACACATCACAGACACCACAAGGGATGCTACATAAGGGCTTTAAACAGAACAATTCCATACAACCCGCCGTCAGTGGTAGGGTATGTCCAACAAGTACGTGCCATAGCAGGGGATAGTATATGTTGATATACTATCACAGTAGGCATGTGTATGGACATATAATGACAATGACATGTCTAAGGTGGTCCCGCTGTGCAAGTATGCTTTGCATTATGGGATACTATGTAAAATATGTGTAATGTATAGTATTTTAGGTAGATATGTCAGATATTCTACACAGCATAACAGGCATATCATGCATATCAAAGGTATCGTCTATTGGCATGTACAATAACAGGATACATATGGCTTGTAGGCATGGGACATTGTAATAGCATGATAGCTAATCTAAATGGAAGGGCTACCAAGTAACCATGCACAAAGGACATGTAATAGCCTCACAGGTTCATAGTGGGGTACTATGCAGTCTGGCAAGTCTATGTGTAAACACAACTACAGTGTTCGCACCAGTGGCACCTCTCTAGGGTAGTGTCCTGTGAACAGCAGAGCCATGTGTAACCTGCACCTCTGCACAGTAGAGCCACTGCAGTGATCCCTGGTGTACATGTGTCTCCCAACCACCAAGGGAGGTATCACATGAACAGTGCTACTGAGTGTCCCTGCGTGATGTACATAGGACTCATGTTCCAAAGCATGGTGAGTGTCCGGTTTGGGAATGTAACCCTCAAGCACATCCCACTCATTGTTGTGTGTGTGCACATATCCATGAGCATGTTGCTCACAGTGGCTTTTGCTTATGTCGCGTATGTGGAGTATATCCATTAATATTGTTGTGAACATGGGCCCTGTCTGTTCAGCAGAGGTCACCCCTGAGTATGTAGTATGCAAATGTGTACAGACGTGGTGTCCATAGTTCAACTGCATACTTTAACTGTCAAAGTTCAATAAACGTCATGGCGTGTTAATGTTGTGGTATGTAAAGCTGTAGCTGTTGTGTAAGGTACACCCTAAATGGGGTGGTGTACCCTTGAATGTGTGTAGAAGTCTTGAGTTCAGAGGTACAATGGGTGCCTGTGTACCAGCTACACACCCAGTACAGATATGTGTGGCCATGTAGAAGGATATCCATGCCACAGTGGCAATATGGTAACCACAGGAGTGGGTGTGACATACGTGTGTACTACAAACATGTACAATGTGACATGTATGTAGGGGACTACCACCTATGTGATAGTCAGTGAGTGAATGGTGTAATGCAAAGGTGATGTTCATGCACCTTGTGTCATGTAGCTTGAGGCCATGATATTCATATCAGGTATCTGTCACAGTGACATCCATATGGATGGAGTCAGTATCAGCTGGTGGATCAATCATGGCACTTTGTATGCAGGGGTTTGTAAAGCTAGACAGGGAAAGTCCCTCTGTGCTAGCCTGTACCACAGGGAAGCATATACTGAACATGAGGGGCCCTATGACTGAGGACTGTGGTATGCCAAATGTAACTGAAATGCAGTAGGTACTATGGTATGCTACCCTCATTGTGTGTGTCCTGTCCATGAGCCACGTTGCATAACATCCTGAGACATATGGTACGATGTGCAGGTGGACGTGTATGTTGTCAATACCAGAATGGAGAACGGTGCTGAAAGGCAATGAGAGGACAATGTAGGATGTGTGGACTCCCGTACCATCATCAACTACCCTGGCAACTGTATGAAAGGAACAGAATCAGTGAAAACAAACTACGGACTCCTTGTACCAGCAGAAACCAAAAACGTAATCTTAACGCAAATTTATTTTCAGTTCACAAGCGTTTTCGCCACGCAACGACGTGGCTTCCTCAGAGAAATTCAAATACTAACACTTTACAAGTTCTTTTTATAAGAGAACTAAAAAGGAAATGACATCACTACAGGATAAAAACCTAAAAAGCCTAAAAAAAAGTATATTTACATAAAAACATATGTGACGTAAAGTTGTCAGTTTAAACTAAGCAATCACTAAATAATTAATAATTAATGAATGCTCCAATTATGGAACATATAAAAATAAATCACTATGAAATGTCTCCATGTAAAAATTCACTCACTATACAACAGGGACACAATACAAGTAAATAGTCTACTATCTAAATAATGGCTAGTAAACGTAAACTTTTTATATAAAAATGTATATCATAGAAATATGACATAAAACATGTAATAAAATACATTATGTGTTATCCACGTGTAAAATTCAATTACTGAATCAGGTTTATTAAATAACTTAATTCATGTTAATAGAGGTCAACACATTAATTTTAATTAACAGTGAGTACACTCTACTTTTTTTAGCCAAGAGAAATTTATCTCAAATAGCTCCTCATCTTCAAGACTGCAGAGATGTTGCAGTTCTCGTTAAGGCCTGGATAACCAAAAGCATCAGTTCTCAATTGCCACTCAAGTTCACGTAACTCTAAGAGTAATGAAGTAGGCCCCCCACGTATATTGGTGTTAACCTGGTCAATAGCCATAAATGAAAAAGAATGGCAGGGGTGGCTGTCTATATGTTTTGCTAGAGCGTTAGTTTCCTTATTTTTCCTAATAGCATACATATGCTCATAGACTCGGTCGCGTAATCTGCGATCGGTCTTCCCAATATAGAACGAAGCACAACACTCGCAAAAGGCCACATATACAATGGACCTACTTTTACAATTAAGTGGGTATTTTATAATGTACTTTTTGTCCCTAATTTTGTAAGACTGACCAGTTTTCATTTTATGGCACCAATTACAACTACTGCAAGTATACATCCCTACACGTCTATTGAAGCTCTTACTAGAAAGGTCTCTTTGGAGGAGCTCTTTAAGATTAGAATTTCTTTTAAAGACAAAATTAGGAAAAAGTCCTAACTTCTCTGCTAGTCCTGGGGTGCTCAAAATATATTGCCAATTCTTCCGTATTATTGGAATGGTTGACGCTGAATTAAAGCTGAAAGTGTTAATGTAACTTACTGAAAAGTCACGTTCAACACTGTGACTTGCATTGGCATCTGATGGTGAAACATACACAATTTGTGTCATTGATGTATCGGGGGTGCTAGATATCAAACTAGTATTACTTTGACATAAAATAGGTCTTACAAAATTAGGGACAAAAAGTACATTATAAAATACCCACTTAATTTTGAAAGTAGGTCCATAGAGTGGCAATTGAGAACTGATGCTTTTGGTTATCCAGGCCTTAACGAGAACTGCAACATCTCTGCAGTCTTGAAGATGAGGAGCTATTTGAGATAAATTTCTCTTGGCTAAAAAAAGTAGAGTGTACTCACTGTTAATTAAAATTAATGTGTTGACCTCTATTAACATGAATTAAGTTATTTAATAAACCTGATTCAGTAATTGAATTTTACACGTGGATAACACATAATGTATTTTATTACATGTTTTATGTCATATTTCTATGATATACATTTTTATATAAAAAGTTTACGTTTACTAGCCATTATTTAGATAGTAGACTGTTTACTTGTATTGTGTCCCTGTTGTATAGTGAGTGAATTTTTACATGGAGACATTTCACAGTGATTTATTTTTATATGTTCCATAATTGGAGCATTCATTAATTATTAATTATTTAGTGATTGCTTAGTTTAAACTGACAACTTTACGTCACATATGTTTTTATGTAAATATACTTTTTTTTTAGGCTTTTTAGGTTTTTATCCTGTAGTGATGTCATTTCCTTTTTAGTTTTCTTATAAAAAGAACTTGTAAAGTGTTAGTATTTGAATTTCTCTGAGGAAGCCACGCTATGCGTAAACGCCAGAACTGAAAATAAATTTGCGTTAAGATTACGTTTTTGGTTTCTGCTGGTACAAGGAGTCCGTAGTTTGTTTTCACTGATTCTGTTGGTTTTTATACTTGGTTTCACAACTGTATGAAAGGAGCCCACCAGGTGTAGCGGCCATGCTCCGGCCCTAACAAGTCCAACCCGGGTGGCATCAAAGGACCAGAGCCCAACAATGTCTCTGTGAATGACGTCCTTGATGATGTGCCCCATAGCCATGCAGAACAGTCCAATCAGGTGTGTAGGGCTATAGTCCCACTCGTGCATTGTGGTGCCACCTTTGTGGAGTGTGATAAATGTTGCTGTGTGTCATTCAGGGGCCACAATGTCTGATACAAGGCTATTACTGAATATGGTGGCCTAGTGGGGAGACATGTCGTTCAGAGGTTTGTGGACATCACAGCCTGGGACTTTGGAAGGTGACATGGGGCCAGTGTCCCAGGACATATAGAGTGCAGGTTAGTACTGTGTAGGTGTGACCGCAGGGACACCGCAATGTTCCTGCATGGATTGTGGCCCTGTAGTGAGCGAGAGGGTGTAATGTTAGCACTGAATCCATCCGCCAGCATGTTGCCAACATCACCTGGGTCTGTAAAGTTCCTGAGTGACTGTTGTATGTGAGAGCAGATGTGGGTATTGCCATTGACTACTGACATACCACCATAATGCCTTGTGGTACACCCCATAATGTGTCGCAGTAATGTTTACGTAGCTAGTCTTGAAGTATGTGATGAGGGATCCCGTGGCCCTACCGAGGCTGACCAGTGAGCTACCCCACCCATGGGATTGTACACCACTGTGCAACAGCCTCCACCTGTTGTTGTACATTATGTCCATGGAATTTGGCCACCAGAGTGGCGTCTGTTATCTGGTGTGTACCATCATGGCTCTGTGTGGAGTAGCATGATCCATGCAGTCGTGTATGTACTAATGAAGTGCACTGGGGTATGTTTCAGCATTTGTATGTGCATTGTCCATCTGCACGGGTGTCATGACATTAACAACCACTGTCATAAGACGTCTGTAGTAGGTGTTGTAGTACTCATGTACTGTGTATGCCGTGAAGTGTGTGGTGCCGGGATGTGGCTAACAAGGTTGATTAGCATATGTTCAGAATCCACCAATGAGGGGATAACCCCAGGTGTGGAACACCAGTCACATGTTGGTAGTGTTCATGTCAAGGTTAATGTTGGTCTTGGAGGTGGTGTGTATGGGTTGATCCAGCCGAGTGGAGGTTATGACTCATGGATGTGTCGGTACATGAGTGGCTATCCCAGTTAAGTGTGGGGTAGTGTCAGTCACACATCAGTAGTAGCTGTCAGAGCCCTACTGTCCAGTACACCAACAAATGAGGTCTGGTAACCATGTGGTATGTTGTTGAATCTGTAGCTTGTTACAATGTGTATAGTGGTTCCGGACACAGTTAGTTGCACGTGGAGCACTTCTGATGCATTGTGCTAAGTAACTAGCCAGGATGTGTGTACAACATAGTGGGATATGGGAACACCTCAGCTGTGGGTGTGCCAGTCCAGGTATGTGCCTGAAAGGTATGGTCTGTCTATAACCTGTCATTGCAGGTGTGCTCTGCAGAGCCTAGAGGCAGGTCCCAGTCACTGCAGAGATATTGGAGCGGTGCATTATAAGGTGTGCCTTGCCTGCGTGCTTCACAGAGGAAGATGCAAGCATTGTGTCACATGACCCCATGCCTTGCTTGCCAGTTCCCGTTCTGCCGGTGACTGTTATTGGAAACTGTTGAAGACAGGCAGTATAGAAGCAGCAAGAGCCTTACATGTGATCTGTACTCCCAGGGCTGACAGGTGCAGGTCATCTGTGCCAAAGCATTGTGTTTGACTAGGTCAGTCAAAGCGGACAGATACCAGATGCCTGTGGAATGACAGCAGAAGCATAGGCAACTGTTGAAGTGACACAGTCAGTGGTTGTACAGTGGTATCGGGTCCGGATGAATGCATAATGCTCCCCAGGGCTTGGCCCACACCTTCAGGGCTACAAGACTGGTGAGCTATTGCATGTCCCTGCACACGTAGTCTGTGAAGTGGCATCTCAGGGCAGTCACACTAACATGGAGAATGACAGTCACATCATACCTGGTGAGGTGTGGCATGGGTGCATACGTTATGTTGCAGAACCAGTTACCCGACAGCAAGATGTAAGCGACTATCGCCTTGTGTAGCCTGCTGTGTGGAACTGCAGTGTGACTGCCTACAGAGTCACCTATGACTGGTGTGTTGTGTATGTTATAACACCCTATTGGCTGTATGTGATGGGCACACATGAGTCTGTCGGCTATAAGTTGGTGATGTTGTGTTCCGTGATGGGGGCTGCCTCTGGTGCCTACACAGAGTATGGAGAGGTACTGCACAAGTTGTCCTCGTATGTGTGGCCTGTGGTGGAGATCATGTGAGTCTATGTGATGAGTGGGGTGTGTTGCAAATGTTACACATCCCCACATGACTGTCAGATGCAGACAGGGTTGGTGACAGCATTACCTCCAGCAGGGCTGCATAAGTGCATCCCCCACAGCTGTAGTGTCGTATGTTAGGAGGTGAGCATTGAATGTGTACATGAGACAATTGCTCTATTGTCACATGTATGACATATCCATCATATAGACAGGCAATAGCACTGGTACGTGACAGTTGGACATGCCTGTTTATACAACCATGTCTCACAGGATATGTGAGTTACATGTGCACAACAACTGTTGTACCATAAGCAAGCTGGAAATTTTAGGACAGCCAGTGTACCTGTGGGAAATGGTGTGGAATGGGTGCTATATTAATCAGTAGCTCATGACATGCTCACAAGTTCTGAACAAGTGCCTAGCATGACCATACAATACAGATAGGGTGTTGGATAATATCAACCCACAAGTGATGACGACAGTTATAATGATTGGCACCGCACTATATCCCTGCTGAGTATGGTGTGCATGTCCATGAACCATTATCACTGTAGATGTTAGCAGTACAGATGTACAAGACAGTATGGATGTTTGATTACAAATACCTTTGTATGTCACAGGAGTGCTCTACCAGTGGCCTGTTGACAGACTCACAACTACAAAAGGTGCTAGAGTGACATGTGCATATCACCCCAGTGCCAGCTACAGTAGAGCAGGGTTAATGTGTTGTACTCCACCCTCATTGTAGCCCATACCACACAGACAAATGTTAGGCATCTGTGCATGTAAGGATGTGAATGGACATGACCTATGAGGAATAGCTGTGTCAGTGTTGTGAACAACATACAGAATGGGCTGTGTGGGTGAGGTGTGTGACATATGTGCACATTCTGATGGATGATATCAGCATTGTCACAGCTAGGTGAACATTCCTGTACCCATTAACTACCACCTAGGCTGTGGTCAACATTATGGACACTGTGTAAGGGATGGTGCTGTGCAGTACACCTCCCTGACTTGGTGATGTATCCAGGCCCCTTAGGTAGTCATACGAAGTACCCATGTCATGACAGGGTGCCATCCACGAGCACGGAGATCATTGGACAGGCATATACAGCACTGGGGTGACCAATATTGGATCACATATCACCTTTAAGGGGTAATGGCCATGCGTGGATGAGTGATACCAGCCTTCACAATCCTCACCTCCACTATGCAGCATGCTGTCTACCTTGCATAAAGACATTTGCTACACCATGGTGATTGACATGCTACATGTCCATATCCTGATCTGTAAGACGTACGTCATGGACATCCACCGTCCTAATACTAGGATCACCACATGCTGGACAGATCCATGTGCCATACTTGTGACGTACTCCCGCCAAACCATGCAACCCTGTCCATCAAAGCTGCACATGTCATCCCAGTCATACATGGTGCGATGGCTGCATGGTAGATGTAGTATCAACTGTCTGGATCAGTAATGTGGCACTGATGCACCTCGCGGTGGCATAATGGCTGTCTGTTACAGCTAGGAAACCTTGCCCATACATGCTATGGTTGATAACCATCCCTGCAAATGATGTCCGACTAGCCATTGTCCCATGTCTATCACATGTGTAACACAGGCGATCCTTGGCAGGATGTTGAACAGCTGTACAGTGCTGTGTAGATGTATATGGCAAAACACATGCATGTACAGGTTTCCATGCATATGTGTGCATTGTCACTGCTCAAGTCCATTAAGGCTGTGTCTGTGTTGATATGTGACATATACACAGCATCAATGTCAACAGCATTACCGTGGACACATCCAGGCATGTGCAGATAGGTAAGAACACCAGTGCAGGCAAATAGACATGCCCACATCAAGACAGCATTCACATGGAGTATGAACACTGTAATGAGGTGACACACATATATGGTGATGATATCCAATGCATAACGGGTGTTACATGTGTGTGACACAAACACATCAGTCGTGTCAGTGTCATGATGATTTGCAAAGATAACTGTGCAGATGTACTAGATGTCATAGAAATGTATGAGCAGCAGTATCTCTGTACATCTCTAAAAGTGTGACCTGTCACCATCATTATGTCTTACAGATAATGCCTCATGCACGCCTTCCAGTGTACAGCCGCCAGGAGGATGATGTCCTCATCCTGCACCTCCATGAGAACTACGAGGTGTTGTTCAGCCATGTGCTACAGCATGCCCAGCAGTGGGATGACCTGTGGCAGGATCTTCGCAGGAGGGTGAGCGATGTGGGTGGCCATAACCGCACCTACCAGCAGGTGCGCAGACACTGCACGGACTTGATACGACATGCAAAACAGCGTGCTGCTGCAATTGCCAGGGAACAAGGTGGAACAGGTGGTGGGCCACCAACCCAGCCCCGACTCACACACACCGAGGAGCTACTGGCCAGTCTGGGGACACCTTCAGAACAGCATCCACAAACACTAGCTGCCATTGTGGAGGTGGGTGTCTCCAAACCAATAAGCCTGGAGTTGCCTGGTAAGTCAGTACTGCACATATGGCTATTATATCCCATTTAGTTGCATGTGTCACTGTACATTATGTATAGCAACAACATATGCAAGGTATGTGGACACACATGCTGCATACTACACTATGCTACCCTGTGTTTGCACACATGTGCATACTATATGCTATTATACAGGCGAATGTGTTAACATGCACAGTGCACCCTGTGGCTGTCATACAGTCATGGATAATGTTCATACTGCTGTGTCACCCCTATACAGGTACCTCTAGTGTGCCGCACAGACATGAGTCCATTGCAGGTGAGACTGTCATCAGTATCAGGAATGTTAAAGCATAGATCTATTTGCCATGTGGCCAGTTAACACTTGCACACTTGATGTTCATTCCAGTCATGATATACAGGTCACATCACCCATCATTCACACAGGCCACCCATGTGCAATATATACAAATGAAATAATACACCGACTTGAAACCACAGTATTTGTCATTGCTACATGTGTGGTCAGCTCTGCATACAATGGTGGAGGTGTTCTACAATGGAGGCATATGTAGTATGCATTGGAACACCATATGTGGTACGCAAACAGTACCACACAGTCAGCTGTGATATGGGCAGCCCACAGGTGTCACCATTGTGTTATATGCCCCTGCATTGGGTGCACACATTGTGATGTGCCATCTGACATGTCTCAGACATGTAGTGTTCTGGCTGCAATATTGTCACACTATCCCATGACCCATACCCCACATACCAAACATACAACCCATTGTCTGCATAGCCCTGTGGATGGTGACATATCTGACATCTATGGGTGTATGTCATATGGGACAACACAGACATGTGAGATAGATGGCCATCACACACATTTGGCCAACACATGTGCACACATGGCCATAGGGGATGGCCAGAGACACGTAGCCACACAGTAGATGTGATGTGTATACTTCCTGTTGCACATTGTCCACACATGGTCCAATTATAGCCTTAGTTGACTGATTATACAGTTGATGTGGTACACTGGACATCCTAAAAGCCTGTGCACAGCTAGTGGAGGTGTCACTGAAGTCTACCATATAAGATCTGTTGAACATCACAACTGTGTCGTAGCATGACAGTAGTCACCTGCACAGCTTCCACAGACACTGACACTACATCAGGCCACAGATACTGTACATTTCCCTTGCTGCTGTAGGACATCACCATTAGCTGTGCACCTCGTGTGTGTGGTACATCAATGTCATGTGGGAAATGGTGAATTGACATGTCTGCTATGTGTGGACATGGTTGCCAGGCAGCTAAGATCCTGTAGTTGTTGTGCAGGGGTGTCATCTGTAGGTTCTCCAGTGACCTGTCACTTGACACAGCATGGTTTGGTGTATATACACCTCAGCATCATGGGTCACAATCCACAGTTATGTCATGGGTATGCATGCAGTTATGGCTATGCAATGTGTACATATTATGCATTGTTCAGCAATATAGATGCCTCATGATGCCATGCAATGGCACAGTGTCTGTACTTCACACCGTATAACAATGTAGATGGCTCACACTACCCTTCCATGCTCATGCACATTTGCTAAACATGCATTCTATCTTTAGGGCATACAGACAACACCGCAATGTGATGCCCATTACGATGCTGTACATGTGTCAGGACACCATTGTGTCAGACATGTATGCATGTTAATGCACACGTCAGCAGATTACATGTCAAGGTCACGTCAGCCATGTGTACTGTTATCCTGTTCTGGTCCACATGGTGTATCACGGGGATGCATGCATACTACCATGATTGTGTGAACTGCATGGCTACTGATATGACACCTGCTTGTTGTAGTGTGCACCCCAGGGAGATATGCTTACTAACACTGTTAATGTCTGAGCTGCATGCCCTCTGCTGTACCACAGGCATGCTGCATGCTCTCTGTCAAATCACATGCATGGTGTGTCTGTGTGTGTGTGTGTGTGTGTGTGTGTGTGTGTGTGTGTGTGTGTGTGTGTGTGTGTGTGTGTGTCTGTGTGTGTGTGTGTCTATGTGTGTGTGTGTGTGTGTGTGTGTGTGTGTGTGTGTGTGTGTGTCTGTGTGTGTGTGTGTGTGTGTGTGTATGTCTGTGTGTGTCTATTGTAATTTAGAGTCTTTCTTTGCATTCACAGGTGATGTAGGTGCGTTACCCTCCTGTGGTCTATCTGATGTTAGTGTCCCCACAGATACTAGCAGTGATGAACATATGCATGAGCTACAGGCAGGGTTGTCAGGGGCTGAATCTGTGCCAATGGTTGCCATCCCAGCTATGTCCCCCTCTTCCCCGCACACAGTTCTGCTGCCAACACATACCGCATCACCAGTGGCCATAGAGGAAGGGCAGTCAGCATCTGTTAGCGTGGAACAGGTACATGTGGTGGCTGCAGTAGGTGTGTCTACACACCATGGTGTTAGTGTAATGACTGCAGATGTGCCACACAGGCATGTGGCCAGTGCTGCTCGTAGGAGGACCTCTGGCAGACATGCACCTGCAGGACAGAGCGCAGCAGCTGGTATCACCAGACACATGTTCCAGACTGTAATGGCTGCACAGGCACGTGCTGAACGGCAGAACAGAGAAGGGAAGAGGCTGCAGAGGGCTGCTATCCGTACCCTAAATGACAACATCCAGGCATTAGCAAATGCTCAACAGCAGATTCCTTGACTGTGGCATGGCAATCTGCGAGCGTGAGCTGTCTGTGCTGGAACATCTGGTAGGAGTGAGGCATAGGCCACATGGACATAGGCCAGCTACACCACCTAGTGCAGGTCAACGTGAGTGTGCCACCTCACATGCCCGGTCCCATAGTGCTGGTAGCAGCAGCAGTGCAGCTAGTGCTGCGCTGTCCACACCAGGAAACAGCAGGCCACATGGACGTGGCCCTGGACATTCCCAGCGGGGACACGGTTCCAGTGGACATGTGTCATTGGACAGTAGTCAAGCTGTACCTCCACCTGGTAGTGCCCATGCAACCCCTGGCAGGCACAGGTCACGTGGCCGTGGCCTGACACAGTGAGCTGTACAACCTGGTCTGTACAATCTGGAGCTGTCAATAATACCCCATGTAGGCCTCACAAAAGGCAGAACTGTGTGCACACATACACACACACAGTAAAGACATCTGTAGGGCACCACAACACTCACATGCATACTGAACAGACATGTCCAATCATATCACTGGCCCTTACCCACACACATGATGTCATCCATTGGTGCAGCCTATGCCCCCTGGCAAACATTATCACCCTGTGCATGTGATGAAGCCTGTGCTGCATCCCTGTCATCCACACCATCAGTGCAGGGACATGCTCAAATGGTCTGATGCACAGGGTGAACAGAATAGTGAGAAGTGTATATTACATTAGTTGTGTAAGAATAGTGAGAGAAGTGTATATTACATTACTTGTGTGAGAATAGTGAGAGACGTGTATATTACATTAGTTGTGTACTGTTGACACGCACCAGACATACCATGTAGTACAGGTTTAGCATGCATTGTTATATGTTCACAGTATGTGTCTCAGTAACAACAGTAACAACATGTTGGTAATGATGACCTGGTTCCCTCCTTATGGTCTACTTGCATGTGCCTACAGGTAGCACTGTTTGCAGTCTCCCATGTGTAACTGTGGAGTACTCACAGGCACATATGGCAATATCAGCATGCTATATGTAGCCTCAGCTTGACTGTTGGAAAGTCTAACATACCACAGATGTCCACACATATACTGATCCAGAAGCATGTGGGCAGTTTCATAGGCTACAGTGGCTAGAGACGTGACATCCATACCAGGTCACATCACAGGTATGTTGACATGGTGCAGGGGTTGTACACAGCGGTCTGGCCAATGATAATGTTAGAGGCCACTTGATAGCATGAGGCCTCACTGTGTAGCAGTAATACCCTGTCACATTACAGGAACATGCTCACACTCCCGGGGTCAACAACACTATAACACACACCCCATAGTGTTGAGGTGAGGACCCTTGCCTATGTGGTCATCACCTTCATAGTACTGTGCACCCACACGACACAACACAGAGAAAGAACATGTACAGGTAGCCAGTGCGGCAGAGACCGATGGCATCAACAGGGTAGTGGACTGCATCACCATGAGGGGTTAGGGATCCTGTGTGTTCTGTATGGTAGCATACACCCTACTCCATGCACCAGACAGCCATACATACCTACATACACACACACACACTGTGGAGACCACAAATGTCGTACACATATGGATAGCTGATGTGTGTGATACACACACCACACCTGCCTACGTCATGCTTTCCACACTGTAGTATGTACAGATCTCTACAACAGTGTACAGGGGTGTGTAACAATTGGGATGTATTCCCCACCATGTGTGGCATATATGGTCACACAAGCAAACACACATGGCAGTACTGTGAATGATACACCTGCTATATGATGATACGTCTGACAGACATGCTGCAGTATTAGCCACATTATGTGTACCAATGCTACCTTTGGCAATTGTGCTGCTATATGCACATGGGAGGATGTAAGTGTTACAGGTGTCAAGTGACGTACTGTCGGTAACACCTGACCGCTGTGTAGGTTTTATGTCTCCACCATCAAGTAACGGTAACATAGCGTACTGTTTGCACATGTAATGGTAGGATGGCGTGTGTCACACCTGTGAGCCGTCCCCGGCTAACATCCATCTACACAGGTGGATCACCACTTTATGTACACACATCCATACATACCTGCTGTACATCCTACTGTACTGTCGGTATGTCACCATATACAGGTGTCAATGATGGGGCTGCATTGCAACTGCATGTTGTAGTTAGGCACAGATGAGTTACTTACATCAGCTACTGCACATGCATGGTAGCTGCATGCACACTACAGATTGTACATGTGTGTTGGTCCTACATGCCTGTCATGTAGCCATGTTTGTATTCATTGCAATTGGTGGACATGTGTGTTGACATACATAACACATGGACTGTTGTATGATATGATGGGTGTAATGGGTAACTAGTACAGAGGGAATGTGTCCTCGGTCAACATTGCTACCTCATGTACTGTTAGCATTCAACAGCCATGGACCCACCTTCCATTTGTGGGCGTATGATTGCTGTAGCCACTTGTCTGCATGGAGGACAGCAAAAGCTATGCTATGTACATATGTGTTGTGTGTGTGGTCCATGCACATATCCACTGCAATTACATGTATGCCATAGCCAAACATGTGTGTTCGTTGGTGTACAGCGACAGTCATCTGTCACAGCTGTGTAAGACCCATGGCCCCTGGTATGTGTAGAGGCGACCTGGTTATGTACAGTGGTATCATTGCAATGCATAACACATGAAGGAACCCTGTCGGTACATGTGTAGTCTGCACAGTTGCTGTAGACCTATGTACAGTCCACTGGTCATGAGTCACACGGTGTTGTGTTAATGTATGGCTGCGTATTGCTGGTCCAATGACATGGTGATGTCTGAGGGCTACATTGTAGATTGTGGTGTGTACCTCTGTGATCTGCACCTGAGACATCTGTGATAGCTCCTGAGTGTGTACTGGTCAATACATGTGAGTGGCCGTCATGTACGTGGGGACAGTAATACCATTCTGTGCCCTTCCGTATTTAGAATCCGTGTGCATGCAAGACGGCCTTTGCAACTGCTAAGTGTGTGAGCATGCCCAGTACGCCGTTGTGTAGATGGACACACAGTACATTCCAAACTGCGCCCTTCTGTGTTTAGAATCTGTGTGCATGCAAGACGGCCCTTTTCAACTGCTAAGTGTGTGAGCATGCCCAGTACGCCGTTGTGTAGATGGACACACAGTACATTCCAAACTGTGCCCTTCCGTGTTTAGAATCCGTGTGCATGCAAGATGGCCCTTTGCAACTGCTAAGTGTGTGAGCATGCCCAGTACGCCGTTGTGTAGATGGACACACAGTACATTCCAAACTGTGCCCTTCCGTGTTTAAAATCTGTGTGCATGCAAGGTGGCCCTTTGCAACTGCTAAGTGTGTGAGCATGCCCAGTATGCTGTTGTGTAGATGGACACACTATACAATCCAAACTGCGCCCTTCCATGTTTAGAATCCGTATGCATGCAAGACGGCCCTTTGCAACTGCTAAGTGTGTGAGCATGCCCAGTACGCCATTGTGTAGATGGACTCACAGTACATTCCAAACAGACGTGTGATACTAAGCATGTGGGCATGGCTATTGACATCCTGTATAGCGATGGTGGTCATCCAGGCAACAGATGTCCATTTTCAATGTCACGATGGATGCCTACATTGAACACACTGGTTGCTGTCTTGAAGGGTGTACTGTCTATGGCGCGTCCCGTATCTATGTAGTGTTGTTGTAGTGCTCCGTAGATATTTAGTTGCCCCGATCACACCACTGCCGTGTGTTTGTCTACATCTACCTTGGGACAGTAATATGCTTTCAGACTGCTTAATCTCTATACATTCCCTATCAGCGTCCTTGCCTTTGTGGATGATTTCACCCACCTAGAAGTATGCCTCTGGGAGTGCTGTGTTCAGTAATCTCGGTAGCGCATTCTGTAAATGTGTATTGCTGTAGTATGATAAGGTAGTTAGGTGTATGTTCGACTCCCAGCCCTGTCAAGTGTGTGTGTGTGTGTGTGTGTGTGTGTGTGTGTGTGTGTGTTTCCAGCTGCCTGGGGACACAGTAATGCTTTTAGATGCCTCACACCACATACATTCCCTATCGGCATCTTTGCCTTTGCGGATGATGTCACCCACCTAGAAGTATGCCTCTGGGAGGACTGCGTTCAGTAATCTCGGTAGCGCGTTCTGTAAATGCGTAATGCTGTAGTGTGATAAGGTAGTTAGGTGTATGTTCAACTCCCAGCCCTGCCAAGTGTGTGTGTGTCTGTTTCCAGCTGCCTGGGGACACAGTAATGCTTTTAGATGCCTCACACCACATACATTCCCTATCGGCGTCTTTGCCTTTGCGGATAATGTCACTCACCTAGAAGTATGCCTCTGGGAGTGCTGTGTTCAGTAATCTCGGTAGTGCATTCTGTAAAAACGTAATGCTGTAGTGTGATAAGGTAGTTAGGTGTATGTTCGACTCCCAGCCCTTCCAAGTGTGTGTGTGTGTGTTTCCAGCTGCCTGCGGACACAGTAATGCTTTTAGATGCCTCACACCACATACATTCCCTATCGGCATCTTTGCCTTTGCGGATAATGTCACCCACCTAGAAGTATGCCTCTAGGAGTGCTGTGTTCAGTAATCTCGGTAGCGTGTTCTGTAAAAGCGTAATGCTGTAGTGTGATAAGGTAGTTAGGTGCATGTTCGACTCCCAGCCCTTCCAAGTGTGTGTGTGTGTTTCCAGCTGCCTGCGGACACAGTAATGCTTTTAGATGCCTCACACCACATACATTCCCTATTGGCGTCTTTGCCTTTGCGGATGATGTCACCCACCTAGACGTATGCCTCTGGGAGTACTGTGTTCAGTAATCTTTGTAGTGCATTCTGTCAATGCGTAATGCTGTAGTGTGATAAGGTAGTTAGGTGCATGTTCGACTCCCAGCCCTGCCAAGTGTGTGTGTGTGTGTTTCCAGCTGCCTGGGGACACAGTAATGCTTTTAGATGCCTCACACCACATACATTCCCTATCGGCGTCTTTGTCTTTGCGGATGATGTCACCCATCTAGAAGTATGCCTCTGCGAGTGCTGTGCTCAGTAATCTCAGTAGTGCGTTCTGTAAATGTGTAATGCTGTAGTGTGATAAGGTAGTTAGGTGTATGTTCGACTCCCAACCCTGTCAAGTGTGTGCCTCTGTGTGTGTGTGTTTCCAGCTGCCTGGGGACACAGTAATGCTTTTAGGCGCCTCACACCACATACATTCCCTATCAGCGGCCTTGCCTTTGTGGATGATGTCGCCCACCTAGAAGTATGCCTCTGGGAGTGCTGTTTTAAGTAATCTCGGTAGTGCGTTCTGTAAATGCGTAATGCTGTAGTGTGATAAGGTAATTAGGTGTATGTTCAACTCCCAACCCTGCCAAGTGTTTGTGTGTGTGTGTTTCCAGCTGCCTGGGGACACAGTAATGCTTTTAGATGCCTCACACCACATACATTCCCTATCGGCATCTTTGCCTTTGCGGATGATGTCACCCACCTAGATGTATGCCTCTGGGAGTGCTGTGTTAAGTAATCTTGGTAGCGCGTTCTGTAAATGCGTAATGCTATAGTGTGATAAGGTAGTTAGGTGTATGTTCAACTCCCAGCCCTGCCAAGTGTGTGTTTCCAGCTGCCTGGGGACACAGTAATGCTTTTAGATGCCTCACACCACATACATTCCCTATCAGCATCTTTGCCTTTGCGGATGATGTCACCCACCTAGAAGTATGCCTCTGGGAGTGCTGTGTTCAGTAATCTCGGTAGTGCGTTCTGTAAATGCGTAATGCTGTAGTGTGATAAGGTAGTTAGATGCGTGTTCGACTCCCAGCCCTGCCAAGTGTGTGTGTGTTTCCAGCTGCCTGGGGACACAGTAATGCTTTTAGATGCCTCACACCACATACATTCCCTATCAGCGTCTTTGCCTTTGTGGATGGTGTCACCCACCTAGAAGTATGCCTCTGGGAGTGCTGTATTCAGTAATCTTGGTAGCGCGTTCTGTAAATGCGTAATGCTGTAGTGTGATAAGGTAGTTAGGTCTGTGTTCTAATCCCAGTCCTGCCATGTGTGTATGGGTGTTTCCTGCTGCATGACAACAGTAAATTGCTTTTACACTATTCACTGCCCATAGAATCCGTATGGCATCTTTGCCTTTGATGCTGATGTCAGCAAGCTAGACGTATGCCTGTGTGACTGCTGTGATCTAGTAATTATGGTAGCATGTTCTGTACATGTGTAATGCTGTAGTGTGATAAGGTACTTAGGTCTATGTTCTAATCCCAACCCTGCCAAGTGTGTGTGTGTGTGTGTGTGTGTGTGTATGTGTGTGTATATATATATATATATATATATATATATATATAAATATGTAATATGTATATGGATATTAGCACTATTGAATGTGCTGCATTATCTGTATGTGATCACCTTGGATGCATCTAAATCTGCTATGACTCTGTGATAGTGCACATACTGTGTGCTGTAGTGATCCTGGGTTATAGTTGTGTAGTGACCAGTTATTTTGTTGCTGGGTATTACAAGGGACATTGAAAACAATGATAGTACAGCACCTTTAAACGGTTGTGTGCACATCTCAGCAACAGTCAGCAGTGGTTATTACTTTGGAGGATGAGTATGGCTCATATAATTATGTATTAAATGACAATACTATGCAAATCAGGTTAACATTACTGACTCCCATTTATCCACAGGTTGTGATACAGATTCCAAGAATGTATGTGTGTACATTGCCAGGTGCAGGACTGGAATATTGTTGAATGCATGGAGGGGTGTCCATGGCCAGAAATGGCGATCTGTACAGCCTGGCAGGTACAGTCTGTGACTGTCCCACAACCTCCTGTATATGGCTGACATGCTGAAACTGTACATGCAGACACACACATAAAAAAAAACAGCTAGGGATAACACATACACACACACATTGCATCAACATTGGGCCATGCAAAAACTGTTGTCCCTCACACACACACAAATACATACATGTTGATTGGATGGCTCAATGACAGGCTCTGGAAAAGAAACAACATACCCTGTGCATATGATGACACCTGTGCCACCTCTTGTAATGTGTAACATTGATGCAGGAACAGACTAACATGGTGCTGATGCACAGGGTGGCTTCATAGCACTGTAATAATGTTAAAATGTTGTTAACACAAAGTGTGATTTCCTTCTAGGTGTATGTAAGCAGGCATGATGCATTGCAGCTATGATCATCAATGTAGTATAGTGTACAGCACTGTTAATTCTGAAGATTTATTATCCATCCATGTGCCATTTGACTGACGTGTATAGTATTGGCAGCATGTGTTTCAGAGTGTGCAGTACATGTGTGATGTGTGTAGTACAGATTTTCATGTATTTATTTGTGAACATGGTGAAGGTGCACTGTCTGCATGTACATGTATAGTGGACACATTGGAATGGTGAAATGCCCTGTATTACACACTGTTAACACTTCATAGTTTCTATTGTTAGCCAGTATGCATTATAACACACATATTGTTGTACTTGTCTACACATGTGTGATTGATATGGTTTTACACGGTGCTGTGGGTGATACTGTTACTATCTGTGATTGTTTTGCATTATGGTAGTAGACACAACCTCAACAGTCCGAATAACCAATTGTTATATGATATCTTCACAACTGACCCACACATGTAGGACACACAATAGCATGTGGATCCTTCATGTACTATACTATACCAGTAAGCACTGGTATTGACCACCACACATTGCTGGGACCATTACTGTTTGATATATAGCCATGTTAGTTACAAGTAAAGACAATAGGGATATTCCTGTCCACATCTGGAAATTCATACTGTGGCCTACAATGCATTCTGCACATGACACAGTTATTCTACACAAGGGTATCATACAGACAGATACGTGTTATCCAACCCATGCTGTAAACCTATAAGGCCAAAAAGAGTTAGTTATCCACATTTACTACACATACTATGCCAACAGTAACACATAGGTATTAGACCCCAATATGTATAATGGGTAACAATGTGTAGATATAGACAAGTGCAATGTCATTTGTCATTTGATATTTGCATTTACAATGGTATTTTGAAGTACATCACTGTATCACATAAGCAATGAGAGGTCTGCATGCATATCCACCAAGGTGGTTGTACAACTATGATGAATGTCCATTATTGACAGACTTTGCTGTGTTTGAACTGTTCTACAGTAAAACACATACATGAACAGTCACTCACACTATGTATATAAACTGTCATGTGTGTGTGTGTGTGTGTGTGACACAGATGACCTAGGCCACAGACAATTCTGGTACATGTAGTTGACAAGTGCTTTAATACTCCACCAGATGTGTCCAGGCACCAGAACTGTGACTTGAGCAACACAAACACATGCTAGATTACATTTTCTGTTTGTGTGTGTGCCTCATTATGGCATGTGTGTGTGCATTTCCGATGTGTGTCATCAGCCACAGTTGAACTGCACATCCAGCATCCCCCACTAGCTGACCATGAGGGTTGTCCCCATTGCCAAATGTTTTGTACAGCTGCGTCAGATGCCACATATAGGAAGCATTGCAGCTTCCAGGGCATCCAGCACACACATTCAGTATTATGGGCTGGCCATCACACACAAACCGCCACTTCATGGAGGGGAAGCCCTTGTGGTTGATGTAGGCCCTACCACACTCATTGGCTGGTGCTTTGATGCATATGTGCGTGCATTGTATTGCACCCAGTACTCAGGATATTCCACTATTGTGTGGAAAAGACACATATTGCTGCCCAATACCTCATGGGAATTGGGGATATATACATGATCACTGACATGTGCTGACATGGCATTCATGAAATGGTGCAGTACCCTGGATGCTAATGTTTGTGAAATCCACATCATATCACCAGTTGATCTCTGGAAGGTACCTGTTGCTTGTATCCTTAGGGCAACACATACCTTGGTTTCCACTGGGATGGGTTTCCCTCTGTTGGTTCTGTGTGTGAGACATGGCCTGCACAGCTCCACAATCTTCTGCAGGAGGTCTCTGTCCACTCTATAGCGCTCTACTATCTCCAGCTCATGTAGCCCCTGGTAGGTTACCCTGTGCCTGCGCACTCTTCTCCGTCTACTCACTGTGTGTTGCTGAGCAGCATTCACATTGGCACAACCCTCCGCATGTTGCATATGTTGACGTATAATAGCAATGGCAGCCCCTAACATTATGTTGTCTCAGTTAAGCTTTTTCAGTTTTCACTTCTTTTAGTATACTACAGTGTTGCAGTGTGTCTGAGAAAAACATGGTGGAATGCTGTTTGTAGAGTTGTAAGTGCTGTGCTGTGCTGGCCTACTGTACTGGCTGTGTAATATGCTCATTCTGATTGTTTTCACCTGCAAGCTGTGGTAGTTGTCCTTGGTTAACTTACTGCTATTTGTTTACGTTCCTTTTCACTGTCTGTTTCCACAGTGAGCAGCGCCGCGCATAGGAGCACAGTAAAGTGCACATCCACTTCCACACGCGCACACAGGCTTATACATGCGTACAAACACTTACACTGGCTTACACGACATTACACGGGCTTCAACAATCTTACACTAGCTTACTCGTTCTTCAACGTGCGCACATAGGCAGACACACGTGCACACATGCTTACTCAGGCTTACAGGCGCGCACAGGCGCAAATACACTGTAAGCAGGTTTGCAAGAAACTTCAGTGATATCCATGGCGTACACCGTCAGTTTCCTGACTTTACCTAGGATAAATCATAACACACCGCTTCCACTGATGAGTAACTGACAGCAAACATGTGACACACTGCTCCAATAAGATTACAGTGTTTTATACATACACACTCATGATGTCACCTATCTTCTACGCTGATAGTCCCCTTAACCTACTCTTACACTGTAGAGGCTTGGCCCATATGGCATGACAAATTGTGATTCACTATCCTCAGCCTCAATTGCATAGGATTGCCTACTAATGCTTGGTTACATCTCTGAAAGTACACTTCCCCACATAGCAACCACTACTCAGTAGCCATGTTGTCTTCAGCTTGCCATTCACCTGCATGGCGAACTAACTTTTAACTAACATTACAATTTGTATGTATATTTTACATATTTTTCTTGTTTTGTAAGCGCAGCGTGTATTCGCGCCGCTGCTCTATGCTTAAACACTGGAGATCGGGGGAGGACAACTAGAGTTTTATTAATTTCCAATGGAAAAACATGCCACTGGCCTTATATTTGGCCATTGGCATGCTTCTTCAACTAAATTCATCCTTTATTTGCAGCTGACATTGCTCCATTTAGCTACTTGCAGAACGTTACTCGGTTAACATCCGTGTACATTTCTGCACATAACTCTACACTTGCACGGACAGCTTACTGTTTCATGTATCGCAAATTTTACATCATTCGCATAGCTTTCACCTACAAATGGGGTAATTTGCATATCCTAACATTGTCCGTAACGCGTTTAGGGGCCGTCTTACACGCCCCTACAGGATATTGCTGAATAGCTCGGCAGACATCTTGCCTTGCTCTACTCTTACTCTACTCGTACACGCCAGCCAAGACTTTGTGAATCCTGGCCTAAGCTTTGCTGTGTGCTAATATGTCTATTTGTGGAGTACGCATGGCTGTAGGTATGTTTTGACCTGCTACATCTGACATTTCTACAGAGCAGCTCCCACTTTCATCATTTGTAGAGGTGACAGCCCTATAGGAACTATATATACAGCTGTGACATTTGACAAGTCAACACATACCTACAGTCAATACTAAACTGACTACTTCAGCGCTTTTCATACCTTCAGATTTTTCTTGTAGTAGTATAGTCGATAATACTGTTTCCTATAAGATGTATCTGTTTCTGATACAAGATATATCATTTTATTACACCACTACACACAATATATGAAGAAATATTTAAAAACAATAATATTAAAAAAATATTAATATTTAAAAAAAGGGGGGGGTGTAACAACCATCAGGGATGACACACACCCCCACCACCCCCACACACCCCCCAACCCCCCCTTTTTTAAATATTAATAATTTTTAAATATTATTGTTTTTAAATATTATTGTTTTTAAATATTATTGTGTGTAAATACACACCTTTCTATATATTTTATGCATTTTTCTTATGGATATTGATATATGTTCTTATGTTAGTGGAGTAATATCTCTTTAAATTGTGATGTCATACTAATTGTCCTAGTATTTAACCAAGCATCAGTTGTAGTGATGTGGTCTGATGAAGCAAAATTAAGTTGTGAAAGCGCTTACCGTTTGTCTTCTGCAATAAAGTGCAGTGACTGATTTCCAGTGTGTAACTTTGGTGCCTTAATTTACTTTACTGTTGTTGTGTGTTTTGGACACCTCAGTGTACTTGCAGCCATTTGGTTTTTGCATCTTCACTTCAGAGAAGTAGATACCAAACAGGAGAGGTCCCAGGACGGAACCCTTTGGTACTCCACTTGTCACTGCTTTGAGGTCAGATTTGGAGTCTGCAACTTTTACAGTGTGGGTTCTGTCAGTGAGCCAGCTGGCAACCCATCTTGTGACATAGGGATTTATACCTAGTTTAGTGAGTTTAGCTATAATTCCAGAATGGGGGATGGTGTTGAAAGCCTTGGCAAGGTCAAGATAGGCTGTGTGAACCACCTTACCCTCATCTATGGCTTTGGTGACTGCCTCAAAGAAGTCGATCAGGTTCAGGAGGCATGATCTGTCTTTCACAAACCCGAACTGGGTGGGATCCAGAGTTTGGAGGATACCAATGTCTTTGTTTATGAGTTCCATGATGACACGTTCCATGGCCTTGCAGACCAGGCTCGTCAGGCTAATAGGTCGATAGTTCCCAGGATCAGTGGTGGCTCCCCCTTTGTGGAGTGGGATAGCTGTTGCTGTGCGCCATTCAGTGGGCACAAAGCCTGATGCAAGGCTATTATTAAACATGGTGCTTAAGTGGGGAGCCAGTTTGTTCTGAAGTTCATGTAAAATGCAGCCTGGGATGTTGTCCAGTCCCATGGATGCTGTGTTTTTGGCTTAAGAGTGTGCAGCTTTTACCTGCATAGTTGTGATTACAGCGACTCTGCATTCTTCCTGTATAGATATGGGCCCTTTAGGGGGTGAGGGGGTAAAGTTAGCACTGAACCTATTTGCCAGGATGTTGGCAATATCAGTTGGTTCTGTAATTTTTGTGCCTTTGTGCTCTAACTCAGAGCAGATCTGGGTGTTGCCATCAAGATTCTTGACATAGCTACAGAATGCTTTGTGGTTGTCCTTAGAATTAGTGGCAATTTTGATTTCATAGCTAGCTTTGGAGGATCTTATAAGGGATCTCATCTTCTTACTGAGGCTGACCAGGGAACTCCTCCACTCATGGGATTTTACTCTCTTTTGCAACAGTTTCTTCCTTCTGTTGTACAATTTGTTTATGTCAGGGGACCACCAGATTGGCTTCCTTTTTTTGGAGGATAGCGTCTTGGTTCTGTTTGGGATAGCACGATCCATGCACTTGTGTAAGTGCTTATAGAGTGCATTTGTGTAGGATTCAGCAGTTGTAACTGTATTGTCCATCTGCATGGGTGTCATGAAGTTTACCACTTCTGTCTTAAGAAGCATGAAGTTGGCTTTGGAGAATTTTTTTACCACGGTTTCCTTAAGGGGGTGGGGGCGGGATGTGGATATCAAGGGTGATTAGCTTATGGTCAGATCGGACCAACAAGGAGTTGACGTCAGGTGTGGAACACAGGTCACTCATGTTGGTAATGACTAGGTCTAGAATATTGTTGCCCCTGGTGTGGGTGTGGATAAGTTAATCCAGGGCATTGGAGTTTATGAATTCCAGAAAGCGTTGAGCTAAGGAGTTGGTACATGAGTAGTTTTCCCAGTTAATGGTGGGATAGTTGAAGTCACCCATTATTAGGGTGTTTGGTTGAACCCTAATATTTTCCAGTACATCAAGAAAAGAGGAGGGGAATCCTGGAGCATGGTGGGGTATCTGTAGTAAGCTATAATTTGTATTGCAGTTTTGCCCAGAGTTAGTTGCACTTGGATAACCTCGGATGCATTATGCTGAGCAACTAGCCTGGAGGTGCGGATATCCTTAATGAATATGGACACACCTCTGCCTTTGGTGTTTCGGTCCAGGTTACATTGCTGAAAAGTGTGGTATGAGTTATAGCCTGGTAGTGCAGGGGTGCTGTCTGGAGCCTTGAACCAGGTCTCAGTTACTGCACAGATATCAATGTTTTCCATTTTAAGGAGTGCCTCGAGTGAGTGCATTTTGAGATTTAGACTTCTAGCATTGAGTAGCATTACCCTCAGTTTTTGCTTGCCTGTTCCTGTTATGGCAGTGAATTTGTTATTTGAATCTTGCCTAAAAAAGGCACTATATCAGCAGCAAGAGCCTTAGCCAGTATCTGGAATCCCAGGGGTGACAGGTGCAGGCCATCTGTGGCAAAGCATCGTAGTCTGTCGACCATGTCATCCCAAGCAGACAGATACTGGATCCCCTTAGAATGACACCAGAAGCTTTGCCAATTGTTGAAGTCAATCATTTTGTCCCTTGTACTGTGGTATCATTCGGGGCAATGGCAGAATGCTACTCAGGGCTAGGGTCATACCTGCCTGGGCTACAAGATTGGAGAGCTCTTTCATGTCTCTTTTCATGTATCCCAGGGAGGTACTTCTCAGGTCATTCACACCAACATGGACAATGACAGAGTCATATTTGTACTTGTTGTTGAGTGACCTGAGTGCGTGGGTTATGTGGCGGATCCTGGCACCTGACAGGCAGCTGACAGTAACCTTCTCCTTGTTTAGCCTGGTGAGTGGGACATCAGTGTGCCTGACTATAGAGTCACCTATGACTAGTGTTTTGGGTATGTTGTTTTGCCTTGTTGGCTGTGGTTGAGTGGCACACTGAGTCTGTGGGCTATGTGTCATTTGGGTTGCTTGCATTTCTGCTCTGGAGGTGTCTGTTGCTTGACCCTTTACAAAGCAGAACTGGGTTGGATCAAGGGTTTGGAGGTCACCTATATCTTTATTTATGAGGTCCATGATGATAAGTTCCATGTCCTTGCAGATAAGGCTAGTCAGGCTTATGAGTCTATAATTCCCTAGATCTGTTGCTAAGCCACCCTTGTGGCAGTGGCAGTAAAAGGAAATTCACACTTGAAAGCAAGAAACAGTAGCAATCTCTCAAAATAACTTAAATGCAATTTAACATTCAAAGGAAATCAACTTAACCTGGATGGCGTTAAATGCAAGTAAAACACATCTAGAATGTAGGCTTTGCTGAGCTCATGGAAAATAAGAGGGTGACAATATGTTGTAAAGGAGGTTTACTCAAGAGCAATACTGGTTTGCTGGGTAGGCACTCAGCGCTATAGATCTATGAAAAATAATGGGTGGGAAGAATACATAAATAGCTCATACATCAGTCAATAGCAATGAAAGAGAGGAGGGAGGACTTTGGAAATCAGATTATCATAAGGGGTGGAGGCCAGTGACACAGCCTTATTAAAAAGCAACAACAACAGCAAAGGTATGGAAGGGGTGGGAAAAACAAGCAGGCTAGCTAGAGTGTTAATGCAGTAAGTTCTGAATAACAGCAGAAGTAATGCAGGGTTCAAATCCAGATTACAGAATTTTTGTTTTTTTTTTTTTTTTTTATACTGAGGATGTCAGAACTATTATCACTGATTTTTTATTAGTATTTAAAAATGAAGTGCAACTGTCAGATTACAAAATGAAATTTGTAACACAGCTGTGTGTAATGCATGCTAAATAAGTTAACTATACTCTGCGCGGTGTGTTACAATGGTTATAGTAATTATGAAGTGCACCTGGAGGAGTATGTTACCAATATTTATTGGGGAAAAGAACGACTCATTACAATTATCATTCCTCAACATGTTATACTGGGATCATTCAAATAAATGCAAAGGAGAGTGTTTTACAGAAATAAATAAATGACAAAAAATATAATGCCAACAAAGTAAGAAGTCGAAGTCCATCACATTAAACTTGTCAGAATCAGGCCTATCTCCAACATGTTCAAATTGTTAAACTTCAACTTACAGCTTAAAAATTTTAGTTCTACTGTAGCATTAACAGTTAATAAACAGAATACAGCAAATCAGAATTATTTTTTATCATGGATTCAATTCCTATCTGCTATTAGTCACAGTTTGTAAAATGCAT
The DNA here is from genome assembly GCF_019279795.1 of Protopterus annectens. Classification (NCBI taxonomy): domain Eukaryota; kingdom Metazoa; phylum Chordata; order Ceratodontiformes; family Protopteridae; genus Protopterus; species Protopterus annectens. Next base: position 1,134,028,447 of record NC_056732.1, on the reverse strand, counting down.
ATCCCACCAGCCCATTATATCTCAAGTTATATAAATATATCTATTAACAACACTTATTATTATGAATATAACTGACAATGTCATTTCATATCTGTGTATCACAAGACAATATGTGAATGATTAACATCCACCATACAGTATAGCATGACCAGAGGTGGCAATATTTCATTTCAAATGTAAATCATATTCATCAGCAAAATGCATTTGATGAACTCAAAGTAGAACATGAGTAAGTACACTAAGCATCATATATGGCCACCTCTTACTGCCATATTTCACATCTGATGCGTACTTTGAAGCAATTGAGCCCAAGTTCCCTGCCAGGCCATTTGTATGATTTCTAGTGTGCAGCTGCAGCTGGCAGGTTTGTCCATCATTGTGCACAACTGGGACATATGAAATCTCAGTTGGGAGTCAAGTCTTTACAATTATTCCATATAACTTTCAGAAAGCATGGCAGGGGATTGTGAGTGTGGTGCTCAATTTAGAGCTCAAAGGACCTGTAATAAGGAGTTCAGGATCTTTATGGCATTCTTTATGAATTGCAACAGCCATAAGATTCTGCAGGAGGACTATACCAGGTCTCACTACAAGGCCGAGGTTTGAAATATCATATCAATGGTTGTCACTGGTGCAAGTGGAATTCCACACACTGGTGAACAAAATCATCACCATTATAGTGACATGAATAGTTGCAAGCAGAACCTCCTAAGCCAATGGGAGGCATAGTTTACAACTACAGCCTCCCTTGAGTTGTGAATGCATAGTGACCTACCTGTAGCCAATGCATTGCCATGGACTGCCAGACATACACTTTTTCATTATTATTCTTTTTTTTTTTTTGCTGTTTTGTTTTCTGTTCTGTACAGCTGCTGAAGAGATAGCCCAGAATAGGGAGGCACATCAGGAATGATTGGCATGCCTCAAAGAGGCATGGCTAAGTATGGCTCAGATATTAATGCAAGCAGTGTCATAATACATCAAAAATGTAGTTATGTTTACCAAATTACAGGGCACCAGTCCATATGAGCGTGAGTTACACACAGCGGAATAGGTATACTTCACCTATATATATAAAGTATAAATGCCTGTTTGACAAGACTTCACAATTTATTGAGCACTTTCATCAGTGAGTGCACATAGACTTCTTCAGGAAGGAAGTATGCACTATCACTGCCTTTTAAAATCACAAAATCACATGACAAGTTGCATAATACAAAGTTTAAGTTTTTAAAATTTCAAAAGGCTCCACACTTTTTAAACCACGTTACCATATTTTAACATGCCCCAAAATTATACAAACATTTTATTGAAAATTTATTTAAAATCTGAATGTAAACACTTGCATAAATGTATATGTATATGCCCCCCCCCCCACACACACACACACACATGCTATGTGTGTGTGCACACTCCCCTACACATTTTATACCAAAACATTGCATTTCTAAAATGCTCTATATATTCAATTCTGAATTCTCTCTGACCTCCTCAAAGCATTCACTAAAGGGACAATTTCCTCATTATTTTCCCTCTGGTCGAACTCAAACCCATGGTTATTATTGGTGATCTCAAACCCATGGTTATTGATAAATTCAGTCTCGTCAAAGTGAACATTCCTAGTGTCCCTCGGTCCGCTAACATTATTCACTATACCAGGAACAGGACAGACACGACCAGATTCATAATCCAGTCTGTCCTTTTCTAGTTTTTCCCTTTTCCTTAACTTAATATGGGTGCTATGTATTTGACTTCAAACAGTAACATTATTGTTAGTATTATTGGTTCTATGTATAAATATAAATACATGAAACCTTTTAGTATAGAGCATTTTATGAAATACAATATTTAGGTATAAAAATGTGTGGGGGTTGCACACACACACACACACACACACACACACACACACACACACACACACACACACACACACACACACACACACATATTATGTGTGTGTGAGGGATATATGTGCATATACATTTATGCAAGTGTTTACATTCAGATTTTAAATACATTTTTAAATAAAATGTTTGTATAATTTTGGGGCATGTTAAAATATGGTAACATGGTTTAAAAAGTGTGGAGCCTTTTGAAATTTTAAAACCTTAAACTTTATATGATGCAACTTGTCATGTGATCTTGTCATGTGCTTTTGTAATTTTAAAAGGAAGTGATAGTGCTTACTTCCTTATTCTGAAGAAGTCTATGTGCACTCACTGATGAAAGCATTCAATAAATGATGAAGTCTTTTCAACCAGGTGTCTCTTTCATGGCATTGTTTCTAGTTTTTGGTGTTTTGGATTTTAACAATTATAAATGCCTGTTCCAATAGCTCTTGATCAGGCATTAGGCACTATGTAAATCAATGTAGATGTGTGTGGGTTCAATTCCAAGCAGTAGCAATTAGCTACAGAATAATATGTAAAATCTATTTTATGCAACCACTAAATAACATTAAACTTTCCATCTTTGTAAATGGTTGTCTTTAATTGAAATGTATCTCATGGCCATGCACATACTCAAAGACAGAACCTCACGAAACACATAACTCTGAAAATAATAGTAGCCCCACTTCCAAGTCAATAAGGCAACACACCACACAGCCAAACATTCTAGTTATTGGGAATTCGATTGTAAGACATACAGATGTCCTCCTTATGAGGCTAAACAAGGAAACAATTACAGTCAGCTGTCTTTCTGGACCCATGATCCAACAGATCACATATGTACTTAGGTCTTTAAACCACAAGTACCAATAATGCACAGTCATAGTCCATGTGCCTCACTGGACTATATGAAGAGAGGCATGGTTGAGCTCTCTGAATATGCGTCCCAGGTGGATATTAATCGAGCCTTGAATAGTACCCTACCTTCACCTATGATGATGCCATAGTACCAGCAAAATGCAATTGACTTCAACAATCGGCTTAGTTTCTGGTGTCACAACAAAGGGATCCAATGTATGTCAGCCTGGAGACACATAATTGACAAACCACAATGCTTTGCCAAAGATGGTTTGCACTTGTCATCACTTGGATTCCAGCTACTGGCAAAAACTTTATCTACCCCCCCATAGTGCTTTTGTAGGCCCTGAAAAGTCGTTACCCCCTCCAACATAACAAAAATCATAAATGACTGCCTAAAAGTACTGCTGCTCACTATTAAGAGTTTAAATAATAAACTGCTCTCTCTGACAACATTCATAATCCTGGAGAATGCAGACATATGTGCAGTCACAGAAACATAGTTTAGAACCATAGGAAGCACCCTGCCTATCAAAGACTGCAGTGCCTTTCATACATTCCGATCCCCCCAGCTCAGGATAAAACAAAGGGAGGAGGTATCTTACCATTCATAAAGGACAAGTGCACTGTTAGACTGGTCCAACAACATGACTCAATTGAGCTATTCCATGCCCAACCAACCATAGATGTGCCCCCCATCATATCCTTGCTAGCTATAGATCCCCTAAAATGAGTCTGGAAACTCACATTTCCTACCTAAATATACTGGAATTTTTTAACATTCAGCCTAACACTGTACGTATGGGTAATTTCAACTACCCCTCCATAAACTTGGAGGCTTATATGACCCATCATTCCTTTTGCTCAGAGTTTTTGGACTTTGTCAGTGCAAACTCCCTGGAGCAACTAGTTAGCTCCCCAAATAAAGGTACAAATATCCTAGACCTGGTACTTGCGAAGATGGGGGTATGCTGCTCCCTCCCATGCATTAACTCTTTCCTGGTAAGTTCTGTCCACAAAACAATCTTCTTTAGTATTAGAATTAACCTAGAACTCCCATCAATTTCCAAACATAATAAGAAGTTTACTAAGGCCAGTTACCTGAAACGAAGTGACAGCTTATTAAACATCCAATCCCCTCCAAACCCAGATGACACTGAGGCCTACTCTGAGCTGTACACAAATGTGCAGCCACGTTCATAGCTGCATAGAGGAGGCAGTACCTGCCTCAGTCAAACCTAAGACTACTGGCAAAAACAAACCACCCTGGTGGCCAACAAGTTCAATTCAAACTTCCCCCCACCATCACCTCCAACCACACCCAAAGAAATACCAGCAACCATCCCCCTACCAGTCATTATGAGGGAACAGGTCCTTACTGTGCTTTCAAAGCCAAAAATACAGCCTCCATGTGTCCTGACAACATTCCAGGATACTTCTTAAATAGCTTAAAACAGAATCTATCAGGGCCACTGGAAACCCACTTTAACCAAAGCTTCTGAATGGGCATTGTCACAGAGGAATGGAGGACTGCAACATTCATCCTTCTACACAAGGGGTCCCATCAACTGACACAAGGAACTACATACCCATATGCTTGATAAGTCTAATCTGCAAGGCAATGGAGAGAATTGTCATGGACCTGATCAATAACGACATATGAACCCAGCAAAAACTAGACAAGACCCAAATTGTCTTTGTCAAGGAGAGGTCTTGCCTGGTCAGTCTGGTGGATTTCTTCAAGAAAGGCACCAGGGCCATGGATGAGGGTAAAGCCATACACATCAATTTGCTAGACCTGGCCTAAGCTTTTGATGTGATCTCCCACTCAGGGATCATAGTTAAACTTACTGACAGGACACATGTTGTCCAAATAGGTGAATCCACTCCCGATAAAAACTTGTTATTAGCGGTGTCCCACTGAGCTCAGTGTTGGTACCCATCCTATTTACTATATACTTCTCTGAAGTGAAGGACAATGCTGGGGACCTCTGGCTTACGAAGTTCATTGACAACTGTAAGCTGGGAGCAATCATCGAATCCCCAAATGATGTTGACATCCTACAAACAGACCTAAAAATGACAAATGACTGGTGCCAAAACCATGGTTTGAGACTAAACAGTAAAAAATGCATAATCATACCCTTCGGTAAATTAGATATCCCTGAAAATTATAATATTGATAGCATACCCCTAAAAGTAGACCCAATGGTGAGGGACCTAGGAACGCAAATAGATAATAACCTAAACTTTGACCACTAGATAGTTAGGGAAATCCTTCTGTGTGGCTTAGCTTATTAGTAAAGGCATGGCATCAAGATCAAAGGAAATCATAGTGTCATTGTACTTGTCCCACATCAGGCCCATTATCGAGTACAATGCTCTCTTCTGCATGTACCTAACCAGGCACTTACACCAACTGGAGCAGCCCAAGAGGTTTCTCACTAAAAAAGATACAAAGCGTAAGACATGTGTCTTATACGGACTGACTAAAGGCCCATCTTACATTATTTACTGAGATGGGACTTATGCCTGACCTACAAGGCATTCTCTGATACAGCCAGATGAAAATATTACATATTTGCAAGAAAAAATATACAAGAGCAACACATTCCATGGACCTGAATCTTATTTTTGACTCTGCAAAGCAATAATCCAAAGGTAAAAAAAATGCACTAATAAACTGTAAACTACAAAAAAGGCATACAAAGAGCAAACCAAACCACTTTAATAAAGACACCAGTAAGCACTTTCATCTATATAAGACTTTCTCAAACTGACATACATTTCTTTAACCCAGCTTTTAAAACACAAAACCGTCACATGACATACAAAAAGAATCACATGACATAATTAAAACACATATATAGGAATATTAATGCTTTAATGTCTTCTTTTTTTAAATAAGAAACAAAGTCTTCCTATTGTTATGTCCTGGTGGATAGCAAGCATTTAGTTTTACCTGCCAAGTATATCTCTCCACCCCAGTTAATTTTCAGCATTAAACAACTTATCATATCCTTGTATTTCATTTAATACAAGAAATTTAAAATTCACTTTACATCTCCCTCTATTATAATGTTTAGTCAATGCATTTTTTCATCACCAATATTCACTGCATGTTTGTGATTATATATGCATCTGAATAATTCTCTAGAAGTCTGCCCAACATAAAAAGCAGAACATGACATACATTTCACTAAGTAAACCACAAACCTACATTTACAAGTGTAGCAACCCTTTAAAACGATGCTACTATTGTTAACTAAAATTTCTTGAACTCCTATGTAAAGATAATCACAAAAATTACAACTAAAGCATTTGTACATCCCTATTTTGTTTACAATAGTATTACTAGGGGCTTTTAATTTAGCCTGAAAAAAGTTTTTTAAAACTTCTCCCTCTCTTTTGAACAAACAGAGGGCAGTCTCCCAATAATTCTTTCAGATAAGGGTTGTGATTAAAATTTTTCCAACTATTAGAAATAATTATTTTAATTGGCATGGCATCAACAACATTGCTAACTAACATGGAAGTTCTAAAATCTTTGATACCCATTTTAACACTAGATGTCAATGTTCCTTCTCTTATTTCAGAGACTTCACTCAATGTGTCAGTCAACACTTTCCCAGGATAACCTCTATTTGCAAAATTATGAATAATATTAGAACTGTCATAAACAAAATCAGCATCTTTCTTAGTAAGTGTACTAGCTCTTAATAACTGACCTTTAACAATATTATGTTTCATCTTTTTGAAGTGTATACTGGTCTAATGCAAGTAAGAATTATTCTGAACTGATTTCTTTTAGTATATAAAGAAGCATGTTCTTTATAAACAGTAACATCTAAGAAATTAATATTTTCTAACTGGTGATTAGTAGTAAATTTCAAAAATGAACTAATAGTGTTTAAATAGTTCACAAACTCAATAAACTTGATTTCTCCCCCTCTCCAAATTTAAAACACATCGTCAATGAACATTTTAACTACTGTTATATTCTCCACATAGACACTTTCCAGGATATTCACTCTTTCCCATCCAGCCATAAATAAATTAGCGTAGCTAGGGGCCATAGTTGCCCCCATACTCGCACCTTTAATTTGATGGTATAATTTTCCACTGTCTTCAAAAAAGTTATAATTAAGTATTACATCTAAAATTTCCAACAGTAACATAACCATCTCTTTAGAAAATGTTCTAGAATTAATTAGCTCAAATCGCACTGTTTCAAGCCCCTCTTCATTGGGTATAACAGTATAAAGAGATCTGATATCCAAAGTCACTAATAAATCAGATTGTAAAACTTTGACCTCTTTTATTTTATTTATAAAATCAAAAGTGTCTCTTATATAGTTAGCATTCTTTTCTACTACCTTTTGAAGATGTTTATCGACAAAAATGGCCAAAGCTTCTCTTTTGCTACCTGCACTAGTTACTGTTGGCCTGAGAAGGGGGTTGTTCAAATCTTTATGAACTTTGGGGAGACCAGAAAAATGGGTAAGATTAGGATTACACACCTTAAAATATTTTCTCAAAGTTTCAGTTATCCTTCCACTTAAGAACCTTTCTTCTATTAGTGAAACAACTAATGAATAAGCCTTCTTTATCTGTAGAAATGAGACATTTTTGTAAAATTGCACATCTGCCAGTAGTTCTAGTATTTTATCATTATACATACACCTATTCCTTAGAACTAAAGCATTTCCCTTGTCAGCTTTAAGAATCAGCAGCCCTTCATTCTTCCTTATATCAAAGAATAATGATCTCTCTTGAGCAGACATATTATAATATTTATAATCAGTTTTGTTATTTAATAATTCCACAATTTGCAACTCAGACATTAGAGAGGATTATATACACTCACAGAGTTAAACAAATTAACATCTCTGTTTTGAAAAGTCTTTAAATTAGGTTTGTGGACATAATCCCTCAGACAGTTAATAACATGTGACTTTTCTGCTCTTGATGCTGGCACAAAGTTCCAACGTTTACTTAGAACTCTACATGCTGTGTCAGTAAGTAGAAATGATGACAAGTTAATCAGCACAAAGTCAGAGGAAAACTCACTTACGTTCTCCTATTTCTGACTCCACCAGAGCTTCCTGGAGAGACAGATTAACATCCTAAATGCTATCTCATCTATGGAATAGACTTCCCATCCACATAGAATTAAGCACGTTCCTCACTTTCTTCAAAAATAATTTGGATAAATGGATGGGAACTGTGATTCACTCCTGGGGTACTGCCTTTGTCCCCTTATGGACAGAGTCAGAGTCAGCCTGTAAAATGACTCAGAGCTCCAACACCCAAAGACCCACTACCCTGACACTACCCCATCACCATATCTGTGGAATTAAGACGTAATATTGTCATATTCTGTGCATTACTGGCTAGGCTTGTACAGTATCTTGTGCTATTAGCCTAGTAATCACCTATGAACCTATGAACCTATAATTTCTACAATAACACTGAACTTTATGTGCTTTATAACATATTAATGACTTTGCATTCATATCTGGATGTACCAAAGGTTTACACATGTGCAAGTAAATTTGGATATATTTTAAAATATTAAAATGACATGGAATTGATGATATTCCATATGTTTTCTCTCTCCCACCCTATATTTCTTTTCGTGTGAGGGAACATTACTGCTGCAACACAAATGACCATCAGCAGGTTGAGCTATCTAACCTGAACTTGAGTACCAAATATTTTGTTACTACTTATCATTTGGCCAGTTTGTCCATTGCTGACTGCATAAATAAAAACTGGAAGTTATTTTTAACTGACAACTTGGGTGACAGACTAGGTGTAAGACCTTTCTCTTCATACAAAAAAAACTTTTAAATGTTTTTTGAACATAAAAGTTATTCTGGAGGTGGTGTAGGTCCTGTATTTCCCACTGGTACACACAAATGTGGGTGTTCTTTACAGTGTCAGTTGATTAATAATACCAGTAGTTTTACTATTAAAAACAGATTATATAAAAGTTGTGGTCATTTTTCCTGTCATATAAGTAATGTGGTTTATCTTTCACAGTGTCATTTTTGTCCAGCATTTTATGTTGGAAAAGCGTCCAGAAAATTTAGGAAATGTATATGCGAACACTGCCTGGACATTAAATACAGGAAAATGACCAACGCTTTATATAGACATTTAGAATTATACCCTACTCATAGTTTTAACTTTTTGATTTTAGAACAAATAAAACAGGACCCTCAGGGATGTATTATTGATGCACATCTTGAAAAGGCTGAGCTTAAATGGCAGTTAACACTTAATGCAATGAATAATCCTGGTTAAAATTAATCATGTTCTATCACTTCTTTTCTTAGATTAAACTATTATGATGCATTTTAATGATTTTTAGAACTACATATATATCTATTTTTTTACATTTGAGACATATATTGAATTTTTTACACAGTCTTTATTTATATATGTAGATCTTATTACAAGCAATGTTTTATTGGCTAACTTGACCACATGATTTAATGTTTTATCTATTTAAACTCTTCTTTTTTAATTAAAGTTTGTTCTGATGAAGTTCTCATTGTAAGAATGAAAGCTCTCGATTAATAAAGTATTTTTTTGGTCATTCAACATTTTTTTTCTAGTGGATGCTCCTGTGCCAGTTCAATCAGAGGGGATTGGACCACTATACCACCACAGGTGTCTGCAATGGCACCATTACAGGCAGCACAGACACCCAGCACATCTGGGTCCCAACCTGTCAGCATTGCCTCACAGCTCCTGCACTACCTGCTCCAACTGTGTCAGGTTGCTCTGTCTTAGGGGCTGGTACAGTGGTATCCATCAGTAATAGTACCAGTGCAGGTGGTGGCTTCACCACCTGTCAGGAACTGACAGAGCTGCTGGAAGAAATTACAGAGAGGGAACTCAGTGCCCAAATGGGCAGAATTGAGAAAGTGTGGCAATGAGTGGCCAAGTCAATGCCCCATCTGGCATTGACCGGAGCATTTGCAACAGGAGAAAGTGATGACAGTTCTTAGGAGGAGGACTAGGATTCTGAATGTACTCATGCCGAATGGGTTTGCATTTTCACCTACCTATCTCCAGTCATGGTGTCCTCCAACCTTTTATGGCTTCCACAATCCTTGTCTGTCTTGTATGTCTATACCTGTTACCTAACCTGCACTGCCTACCAAATCCTTTTACTGATAACTACATTCCCAACATTCCTCTCTTTACAGTAAAAAATAAATAAATAAATGGGTAGCTTTTCCACAAAAAAAAATTAGGCATCATATATAGCTCTCCACTTTTCCTGTGTATCTACTTGACATACTTGGTTTGGTCTAATTGGCCATACAATATTATTCAGTAATTGTCTCTGATGTGGTGACTGTCCAAATTCATCAACTTACTTCTGCAAGTATACATTTATCTTGTGAAGAAGTGGATAGCTATATTGTTATCCCAACATTATCCTGCACATTCCTGTATTTTCTTAATGTGTGCTGCATTGTGCTTGTCCCCATTTTCACCACTGTCCTGTCAACTCATTTTCACACATTTAATCTGGTCAAAAAATAAAATCACACACATGGCCAGAGATGGACTATAAAACTACCATTCAATTTTTGTCCTCAGCATTTGCATGACACTTAGCATCATGCACCAATGGTAAATACCAGTAATGGCATTCCACGTACTGTGCCAAAAGCTGACAGTTTTACTTTCAGATTCAGTAATGTCATTATTGTTGTACAACTCTACCTGGCAATGCTGTGCTATAGAAATATAGACTGAAAGAACTATGAGGAGACAGCTATGCTTACATGTTTATTAGTCTGCTGGATGTAATGTACACCATATGGGATGTTGCTGTAGTCATTACTGTGAAGAAACCTGATTCCTACATTTCCACCTGCTGCAGTGTGACTTGTCTGCGTGAAGTATGACTTCTTGTCTGGTCTTCTCAGATAATGCGCCAATCTGTAAACTGCTTTTACATAGCATCAAACCTTCAAATCCAGGATTTTTTATTTATGTTATTTATTTGCAGTTTGTCCATTGTCAAGATGAGCCCTTTTTCAATGGAGGCCTTGGGAGATAAGCTCCACACTAAAAGTATTTATAAAAATTCAGCAAGATATAGTGTATACAATAATCAGACAAGAAATATTGCCAGGAGATAAACCAGTAACACCTTATGAGACTAATGGTACAAACATCAACAATAAGCAAATAAAACAGCTGATGCAATAAATACAAAACAAAAGTCATTAATAGTTAGAACATAATGTTATACAAAATGTTGAATTACATAGGGAGTTTAAAATGTGTAAAGAGAAGAGGGTATGTTATGTCTATATAGCACGTAGTATAGCCACCTGGGCAGAGGTATGCTAAATTAGTCTGAGTGGGGTTAGGAGGGGTGAGAGCAGGAGCATTCCCAGTTAGAGGAGAGGTATGAATGTAGCAATGACTTGTAGGAAGAGTGATGTTTTGTAGTCCGGATATGGGGAAGACGTAGGTTCCATTTTCGAGCAAGGGAGAAAGATAGGAGAAATTGCCCTGGGCTGTGGGTAGGTTTGTGTACTTCAAAGAGGTATTGGTTAATAGATCTGAGAGTTCGATTGGGAAGGTGCATAGTGATGGTTTGTGAATAAGAGTATGGGCAGTAGTCAGTTGAAGATAAGAGAGATAGTTTAGGAGCTCCAGCCAGTTCAAGGAGTGTAAGGAGTCACAGTGGTGTGATGAAGAATTTGAGATGGTAGCAAACGTGGAGATTTTCTTATAACAGGATGCCAGTTTAGTTTTCAGAGTGGCTTGGAGGCTGTTAAGGAGAAGAGTGCCATACATGAGGGAGGGAAGGAGGTATGTGGTGGATAGGGTAAGTTTAGTTGCAGAAGACAGGAAGCGATTGTGTTGGTAGAGCATTCCTAGTTTCTGGTGGGGTTTTTTGATGTTGGTTTGGAGGTGAATGTCGAATTTTAATTGATCATCAATAATGACACCTAGAAGTTTAGTTTGGAAGACTATTTCGATGGGGGTTTGTTTTGGCTTACTATGGGGAAATACTTCAAGCAGTATTTATTGTCTTTTTCACATTAAGATTATGTATGGAGTTTTGGGCTGCATATGTTATTACCACCACTGTCATTCTGTTTATGTTTGTATCATTGTTCTGCCGTCCTACCCTTGCTTGGTCTCTATTTCTGAACACCTTATTTTACATGGAATGACAGAATTATTAGGATGACAAAAATCGGATTAACACACTACGACTATGGCCAGAAATGGCTCAACAAAATCATTTTATTCTCTCTCTCGCTCTTTTTCATCCTCTCTTCTGTGCTCAGTCTTTTTCCCCTGCATTTGCATGATGCCTGGCAAAAACAGCATTGGTAGCAGATGGTAAATATCAGTTCACATCTAGTGGCAAAAACTGGGTCATTGTCATGAAAGTATGCTTAGCTCTGCTGCACTACAGAAAACAAGACTGATAGCACATGTAGGACACATTTAGTCTCCTATTTTTCATATGCTGCATATTTTAACATATAACTCATGGGATGGTACACTTCATAATACTATCATGAAGTCTGATGCAGACATAATCCCTTGGTTTAGACTTTTGAATTTGTGCCATCAAATGTGTGATTTTTAATATGCTTTCATTTGTGCTCTTGCCTATAGACAACTTGTGCATATTGTCAGGTATTTAATGCCAGCAGTTTTCAACCACAATGTAATTATTTTTTTATTTTCCGTAAAATATTATAAAGTATTTTGAACTATTGTCCACAAATATTAGTAAGCCAACATTATCCAGCTTCTGTCTTATATAGTGTTTGAATTTCCCACCACTGTTTGTTCCATCTTTGGGAACACTTTAATGTACGCAGTATAACAATTTTTGTCCTCAATATGTGCGTGAGAGTTAGCATTGCCATTCACGATACTGTGCTTTGCCTCACTGCACTAATGATAACACTAAGAGGAGACAGTTAATTGAACAGGCTGCAGTAAAGAATGTACACCATGTGGGATGGTTTAATTGTCAATACTGTACATAGCATGCTGCACACACGTACTCCCTACTTCAGTCTGTTTTCATATTTCTTTCAAATGAATGTTTTTAGCATCTAACATTTAACTTCCTTTGTGATATGATTAGGTAATGACCATGTCTATAGACTGCTGATGCAGATTTCCAGGTGTTTGAATCCAGCATCAGGTCTAAAATTATAAACATTATCATCTGTCATAACATTTTGCCCTGGTAAATTATGGAGACATGTTAAACCACGAACAATACCCTGTTTGGTTCTGTCTGTTTTTTTTATTATCACAAATCTGCTATATCTTACCAGTAAAGGGTGTAAAACTTCTGGTCAAATCAAGGATTTGTGTGGGGATAATATACACCAGACACTATTTAAAAATACTGCCTCCATATACACAGAAGGTATTATGATTAAATCTTTAGCATCAACAATAAAATCCCACGAAAAGTTAATGCTCCCGCTAGGCAAGCCAAACGTAAAAACCAAAAGTAAGTCACACAAAGCGAGAGCAAAGCAATGAAGGGTTGCCAGATGACCATATGAAAATCAATGTTCCAAAATCAATGTTCCAAATACATAAATGTTATAATAAACCAGAATGGTAGTCGCATCAATCATAAAACGATTTTATTAGTGCACCACAGGTAAGCGCTTTCGCCAATAGCTTCATCAGACCTGTTGCAAAAGTTAACAGTTGGTTTAAATAATCAATTTGGCGGGAAAAATCGCCCAAGAATTTAAAGAAATACAACAATCAATTGGTCTTGAAAATCAGATGCTTAGAAATGTACATAAAAACAAAATCTATTATTAAGAACTACATAAATCACATTATTTATTGTATGAAATTGATATATATAAATAGACAATATATATAAATACATAAATATATTAAGAACTTGCTATAAAGACTGCAATCAGTTAAAATGCATAAAAATATATACATTCAAGTCTTCAATAGTGATATATATAATTCACTGAAGAATAACCAAAAATGTGTAAAACAAATCAAAAAACAAAACAAAAACTACCTCAATCTCCTCATCCTTAAAAAAGGTTGGATTGGCACTTTGCCATTTAAACCTGGTGGCACATCTGATCTAAGTCTCATAATCCAGGTAGTCTCCCTGGATTCTGTATACGTACCAATGTCACCCCCTCTAATGGTATTGTGTACCTTCTCTAATATTCTAAATTTGAAAGAGTGATCAGTCCCTTGTTCACTAACATGTTTCGCCAGTGCATTACTGGCTGATTGCTTCCTCATGTGGTAAACATGTTCACGCATTCTATCCCTTAGGCACAAGTTGGTTTTGCCAACATAGAATGCTGAACATTGTACACACTATGCTAGATATACTACATCTCTGGTCATACAATCTCCACTTGCTCGTACTGTGAAACTCCCTAAACCAGATGGATGTATAAAAACAGAGTCAATACTAATAAATTAACAAAAATTACATTTATTACATGGGGATGTGAAGCAACCCCTTCCAATAGATTCTGTTCTATTCTTCAGATAACATAAAAGTCTCTTTAAATTCATTTTATTTTTGTATATAAATTTCGGTCTATCTCCTAGAACATCCCTAATGGTAGGGTCAACTGATAGAATATGCCAATGAGTGGTAACTATATCCTTGATAGTACCTACATCTTTCGTATAGGAAATGGGTAGTGTGATTGATGTCCCTGATGAATTCATTCAATTCATCCACAGACCCTTCCCAAAGAAAAAACAGGTCGTCGACAAAACGCCTGTAGAATAAAACATACCATGTATAGGTCTCCATAGGAAACATGTACCTATACTCCCATTCAGCTATAACAAGGTTGGCGTAGCTATTGGCACAAGAGGTGCCCATAGCTACGCCATCCTTCTGTAAGAAAATTCTGTCATTGAAACAAAAAATATTGGACTCCAGAACAACCTCCAAAAAACTCATAAGTAGTTCCACTTTATGTGTATCCATATTGGACATTCTTTGCAGATAACATTCTACCATTTCTACCCCAGTGGAATTGGGAATAACAGTAATCACACTACCCATTTCCTTAGATTTACTGCAGAATGGTCAGCTACTAGAATTCCATTTTTGGATATATATGTTGAGAAGTTGAGCAATGGACTGATTAATACAGGCTTATTTAGGAAGACATGCTATAAGAATACCATGTTACATCGCCATAGCATGCATCCAGGATATACATATAGGAACATAGTCCATGGACAAGCCATGCAGATCTCTAGATACCATCCTGTTGATACAGATTTTAGAGGAGGTATTATTGATCTAGAGCATAAATTGAAGACACGAGGTTATAGCAAAACAGATTTTGAGCATGGAATATTAGATCTCGAAAAGTTGAGACTTGGTCCAGCTGCCCCCTATTTTTCCAATAGAGTTGATCATCATACCAACATAGATAGACTTGGAACTGATAACATGGAAAATATTGATGCTAGAGGGATCACTTATCCACTTTTTTATACGAAAGATGTAGGTACTATCAAGGATATAGTTACCACTCATTGGCATATTCTATCAGTTGACCCTACCATTAGGGATGTTCTAGGAGATAGACCGAAATTTATATACAAAAATAAAATGAATTTAAAGAGACTTTTATGTTATCCGAAGAATAGAACAGAATCTATTGGAAGGGGTTGTTTCACATCCCCATGTAATAAATGTAATTTTTGTTCATTTATTAGTATTGACTCTGTTTTTATACATCCATCTGGTTTAGGGAGTTTCACAGTACTAGCAAGTGGAGATTGTATGACCAGAGATGTAGTATATCTAGCATCGTGTGTACAATGTTCAGCATTCTATGTTGGCAAAACCAACCGGTGCCTAAGGGATAGAATGCGTGAACATGTTTACTACATGAAGAAGCAATCAGCCAGTAATGCACTGGCGAAACATGTTAGTGAACAAGGGACTGATCACTCTTTCAAATTTAGAATATTAGAGAAGGTATACAATACCATTAGAGGGGGTGACATTGGTACGTATACAGAATCCAGGGAGACTACCTGGATTATGAGACTTAGATCAGATGTGCCACCAGGTTTAAATGTCAAAGTGCCAATCCAACCTTTTTTAAGGATGAGGAGATTGAGGTAGTTTTTGTTTTGTTTTTTGATTTGTTTTACACATTTTTGGTTATTCTTCAGTGAATTATATATATCACTATTGAAGACTTGAATGTATATATTTTTATGCATTTTAACTGATTGCAGTCTTTATAGGAAGTTCTTAATATATTTATGTATTTATATATATTGTCTATTTATATATATATCAATTTCATACAATAAATAATGTGATTTATGTAGTTCTTAATAATAGATTTTGTTTTTATGTACATTTCTAAGCATCTGATTTTCAAGACCAATTGATTGTTGTATTTCTTTAAATTCTTGGGCGATTTTTCCCGCCAAATTGATTATTTAAACCGACTGTTAACTTTTGCAGCAGGTCTGATGATGCTATTGGCGAAAGCGCTTACCTGTGATGCACTAATAAAATCGTTTTATGATTGATGCGACTACCATTCTAGTTTATTACATCATTTACGTATTTGGAACATTGATTTTGGAACATTGATTTTTATATGGTTATCTGGCAACCCTTCATTGCTTTGCTCTCGCTTTGTGTGACTTACTTTTGGTTTAAATCTTTAGCATACTTTGAAGTATTTTAAGTCTGATATGTAGATGTATGTTATCATATAGTGATTTCAGTAGTCAATTATGTGATAGAATCAAATACATTTGCATAAAGAACACTACTACATGCCTTAAACATGTGGACAATAAGCAGATATGAGATCAGTTTAAATATTCATCTGTATTATTCCTATAAAGAATGCTTCACTGCAATGGTCATGACCTATGTAAATAATGTCACAGAAAGCATTAACATGACACACATATTTTAATGGCTCAGAATCAGGTCTGTATTTACTATTTCTTTGTGGCAGGCTTGGCATGGAGTACCATAGGCCATTGCTAATTCCCAGTCTAAGTTTGAAACCCTTATAAATAACTAAGCATGGGCTAATACTTTGCCACCAGTTGTGCAAATTAGCTTGTCAATGATGCATGAAGGGAGTGATTTTGACAAAGAAAAAATTATTCCAGTGACTTATATTCTTTAAATATGTTTTAACGGCTTGCTGTACTCAGATATGATGAGTCCACTGTGATTTTGTGTAAACATTACATAATATAAATTATGTTTGCCCACCAAAACATTGTACTTGCAAATGATGGACAATGGTGTGGTACCTTTCCAGGCATACTTGCTGCATGGTATTAATTAGTTTCATTTCATATGCTGGGCCTGTATGTTTTGTATTAATGCTGCCCATTGTACACACATTATAAATTATTCACAGTGATACAGCAACTAATGAAGACTACATACAATGATCCTGAGATGAACACTTAGGAATGATTAGTTGCCACTTCACTGTTTGACAATGTCAATTATCATCCATTATTGTCATGGTCAATACACAATAATGTGAAACAGCTACATCTCACTCACACTACCACAAGGCCCATAAATGAAACAATATATGACTCATCTGAGCAATATGTCATTGCTTGTCATCTCTTCATTGCTGTTTTGTCTGCTTGTCAAATCACAGCCTTTTTCAACCAAAGATATGATGCACACTGTCTGCTCTGCAACTCACTGATAACACCATCTTTTCAAGTGTGCACTATCTAAGGCTTCTCAACAGACTTCTCTTGTGGCACTTGTAATTGTTACAATGTGTTCTATATTATGCATCCAGATAGGTAAGGGGTTTGAATCCAGTAGCAATTAAATAGTGTGAGTGTTTGTGTTACTCTTGTACTAGGTGAAAATGGCTTTACCCACAGATCACATGTGTATACTTCCATCCAGGAGCAACATGTATGCTGGGAGAGGGCTTCCCCTTTTATCCTCAAGCATTTGTTCTGCAACACAATGGTAATGATGCCATCCTTTCAAACGTGCACTATCACATTTGTAATTATACCTCCTGGGATACTTGTGGTTGATATAACGTACTCTAGATTGTGTAAGGTAGATAGGTAGCTGGATTGAATCCAGCAGTGAGTACCTAATGTATGAGTGAGTGTGTTTGTGTGTCTGTACGCATCTCTGTTGCTAGGTAGGAAAGGCTTCATCCACAGATCTAATATATAGCTTTACAGTGAGAGAGGGATCTCCCACCACTTTCAGTCCCTTTAGCACACACATCTTCTTTGCACAACAATGATAATGTCATCCTTTAGAATGTGTTCTATCTCACAGCTGTAGTCAAACTTTTCATGTTGCTCTCATAGTTTATGCAATGTCTTTTAGCTTATGATCTTTGACAGGTAGGCGGTTTGAATCCAGACATTAATCTATGGACTCAGCTGTATCAGTGTGTGTGTGTGTGTGTGTGTGTGTGTGTGTGTGTGTGTGTGTGTGTGTGTGTGTGTGTGTGTGTGTGTGTGTGTGTGTGTGTGTGTGTGTAGATAAGAATGCCATCAACCATAGATCTAATGTTTATTTTTATATCTGGAGAAAAGTCTTACAATATTTTCTGTCCCTTTTAGACCAGACAATTACCTTGGTAAACACTGATGGGGGCATTTGCTAAAATGTGCTTTATGTTACGCTTGTAGTGAGAGTTCTCCTGTAGCACCAGGGGAATGATACAATGCTCTCAAACTTGCGGACTTAGGTAATCATGTGTTTGAAAATGGTATTCTCTAAATATGTGTGTGTGTGTGTGTGTGTGTGTGTGTGTGTGTGTGTGTGTGTGTGTGTGTGTGTGCGTGTGTGTCATACCTCTCAACCTTACCGAATTCCTCGGTAAATACTGGTTTTGAGGGCAAAATATTGGGGTTCCACAAACTTCTGAGTAGCCCCTTTAATTTCCGAATTTCCCAGGTTTGAATTTTTTTTTTGGAACTTCTGTTGACGTCATCGCATACAGGGAGTGCGTGATGATGTCAGTATGAGGCAGACAGCGATCGAGCCATTACCAAATTTAAATGTACTGGTCCTCTTCGGGTTTGGCAGTGTGCAAGTTCACACAGGTGCTGCAATCTGCACTTCTTTCTTCTCCTGGCTCCAGGTGAGGTAAGGCAAAGAAGTAAAAAAAAAGATGGTGTTGTTTTTATTATTAATTCTTAAGAACAGAAACTTTAGTGAACTGTGTGGCTGCTGCTATTCCATTCGGATTTCGGAACGGGGAAAGGTCTTTTATATATCTTATTAAGGCTCCGAATGTAAGACAGTGCTTCCTACACAGAGTATGTGTCAAATACTACTAAAATGTATGTAGCTGGACTTAGTACCTGAAGCAAGTCATTTATATTTTTAGTTTGTTTGCCAAAAGAGTAAGCGAATTGGCCCTTCTTAGACCCTTTCATCCACAACCCAAGTCAGTGACAAGAGAACTGAACTAAATTTCAGACAGTGGATCTGTGAGGCAGAGATCATACCATTGAGCTGTTGCACTGTCCAATATAAAAGGATAATTTATCTGATTGCTTACTTTTGGTAATGGAAATTGATTGTAAAGTACGAGGCTACACTTTAGAGATGCATTGCAGCATGCAAGTAGTACTGTACTTCTCTCACTCAAGTATTGTACAAGGTGTGTTTTATAAGTGTGATGCATGACAACTCAAGTGCATTTTGAATGTCTTTTATTTATGTTAAGAAGGGCTCTGGCTCTGTAATTAGTGCACTTCTCTTGAGAAACGATCTTTTCTTTTTATTTATGTACGGGGGATTTAGGGAACAGTAGTGCTAATTCCTTATGTGTCGGCACTGTTAGCAGTCTCGCTCAAGTATTGTACAAGGTTAGGTGCATTTTAAAGCAAGTAGTGTATTTCTCTCACTCAGTTCTTGGTAATGGTAGTGCTAGTTCCTTCTGTGTGATGTCTGATAAAATTTGACACTGAGTTGAGAGTGTGTTTTTTACCCAGCCTATTCAGTGAATTGAGAACAGTTAGTTCTGTCTGTGAACGATCTCTTGCCAACTTAACTTTTCAGTCTTTGTTGTTGTGTAAAATAAGTGGTGGTTCAGACAGAGTCATACTGGCCAAGGGGTATTTTGGCATTTATTTTTCATGGTAGGCTTGTTAATTGTAATTGTTTCTTGATTGATTTGTTTGTATTAATGTTCAGTAATAAGAGATACACAAGTGTAACTGCATCCTGCATTTGGGTGTGTGTACACACTCTACAAAACATACTTGGAAATGTCTCTAGTGGAGCTAAAGCTGTTAAACATGTCAAAAGTCTTGCATGTTGCTCCATCTACCAAGGTCCATTGTTTTATCCTTCTGAATCTAAATACATTAAAATGAGATTCTGGTTTCCACCTGAATGTCTCTCAGGAAAAAGTTAATTCAGTGAAATGTAAACAAATGTAATACATTTAATTTTCATGCCAGTACATGCCTGTCATTTTTGGACACTACTTGAGAATATGAATTACAAAATAGTTGGCTATAGAGTGTTACTCTGTCCTGTAAGAGGTTAGGGTACTGCCTTGGACAAGCTCAAATGTGTTGAACTATATGTGTGTGCTCCTATAGCTTAGAATTGTTAAGTATTTATAAAGTGTGTGTGTGTTTTACACACACACAGTGAGAATTTATCTGTTTATTTTATTGTATATGCTTTCATTTTGGGGCATATTTTCTTGCCTTTTGTTTTTTGCATTGCCTGCACCTATTTATGAAGTTGTAATGTGAAAGTGATGTATCATATCATGTTACCGCACCTGGAGATAAGTACCCCTCCAGCAGTGTCTTCATTGCATAGTT
Organism: Protopterus annectens; assembly: GCF_019279795.1. Lineage (NCBI taxonomy): Eukaryota > Metazoa > Chordata > Ceratodontiformes > Protopteridae > Protopterus > Protopterus annectens. The sequence continues at coordinate 1,134,007,817 of NC_056732.1, read as the reverse complement.
TGTACACTGCATTGCATTCTGCCATTAGTTTGTAAAGTTTTTCTTTGGCAGATGTAGTCAGAAACCTTTCTGTTACCCAGCCTTGATGTGCAGATGGAAAATAACTCCCTCACTGCACCCCAGACAGCCTGAGCTCAACTAGCAGCATGGACAGGGGAGTATAGGAATGAGTGTCCATTGCCGGCTTGCCCTTCCTGGGTGTGGGTGGCAGTTTGGCTCCCTACATTGGTGATACTTGCATGAATGTAGGTGTATTGCCACAGTATGAACTGTCTAGTCAGCTTATGCTGTAAGCAGTATACCACTTTACCAGTAGGTTTCACCTTCTCAGGCAGCTGCAGTAAATCTCCCAGGGGTGCCATGGGAGTGGAGATAACACAGTCCACAGGATCTGCAGGTTGACCTGTTCCTTAACTTATCCTGTGCACCACAAAAAAGACCTTACTCTTAAAGGAGTCAGTGCTCCTGTTGCTTGCTTTCAGATTGTGCTTCTGGCTGTTTGTTTACATCATGGCCATATAGTTGCCAACTGAAGTTGTAGTCTGATCGTGCAGTTGAGGGGAGGAGGATAGGGCACCTTTGGAAGGGATTGTTTAATTTCCTTATACTTGTCCTCTTCCCCAAGCCTTATTTCCTACTGTTTTTGATTTTTTTCCAAGTGCAAACCCACTCCTGATGTCCCCTCAAACTGAATATTTGTCGTTTTGTAATATAATATGTCTTTCTTTCTTTCTACATTTGCAGGGAGGGGAATCATAGTAGTATCACTTGACTGGAAATTGTACAGAGACTTATATACTTGGTATATGTCAGTGTCTGGGGCCATGTTTTGGTTGTTTGTTCTTCAGTTTGTGTTTGAAATGTGGTATCCCACTAATCCATTGGAGTGGGTGGGGTTGCATAATTGTGTATGCAAATTTTATGTTAATCAGCATACAGATCTGTACCTATTTTTCATGGGCCTTGTCCAGATTTTTGATATTTCCAGGTTGAGAGGTATGGTGTGTGTGTGTGTGTGTGTGTGTGTGTGTGTGTGTGTGTGTGTGTGTGTGTGTGTGTGTGTGTGTGTGTGTGTGTGTGTGTGTGTGCGCGCGCACTTCTACAATCATTGGAATGACTGTATTATCCAGCACATGTAGTTGTAGACACCTTCATTTGTGCAAGATATTTGAGAGAAGTCGGACTACTTGTCACTCAGTTTTAAGGCACACATATGCCTTGCAACTCAGTGATGATGTCCTGCCTTCAAATATGCTCTGTCTCCCAGCTTTAGTAAGATTTGACCTATGGCACATACAATCAATACAATATCGTCTATCTTGAGTACCTAAAAAGACTGGCGTTCATATCCAGCAGTGACTGACTAGAATGTGCGTGCATGACTCTAGTGCTAGGGATAAATGGCTTCCTCTCCAGTTCTGATATGTAGGCTTACACTGGAAGATGGTTTCCCATGAGTTTCAGTCCATTTTATCCCAAACAATCTCTTTACACAGCAATGATAATGCTATGCCTTCGAATATGTTGTGTCTCACACTTGTGTTAAGATTTCACTTGTAGCTTGTGTAGTTGTTACACAGTTCTCTAGATTGCAGATTTACATAGGCAGCCATTCAAACCCTGCAAAGGACAGCATAATGTGAGTATAGAGACCAGAAGCAATGCCTCATCCAGCATTGTCACCAACTCTTTCCACCCCTTTCAAGTCTAACATATGCCATTCAACACACTGATGATTTCATGTCATTCAAATTGGTGTTCTATGAGCCATGTGGTGAGAGTTTATCTTGTGGTGCTTGTAATTAATACTAACTTCTATAGCATGAGTAGTTAGATAGACATTTGTTTCAAATCCGATGATGTGTATGTGTAAAACAATATCGACAGACAAAAGTAGCTTATCCACCATAGAGTGATATGGCTAACTCTTACTTGTGAGAAAAGTGACATGGCTAAATTTAGATCTCTCAGAAGAATTTTTAGTAGATACATGATCATATAAAACATTCATTAGTTCACTTTGGTCTCCTGTAAGTACGGCACAGGGTTTGCTCCTGAGCAAAAGTTTTAATCAACCTGGACCCCTAACTGGGTCATTTGCACACACACTCTTTCACACACAGACACACACACACACACACACACACACACACACACACACACACACACACACACACACACACACACACACACACACACACACACTTCTGCTCTTCTTCATATTATAAGGAAGAATTTTTTGTACCATTCATGAGTCTCTGTCTTAGCTGCCAAAGTCCAAGGTCTCTGGCAGTTACAAAGTTTGATTATGTGCATATGCAGACACACACAGCATCCTTAAAGTAGAAATGTAGTTTCCAGCAGCAAAGTAACAGCAAGTTATCTGGCAGCAGGGCAAAAGCAACAACGGCCAGTTCCACCATTTAAATCTATGCTTGCATCATACTAAAAATCCACACATGGATGCAGAGTGTGTCCTTAAAGTAGAAATGCAATTTTTAATTGTTTAGTGTATTTTTTAATTATTTAAGTGTTGTGGCAACCCCCCTCCCCAGCCAGTGGGCCCTAGGCAACTGCCTAGATCGTCAAGTGCTGGATCTGGCTCTGGTCTGCGTAATGGAGGTAGTGACCTAAATGTAGAGGATAACAACAATTGTTAACAGTGTACAGTAATATGAGAAATGTGAATTTTCGACACTACACTTAATAGGCATTATACCTGTTTGTGAATTATGACAGTGCACTGATATACACATGTTACTAATATGTACAAAAAGGCTCACTTCAGGGAAAAATGTGATTTACAACATGATGCTAAACTGCATTCAGAGTTGTAGTTTAACAGACTTTTGTATTTCCATCTGTGATGTATTGCAGATGCAGTATGAAGGACATGCAATATGACTGCACTCACACAAATGCATTTTACTCAGATACTTGTTTTAAAATGGCAGGTGATACATTTGCTCTGCAGATAATGTCATTATCCAATACTGTTGGCATGGAAGATTTTTTTGGGCTAAGCCATCTATGTGCTATCTATCCATTCATGATCTTTTCACCACATATACATACATTATATGCATATGGATATAATAACATTCCTAGGCAAACAAACCAGTTGTCATGGGAGTGGAAACTCATGGGTTTTGCCTTGATTTATGTGCATGTTAGTATATGCCACATAACAATGCCCCTTATTTTATAACTACATGCTTCACACATCTGTCATAATTACACGGCTGTAAGCATGGATTGAAGCACACTGTTCTGTTGGTATGCTGGTCAAACTGAGAGTTCTATACATATATATGTGTCAGGTCCTTTTTTACTCTTCTTCTTCTTTTGGCTTTTTCCCGTTTAGGGTTTGCCACAACGAATCATCTGTCCGCTCATGATTGGCAGTGGAGTGTGTCAAGTTGCCAGCCCAGCGCCCAACCTTGTGCAGAAGGCACACACACACACACACACACACACACTCATGCCTAGGGTCAAGTTTAGAGTGTCCAATCCACCTGCAGCATGTCTTTGGAATGTGGGAGGAAACCGGAGTACCCAGAGGAAACCCATGTGACCACAGAGAGGACATGCAGACTCCACACAGAAGGCACCCCAGCCAAGGATCAAACCGGAGAACCTCTTGCTGTGAGGCAGCAATGCTAACCGCGGCACCATCGTGGCCACCCACTTTTTACTGCAGTTCATAGGTTCATAGGTTCATAGGTTCATACTAGGCTATCTGCCCTGAGGCAATTATAAGCCTAGCCCGATTCTGTATGGTTTACGCCACCCCTTGATTTGAGTATACTGTGCCCTTTTTAAGGTTTAGTTTACTGTGCCTCTGTCTAATAGTGACATGGGAGTAATCCCTGGGGCAAACCTATGATCCCCTATCCACCTATCGAGATTCTTCTTGAATAGATTCAGTGAGGTGCTCTGCCTCACATGAACTGGAATTCTATTCCAGAGTGAAGGGAGCCTCTGTGTTATGAACCTGTCCCTCCAGCAAGTTCTATTTATTTCTGTGCTGAGGTTCAAGTCCCTCGAGCGTGTGGCTCTAAGGGATTTAGATTTACTGAGGTGGAGCATGTCCATTAATTCTGGATTTGACATAGCTTTGTATGTCAGGCATAGATCGCCTCGAAGTAGGCGGTATGCAACTGAGTAGAGCTTGAGTTTTTTTAACCGAGCAGCATATGGCATCTGTTTGAGACCCTTGATCCTCTTGGTGAGATACTTTTGGGGTCTTTCTAATTGCTGCAGGTGTCGGGTAAGGTACATCCCAAAAGGGGCATTGTATTCTATGATGGGCCTGATGAGGGATGAATAAAGGGGCACGATTACATCTCTTGATCTAGATGTGAAACCCTCTGTGATGAGGTAGGCTATGTAGAAGGTCTTTCTAACCACTTTGGCAATGTGGTTTTCAAAGGAGAGATTGCTATCAACTTGGGTCCCCAGGTCCCTAATAACTTTCTCTGTACTTAATGGGTTTCCGCCTATGTGGTAATTTGTGGGCACATTGTTTTTGCCAAAGGGTATGACTATACATTTTTTGGCATTTAGCTTTAAACCATGGTGCTGGCACCAGTTATCTGTCTCTGTGAGACCTTTTTGAAGGATGTTTGTGTCAGCTGGAGAGTTGATTATGGCGCCCAGTTTGCAGTCGTCTGCGAACTTGTTGAGCCATAGTCCTCCCATGTTTGCCTGTACCTCGGAAAAGTATATACCGAACAAGAGTGGTCCCAGGACAGAACCCTGTGGGACGCCACTTGTGACTGGTTTTGAGTCTGACATGGCTCCAGCAACTCTCACTCTGTGGGTTCTGTCTTTGAGCCAGTTTGCGACCTATCTTGTGACATAGGGGTTTATATTTAAGCTGGATAGCTTATCTATGATGCCCAAGTGGGGTATTGTGTCAAATGCCTTTGCAAGGTCCAGATAGGCTGTGTGGACTACCTTCCCTTCATCTATGGCTTTGGTGACTGTTTTGAAGAAGTCAACCAGGTTCAAAAGGCAGGATCTGCCCTTGACAAAGCCAAACTGGGTAAGATCTAGTGTCTGTATGTCCCCAAAGTCTTTGTTTATGAGCTCCATGATGATCCTCTCCATAGCCTTGCAGACTAAGCTAGTCAGGCTTATGGGGCGATAGTTTCCAGGGTCCGTAGAGGCTCCACCTTTGTGGAGTGGGACCACTGTTGCTGTACGCCATTCTGTGGGCACATATCCTGTAGTGAGTCTGAGATTGTATAGCTGTTTTATTTGAGGGATTAGTTCCTCTTGGAGTTCATGTAGGACGCAACCTGGGACGCCATCTGGTCCCATGGAAGCAGTGTTTTTTGCTTTGGAGAGGGCTGCCTTCACCTGAGCATCAGAGATGTTTGGGAGGCAGCCCTCTGCCGGCATAGATACTTGCTCTTTTGGGGGTGGAGAAGTTTGCACTGAACCTGTCTGCCAGGATATTGGCGATGTCTGTGGGTTCAGTGTATTTTTTGTCGTTTAGAATCAACTCAGAACAACTCTGGGAGTTGCATCCCAGGTTTCTACCATAACTGAAAAAAGCCTTATGATTGTCTTTGGTGTCCTGTGCAATTTTTCTCTCGAAGCTGGCCTTGGAGGATTTTATGAGGGATCGTAATTTTTTGCTAGTACTGATCAGAGATGCCTTCCCTATTAGGGATTTTGCTCTATCATGTAGTAACTTCCTTCTTCTGTTATACAGTTTATTTATGGCAGGGGTCCACCAGACTGGATGCCTGCCTTTGTATGACTGGGTCTTGGTTTTGTTTGGGATAGCATGATCTATGCATTCCTGGAGATATCCGTATAATGCGTTTATATAGGATTCTGCAGTTTGGGCCGTAGTTTCCACTGGCCCTGGGGCCTTGAAGGATTCCACTTCGGTTTTGAGAAGTGAGAAATTCGCTTTTGAGAAGTTTTTCACTGTGGTTTTCTGGGCTGGGGGTGGGGTTGGGATGTGGACATCCAGTGAAATTAATTTATGGTCTGATCTTACCAATGAGGGATATACTTCTGGTGTGGAGCATAGAGTCCCCATGTTGGTAATGATCAGGTCTAGTATGTTGTCCCCTCTTGTGGGAGTGGTGACTAGTTGTTCCATAGCATTTGAGTTTATAATTTCCAGGAACCTTTGGGCTAAGGTGCTGGGGCTTGAGTAGTGCTCCCAGTCAATGTTTGGATAGTTGAAGTTGCCCAATATAATGGTGTTCAGAGAGATCTTCATGTTCTCCAATGTTTTCAGGAAAGCCGAGTGGGATTCCTGACTTTGAGAGGGTGGACTGTAGGATGCTATAAACTGAAAAGCAGTCTTGCCCACTGTTAGTTGCACATGGATGGTCTCCGATACTTTGTGCAATGCCACTCACCTGGAGGTGTGGATATCCTTGATAAATATGGAAACTCCCCCTCCTTTTGTGGTTCGGTCTGGGTTTTGGGGCCAAAAAGCATGATATGAGGTATAGCCTGGTAGTGCTGGGGTGCTCTCTGGAGCCTTGAACCAGGTTTCTGTCACTGCACAGATATCAATGTTCTCCATACTGAGGAGAGCTTCGAGTGCGTGCATCTTGAGGTTAAGACTTCTGGTGTTTAGCAGCATTACCCTTTGTTTCTTGTTCCTTGTGCTGTCTATGGGGGTGGGTTTGACATTTGAGCCTTGCCTAAAAAAGGCACTATGGGGGTGGCAAGAGCCTTTGCCAATATCCGAAAGCCCAGTGGTGACAGGTGCAAGCCGTCCCTAGTGAAGCAACGTGGCTTGTCGAGCATGTCATCCCAGGCTGACAGACACTGGATCCCCTTTGAATGATACCAAAATTTTAGCCAATTGTTAAAATCGATCATTTTGTCTTTGTACTGTGGCATCATTCTAGGTGAGGGTAAGATGCTGCCCAAGGTCAGGGTCATACCAGCCTGGGCTACATGATCAGAGAGCTCCTCTATGTCTCTTTTCATGTAGTCCAGGGAGGTACATCTCAGGTCATTCACACCAGCATGTACAATGACTGAGTCATATTTGTATTTGCTTTGGAGTGACCTGAGTGCTTGCGTTATGTGGCGGATCCTACCACCCCACAGGCAGCTCACCGTGACCTTCTCTTTATTCAGCCTGGTGAGCAAGACGTCAGTGTGTCTGACAATAGAGTCACCTATTATAAGAGTATCAGGTGTGTTATTCAGCATTAAGGGCTGTGGCTGCTTGGTACACTGACTTTGTGGGCTATGTGTTGTGCGTGTTTTGTTTTGAGATAGCGTTTGCTTGGATGTCTGCTTTGGAGGTCTCTGTTGCTTAGGTAGATTTTTATTTAGAGCCTCTGAGTATGTTTTTGTATATTTATGTGTTTGGTTCGCTGATGTGGTTGGACTATGCGATACTGGAATTGTGTTGTGTGAGGTTGCCTTCTCCTCCTGACTGGTTACACCAGTTTTGAGATGAGAGAGCTCAGCCTCCAGTTTGGCTAAATAGTTGCATCTCTCACATATATTTGAACCTGTTTGGAGGAGGAGAGGGTTGTCCGTGTACATGAGACAGTTGTAACATTGCCTCAAAATTCCCAAATTCACCAGCTGGACTGGAGAGGAAACCATTGACTGACCTTTGGACATGCTAGAGTAATATAGGGAAACTGAATTTAAGACGGACCAATAGAGGACAGGGTAATCATAGAGAGTATAAGAGTAAGTAGTGCTTATGGTTTAATGGTGCTAACTTGTAGGATTACTTAATTGGACCAGTGAATGGCCTTAGAATGAGAATATGGTGTTTAAATGAAGAGATAGAGCAGTTCTAAGAGAAAAAGTGAAGAGCAGACTTTGTGGAGCCAGGAATAGTTTAAACCCAATTAGGTGGCGCTGCCCGCTGTTGCGCTATGCACAAAAATGGGCAAAACCACACAAAAGAAGGTATTAAGAGAGGACGATGAAGGAGTTTTGGAATTGACCCAAAATGGCCAATAAAACTACAGTTTCAAGTCAGTAACCACTCCCACAGGGGCAGGCAGGCTGCTCAATGTTTTTCACTGCCACTGATCAACAGAGAGACTTCCCTTTAGCCCAAGCAAAAAATGGCCTCACAGAAACTTACAAACAGTTCAAGAACAGCAAGCCTTTAACTGAACTTTTTTAAATCTCAGAAAAGTGGGAAAAAAGCAAGATTTTTTGTTTTTTTTGTTTTTTTCAGAGATAGCAGAGGTTCACAAGTATCAACAAGTTATAACAGTGCAGTAAATGACCCCACACAAGAGTGCTCGGCCAAAGACAGATAAAATGCAAGTTTTGAGAAAAAAACGATTTAAAAAATAAGTGCAAACAGGAAATTCAGTAAACAGCTCTAGGTTGTGCTCTAAATATAGTTACTAATGCAGCAAGTTTAACAAGCCAGAAAATGCTCAAAATAGGTGGCTATGCAGAAAAACTTAGCAAATAAACAGAGGAAAAATACTTAAAATCTTAAAAGTGGCTCCTTTCTTCTCTCAGCATTTTCTCCTCTTGGTGGGTGCTTCACCAACAGCCAACAAGCCTGAAAAGACGCCAAAATCACAAGGCAACCAGGTTTTAAGAGAGGAAGATGAAGGAGTTTTGGAATTGACCCAAAATGGCCAATAAAACTACAGTTTCAAGTCAGTAACCACTCCCACAGGAGCAGGCAGGCTGCTCAATGTTTTTCACTGCCACTGATCAACAGAGAGACTTCCCTTTAGCCCAAGCAAAAAATGGCCTCACAGAAACTTACAAACAGTTCAAGAACAGCAAGCCTGTAACTGAACTTTTTTAAATCTCAGAAAAGTGGGTAAAAAAGCAAGATGTTTTCACATCATGTATGCTCAGTTACACTTTCTAACATTATAATATGCAGTCCACAGCCACAAATGGCTGTTTCCAGACTTACTAATATTATTGGAATGAATTTACAGGTATGCATAATTCTTCTCAGTACATCCACATTTTTATGAGTGAATATTGCTATTACAGCTTCATTATCATTTCTTTCATACATATAAGGCAAGAAAAAGTGTTAAATTTCTTTAGCCTGTATGTATGTTCGTGCATCAGTCATGTGTCAGTTATTGCCTTTGTTTAATTTCACAGTATACATGAAAATTACAGTGTAGTTCCATAAATCTGTAAATATTCATACTTACTGCACTCAAGAGAGTACTTTTTCTCAGCATCTCTCAGAAAAGTTATAGTTAAAACAGTACATATTTGTTAAGAACTGTCTGAACTATTGTCCTCTATTGACTGATACAGAAATTGTTCTTTCCTAAGTAAAATGTGCATTAAAAATAGCCTTTTTTATGGTTACAAATGCCAACAAGTGAAAAGAACTTCCTTTCTGAAGTGCATAAGGCAGCATTTGAAAGTTTGAGTACATTTCTTTTAAATGATAAGTGGATGATGGGGCCACAGCATAAGGTTTGAGTACAAAATATACATTTTTGGCTTCACCTCTGATGTGTACTACCTGCAGTATATCCAATATCCACAAACATATCTGCTTTTCTTGCCAACCGTTACTTCACCTCTCTTAATTAACAATTATTTATATGTCTGACACTTATTCACTTTGTTACACTGTAACTGTCTCACTCTCACTTCCTTTTGTCAACATTTCCTTTTTTATGCAGATGTGTCCTGTGTCCCTGAGTGGACAGGATTACCTCTATAGTGATCAATAATTATAGGTACTGTTTTTGTGCAGTATTGATATATAAGTACACATTCTCTTTTTATATTCCCCAGCCTGTTAATTTATGTTATTCAAGTTGCCTTTTATTTGTATTGTGCCATCAGTACATGCTCACTTACTGATGTTTAGCTGCTTTACAAATCTGAGTTTATACTCTGTGCTCGAGCCTAACTGTACCTCATCTTGTTTGCTATTCGGTGTTCCAGCCATGAACAGGTGCTTCTTGACATGGTGGGTTGCCTAGTGACTTGCATATTCGATTAGCTCTGTTACTCATCGAGCAACAATGGACGAATCGTGTAGGTTTAGCATGACGTGTACATGCATGTTAATGAATGCCTAGGATTACTTACTATATTACTGTTCAAATGTAATTTAGAGGTGGCATTTTTGAAAATAAGGAATGGTGTTGGCAAATGTTTTTAAATGCTTCTGGGACTAGTATGATGCCATTAATATAAGTAAAATGAGGCCATCTGAATGATTTTGTTAGTGGAATGAGAGTTATTTGTCCATACACATATGTAGTGTTTTAAAATAAAAAGCATGTGATTTTATATACAAGAAATTATATGGTCACTGTGTTTGTTGTGATGTAAGTGTGTTGATATTTAACATGTATATCTTCTCAAAATGTTTTAAACATTCTGATTAAGTAGTGGTGAGTTACCTATTTGGTCATGAAACAAGTTATGAAGATTGTAGCAGCTCATGTTGTGAAGATTAAACCTTGATCTTTGATTAGAAATCCAGATCAGTCTGGCTTTCATAAACACAAGCAGGTATCCAGAATAGTACAAAATGTGAGCTTAAGAAACAAGCTTTCATTGCTAGCACAGTATAATCAGCTCTTCTGATATAGAGGGATAAATCCTTCACTGTGACACAGGTGACCTGAGTTTGACTTTGGCTTAGACACCTATTGGAGCTTGATTAAGGAGGAGATAAGTGATGAGACATAAGCCTATTTACCGCTGCTCAGTGGGAAAGTTGGGGTATGTTGCTGGGCATAAAGTCCATTTTACAGTCCAATATTGGAGACTGGAAATCACTCAGTGCTACTTATAATGGGGCAGGGCCATGATTACTTTGAATGTTGAGGCATGAATTTCAATCACAAGGCCTAAGGCATGTGTGAAGCCTGCCAGCCCAGCTAGCTGGAATTTTGTAAATAATTCTACGTTATTTGGGAACAGTAATATTTTTATGCTTGTCTTGCAAATGAAAGAAAACTATATGTTATGTGTGAGTTAAACTGTATGTTATGTGCTTAGCTTTAAGAATGCAACCACAGTGTACCCTACTGGAAAATAACAGAAATGTATATACCTGTACAAATCTTTTCATGGTAGAATTTGGAACATACAGAGTTAACTTGCAAAACTCTAAGAAAATAAGTTGAAATTATTTACGACTGTGGTATCTCTCAATTTCAGCTAAGAGACAGAATGTCTGCAGTTAGAAATTCTTTCTATTGTCTGGAAACAGAAATAATAACAGGTTTTCAAGGTAAAAGTGTTTTAACAGTTTTACGACTTCAAGTTTTGGACAAAACTTCAGAGAGATAAGTATTTTTAACACAGACATGTTATATTTTAAGTTCCTGTTAGCCTGGAAACTAAAGGCAGAGATGACAAGAATGATGTAAGCTGAGATAACCCAGTAGAAATGTTTGATAGTAATTTAAGAAATATCTCTCAGAGAAGGTCTGTGCATTTTGTATTTGTCTTTGGACCAAGAAATATCCATTCAGCTCTTGCATTTGCCTTGCTAATAGTAAGTACTAGATTACAGTGATTTCTCTTAGAGATAGATAGGAATATAGCAAGATTAGTTTAGATGTTTTCTGTATTTATGTGAGACTGTCCTGCAACGTTGTTTTAAAATATTTCCTGTGATTCTGAACTCTGTTGTCACTGTGTTGAGTTATTGAGTATTGTCTTGTGCTGTTATTATTTATTATTAAATATATTTAAAGCTTTTAATTGTGACTGGTTTGTTTAGAGATATTTAAGCTCTTAGACTACTTGCATGTGTATTTGGTGATACTGTAGAGGCCACTCTTAAATAGCCTTAAAGTCTTGGACACACTTACCATTTGGAAAACAGTAACATTGTAACATTACACAGTAGAATTGGTCACCCTTTGGAAAGGGCCTTATAGTAGCTGATAAAGGTTGGTTGGTGGCAGCTGGTACTACCTTATTGTCTGGGCAGAAGGAGGCATAGCTAGTAAACCTGTGCCAGCCTTCCCCAGGAGTGTCTGTATGTTTGTATACAAATCAAATCTCAAAGTGTGTGTGTGTGTGTGTGTGTGTGTGTGTGTGTGTGTGTGTGTGTGTGTCAGTTACTTGGGCAGGGACACAAATCATTGGTTGGATAGAGAGGGTGCTGGAGGTTTTGGCTTGACCACTTTACTGGGATCTTAACCCTATAGGTGAGCCAGTGAGAAGTCTTACTGGGGATCTGGAGAGAGAGGGAGAAACCAACCCTAGACTCAATGTGATCTCTGTGTGTTCTTAAGGGAAATTGTACTTTACTGTGTGTGTGTGTGTGTGTGTGTGTGTGTGTGTGTGTGTGTGTGTGTGTGTGTGTGTGTGTGTGTGTGTGTATACTTGTCATCCTCCCAATGTGCATGTCCCTCACTGGGGATAGTGGTGAAGATTGAGACTCCTTGATTACTGAACAAGTGCAGGGACATCACATATTAATTATTTGGCAGTGATGGGACATCCACATCAAATATTAATTGGTTGATAGTGGTGATATAGCCACATAGCATATTAATTGGCTCGTAGTGGTGCGGATATTGAATTCCTGTAGCTTGTGTACAGTAATCACTGAAGGTGTTTTTGTACTATAAATCAGCCATGCAGTGAACATTCAGAGTTCATATCACAATTTTTTTATTTCTTTTGTTAGATTAGTTAGTCAGGGAGAGCTGGCAAGCATGTCAGAAGAGAAGGATGGCAAGCTGACAAGGAGCCATTTGGCTGAGATGTGTCAGGCTAAAGGACTGGTGCATGCCAACCTGACTAAAGCAGACATGATTGCTGCTTTAGTCACAGCTGCATCAGAGAATAGCAACCAGGAAGACAATTAGACTGGCCGCAGAGATGTATGACTCTCAGAAAATGAACAGCTCAACCTTTCCACAGAGGACATAAAAATCCTTCTAGAGTTAAAGAAACTTGACTTGGAGGCCAAGAGTTTAGAAATAAAAGCAGCAGAAAGAATAAAGCATCTAGAAACTGAGAAAAATGAGAAACTGCAATGTCTGTAAGCTGAGAAAAATGTGAAACTGTGACACTGGATGCTGAGGAGAAGGATAGGCAGAGGCAAAATGAAAAGGAGATGCTGACTCGTTGTGAGAGTCATGGAGGTAATGGGGAAGGGAGTAACCAACCCTTGAAGCAACAAAGGTCAATACAGTTCTTCCACAATTTACAGAGGGGGATAATTTTGATAGTTTCATTCCTATGTTTGAGAGGGTATGTAGACAGTATGATGTTGACCAAGGGCTCCGGGTACAGTTCCTGACACCCTTACTCCATGGTAAAGCTGTAAATGCAATGTCCAAACTGTCTGATAATGACAGCTTAAATTATAATGTAAAGAATTGTTTGCTAGAATTTTTAAGTTAACACCTGAAGCTTATAGGAAAAGGTTTTGTGAGCATAGACACAAAACAGATGAATGTGTGTGTGAATATGTTGCTGAACTATGCACTTATTTTGATAGATAGGTGAGTGGATGTCAGGTCACCACTTGTGAAGGGCTGGCAGACATTTTGGTGAGGGAACAAGGCCTTAGAACTTTGCCTGAGGACATAAGAATCTGGTCAGATGATAGACAATACCTTACTGTGGATAAGTTGGGGAAGAAGGGAGACCTATACCTAGCAAGCAGGGCATCACTGCACAGAAAAGGGACATCCAGTGCTGCTTATGGGTCTAAGGAAACCCATATTGGGCAGCTCAGACTGCCCCAACAGAATCTGTCAGTAGCAGGGGAAGCCACTAGTCCAGGTACACATCCAAGACCTAGGGTTACATTTTTTAAATGCAACCAGTGGGACCATGTAGCATATAGATGTCCACAGAAGCAAGGTGGGGAACAAATGTTGGGAGAGCCAGTAAGTGGGAATGACAAAATGCCAACAGTAAGTTGTCTCGAGACAACAAGGGTACCAAACTACAACAAGAGGTTATATCCTATCTTAGTGAATGGCAAAGAGACCATTGCTAAGAGAGACACGGCCTCTGACATAACCATTGCGAAGCCTGCAATAGTTAAAGAGGAGCACTACTTGCCTGGGCAGTCTACTGCAGTCAGAGCTTTAGGAGGGGCCCCATTCCAAATACCTTTGGCTAGGGTTCACTTTACTGGGAGGGTGGAAAAGGAAGCCAGCAAGTAGGTGTGTTTGAGGATATCCCTGCAGATGTTCAGATAGGGGATGATTTTGATAATGCAGTATCATGTGTTTATGCAATTACACGCAGTCAGGCTTGGAGACAAGCATGTGGGTCTGGTAGCCTGGGGGACCCAGACAGACCTCACACTTGCAGCCAGGACTGGTAAGGTGGTTACTTCAGGGAGGGAGCTACCATGTAGCAGTGAGACTGACGGTGAGCCATAGCTGCTTGTGAGTACTGATGTTTCCTTGGACAGTTTGACTGCAAGGGCAGAGGTGAGTAGTAGTACCCAGGCTAACAGTGAGGCACTGCTGCCAGAGGATACCAGACTTCCTGTGAAAGGGAGATGAGCAGGGTTACACAGAGAGAGATGTGACAGGCTCAACTCTCAGACCCTACATTACAATCCATGAGAGAGGTAGCTAGTGAGGCACCTGATTCTCAAGGGAAGGGGGGGAATTTGTATACTGGGACAAAGGGTTACTGTATAGAGAGTGGACCTCAGGAGGGGGGGGCTAGAGGGTGAGAGAATACAGCAGTTGATAGTGCCCAGACCTTAACATCTGGCACTTCTAGCCATAGCCCATGATATTCCCTTTGCAGGTCATATGGGCATAAAACATTCAAAGAGATGTATTATGCAGAACTTCTATTGGCCTGGGATTTCCAGAGATGTAACAGGGTACTGCAGGACCTGTGAGCAGTGCCAAAAGGTAGGCAAGGCAGGAGACAAGGTAAAAGCTCCTTTGATACCTTTGCCTGTGATTGAGGAGCCATTTCAGATGGTAACTATGGATATTGTGGGGCCTCTGAGTACCCCAAGTTCCACAGGAAAAAAGTATATCCTAGTGGTAGTAGATTATGCTACCAAATACCCTGAGGCAGTGACTATGTCCTCCAATAGGGCAGAAAAGATGGAAAATGCTTTATTAGAGATTTTCAGCAGGGTAGGTTTCCCAAAAGAAATACTGACTGACAACGGTGCCAATTTCATGTCAGACCTGCTGGTTTCTCTGTGGAAATACGGTGGGTTGAATCACCTAAAGACCACCCCCTACTATCCCCAGACTAATGGTATCATTGAGAGGTTAAACTCTACACTCAAGACCATGCTCTGGACATTTGCAGACCAGTTTAAGAGGGACTGGGGAAAATATCTGCCCCATCTGTTGTTTGCTTACAGAGAGGTGCCCCAGGAGTCCACAGATTTTTCACCCTTTAAGTTGTTGTATTGGCATAGAGTGAGGGGACCTCAATTTAATTTGAGATGAGTGGGAGGATGAGTGTGAATCCCACAAGGAGTCTGTTGTGGCATATGTCCTAAACCTCAGGAAAAGGCTCAGGGTACTCATGAACTTGGCCCAGGAGAACCTTGCAGAAGGCCAACAGCAGAAAAAGGTCTGGTATTACGTGAATGCTCATGCTAGAGAGTATGCTGTAGGGCAGCAGATAATGGTTCTCATTCCTGTCAGACACAACAAGCAGCAGGCAGCTTGGGAGGGACTCTGTAAGGTGGCAAGGAAGGTCAGTGATGTTAACTACATGCTACAACTGCTAGACAGGAGGCAGGGGCACAAATTGTACCATGTGAACATTATGAAACCTTACCATGATAGGGAGGCCCTTGTGGTGAGTGTTTGTAATGGATTGCAGGAAGGGTCTGAGGGAGAACTGGTGACTGATCTCCTCAGTGAGGCTCTGACTGACACCTCAGTGGAAGGGTTGGCAATGACCCAGCAGCTATCCCCTACCCAGGTTCAAGAATCTGAGCAGTGTTAGAGGAGCTTGGGGACATGTTCACTGGGAAACCAGGGTGCACCCACCTGGTGCAGAACTATGTGGATACAGAACCCCAATGGCCTATTAGGCAGGCCCTTTATAGGGTACCTGAGAGCATCTAACAGGCACTGAGGGAGGAGGTAAAGGAAATGTTGGAACTAGGGGTAATTCAGGAGTCCAGCAGTCTATGATCCTCCCCAGTGGTGCTGGTACCAAAGAAGGATGGCAGCACTAGGGTTTGTGTGGACTACAGAAAATTAAATAGTCACACAGAGTCAGATGCTTACCCCATGCCTAGGACAGAGGAAACCCTAGAGCAGCTGGGTGGGACTAAGTATCTTACCACCATTGATCTTACCAATGGTTACTGACAGGTGATTTTGACTCCCACTGCTAGAGAGAGGTCAGCCTTTGTGCCTCTTTTTGGCTTGTATGAGTTCACAAAGATGCCCTTTAGGATGCAAAATGCCCCAGTGACTTTCCAGAGCCTGGTAGCTCATATCCAAGCAGGAGCAGGAGAGTTTGCCCTTGCTTACCTAGATGATATTCATCTACAGCCATTCCTGGCAAGAGCACCTTCAGCATGTCAGGGAGGTGCTGGGCAGACTACAGAGGGCAGGGTTGACCATTAAGCCCAGCAAATGTCAGGTGGGCATGGCAGAGGTCTCCTATCTAGGACATAGAGTGGGGAGTGAAAAGATCAGGCCAGATCCTGCCAAAGTGGAAGCCATTCACACATGACCTGCACCTGCTACCAAAAAGCAGGTGAGGGCATTCTTGGGGACAGCAGGGTTCTACAAAAAGTTCGCCCCCAGGTATAGTACTATAGCTGCTCCCCTCACAGACCTGACAAGGATAAAACAGGCCAGATAAGGTAGTGTGAACCTCAACACGTGAGCAGGCATTCCAGGAACTTAAAAGAGCTTTGGGAGGACCCTCTGTGTTAACCAGTCCAGATTACAGCAAATAGTTTGTTGTGCAGGTGGATGCTTCAAACCATGGGGTGGGAGCTGTTCTTACAAAGATTTCTTCAGAGGGAAAAGAGCACCCAGTGGTTTATCTCAGTCATAGGTTCCAACCCAGGGAGGAATGCTATCCAGCTGTAGAAAAGGAATGACTAGCCATAGTGTGAGCACTACAACAACTTCAGCTTTATCTATATGGAAGAAAATTCACTGTAGTTACAGACTACAATCCCTTAACATGGCTACAGCAAGTCAGCCAGCAAAATGCCAAGTTACTAAGGTGGAGCCTAGGGTTGCAAGCATATGATATGACAGTGCAACACCACAGTGGGGTTAGCAATGCCAATGCAGATGGGCTTTCAAGACAGGGAATGGGGTAAGGTATTCCCAAATAGGCTCAACTCCATCAAGTAGCGTTTCTCAAGGGTCACTTGAAAAACTAGCTTGAGTTCTTGTGGGGGTGGGGGGGATTCTGAAGGCTGCCAACTCAGCTAGCTGGAATTTTGTAAATAATTCAATGTCATTTGGGAACAGTAATATGATTTGTGTGCTTGTCTTACAAATGTAAGAAAACTATATGGTATGTGTGGGTTAAACTGTATGTTATGTGCTGAGCTTCAAGAATGTAACCACAGTGTACCCTACTGGAAAAGAACAGAAATGTATATACCTGTCCAAATGTATGTTTATATGGCAGAAGTTGGAACATACAGAGCTAACTTGCAAAACTCTAAGAAAATAAGTTGAAATTGTTTACAACTGTGGTATCTCTCAGTTTCAGCTAAGAGAGAGAATGTCTGCAGCTAGAAATTTTTTCTATTGTCTAGAAACAGAAATAATTACAGGTTTCCAAAGTAAAAGTGTTTAACTGTTTTACAACTTCCAGTTTTAGAAAAAACTTCAGAGAGATAAGAATTTTTAACAGAGAGGTGTTATATTTTGTGTTCCTGTTAGCTTGGGAACTAAAGGCAGAGGTGACAAGAATGATGTAATCTGAGATAACCCAACAGAAATGTTTGATAGTAATTTAAGAACTATCTCTCAGAGAAAGTATGTGCATTTTGTATTTATCTTTGAACCTAGAAACATCCATTCAGCACTTGCATTTGCCTTACTAATAGTAAATACTAGATTACAGTGATTTCTCTTAGAGATATATAGGAATATAGCAATATTAGTTTAGATGTTTTCTGTATTTATGTGAGCCTGTCCTGCAATGTTGTTTTAAAATATTTCCTGTGATTCTGAACTCTGTTGTCACTGTATTAAGTTATTGAGTAGTATCTTGTGTTGTTATTAGTTATTATTACATAGATTTAAACATTTTAATTGTGACTGGTTTGTTTAGAGATATTTAAGCTCTTAGAGTACTTAAATATGTATTTAATGATACTGTACAGGCCACTCTTAAATAGCCTTAAAGTCTTGGACACACTTACCATTTGGATAACAGTAACATTGCACAGTAGAATTGGTCACCCTTTGAGAAAGGCCTTATAGTAGCTTATAAAGGGTGGTTGGTGGCAGCTGGTACTACCTTATAGTCTGGGCAGAAGGGGGCATAGCTAGTAAACCTGTGCCAGCCTTCTCCAGGAATGTCTGTATGTTTGTATGCAAATCAAATCTCAAAGTGTGTGTGTGTGTGTGTGTGTGTGTGTGTGTGTGTGTGTGTGTGTGTGTGTGTGTGTGTGTGTGTGTGTGTGTGTGTGTGTGTGTGTGTGTGTGCGTGTGTGTATCAGCTACTTGGGCAAGGACATGAAGCACTGGTTGGATAGAGAGGATATTGGAGGTATTGGCTTGACCACTCAGCTGAGATTTTAACCCTATAGGTGTGCCAGTGGGGAGTCTTATTGGGGATCTGGAGAGAGAGGAAGAAATCAACCCCAGACTGACTGTGATCTCTCCGTGCTCTTAAGGGTATTGTACTTGTCATCCTCCCAATGTGCACATCCCTCACTGGTGTTAGTGGTGAGGACTGAGGCTCCTTGATTACTGGGCCATTGCAGTGGCATCACAGCATGCCATCACTTGGACACTGCTAGCATGCACAGGCAAATTACCAAAGGTTAACAAAGAAAATTCCATTGACTGAGTTACTTGAATGAGAGCTCATACAATCAGTCTCCAAACACTATGCAGTAGGGGACCAACTAATGACAGGGGATTTGATGGTCGGCAGACAGTGGGTGGAAGAAAAAAAAAGCCTTGGTTACTTATTTCCAGTTTACTTTCACATATAAGAAGCAAGGAAGGAATGCAATGAATGGAATGAAATTATAAATGAAATACTTGACAGGAAAAAATGGTGGAGAACAAGCTGATGACATAAGAGACAAGTAATCAGATTGCCTTCTGCTTCCTCTTACAACTTCAGCTTAAATTTTATTGATGTGCTTATCAACTACAGAAATAAAAGTGATATGAAATGAATGACTAAGAAACAATTATAAAAGAAAAGTAGTGCTCAAGTTGTGACAGATTATTTCAACACAAACTCTGAGTATAGAGCTGCTAATTTAAACTATAACTATGTTAATGAAACAAAAACTGATTTTAAGCAAAGTAGAATGATAATCATATAAAACAGATAAAGTTCAACAGACTTTATAGGACATCTAATTCAGAGTAAAGAACTTCTAAAATTAACATCAAAATTCCAACTATCCTAGTACAATCAACAACTACATCACATCATTAATTGCCTATCTCGACAACTCCAGGGCTGTACACAGTTTTAAAAATCTGCTGCTAAAGGGATAAAAGGAAATAATATTCAGGATTCCCAATTTACCATGTCAGAGAAACCTGCAATGCATAAAATTCCTTGTTCAATAAACAGCTGAAAAATTAAGCACTGTGAGCACCCTGAAGTTTGGTTAGTTTAAACTATCAGATAGTGGACAGGGTCCAGCTATTCTGGTCAAATTAACTAGAAAAGTATGAAAGAATAGCCTTTTGAGTTATTTGATCTAAGCCAAAACACAAGCAGTAGTGGTAAGAAATATTTGTAAATTAAACATCAAATCGTAGTAATAAACAGTAAAAAACTTGTTGCAAGCAGCATTTCTTCACTTTTACAAATAAAAACAGCTTAATGCCTTCATAGCAATACAACAAATTTTCGTGTTGCTATTAAAAATAGCTTCACTTGTTAGTAGCAACAGATATTTATTGGGTGAAACTTATATAAATTGCAAGATAAGTGCTGGGCTTATGTATAGAAACTAGAAATAAACCTTTGGTTTATAGATATTTCAAAAACAAAAAAAAATCAACATTCTATTTAATTCTATAGAAATGGAAACATACAATTGTGACTGGTTAAAACTTAAATATATCTTAGAATATATATTCGAATATAGGTGGTTTTAATATTCCAATGGTTGTATTGCTTCCAGCTTCTGTGAGATTGAATGGAGTGTTTGCAGAAAGGGAATTGATTAGTAAAATTTGAATGAGAGAACTTTGAAAAACTGGTGCGCAATAAGACTTATAAATGCACCAATGACGATATGGTCTTTGAGGTCCATGTGTTTGGTGTTTTTTATAGCTAGATAAATGAGTACCATTAGGTGTTAACCATATAATCAACTATGTAGGCTAACCTGTCTAAAACACATGTTATACTATCTATTGTATGTGTGACTGGATAGAGAAATTTTATATGTGAAATCAGGAAGCAAAATCTGACTGGGTGAAAAACTGAAATGCTTTGCTATGGGTCTTATAACAAGCATCAATGACGATTTTGTAATTTGGGTCATGTGTGAATGGTATTTTTTATACAGAAACTAAATTTTGTTCTTGTTGGTGTACAGCAGATTATCAGTTAAATAACAATATTTTTTAAAACACATAGGAAAAATTAAACAATAAGGAAAGCAACCCCACTAAAAATGTCTCTGTATGTTAAAAATGAATAAATATATATATAGCTTGACTGAGGTGCTTTCACTCATACTTCTTCGGATCTGTCTCTCGGGTGGAAGCTTTTAATTCAAAAGAAAACTTTTTGTGCATAGAAGCACAATAACTAATAACCAATTAATAATTAACAATTTATAATAAATAACTATATAAATCTCTACCAAAGTCAAATTCAAACAGGAGAGTTCAGCTGTCAATAATAAGAGTGGTGATGGAGTCTCCTAAGATTGAGAATGCTACTGATGGAAAGCTGTGTGTTAAGTCCTGGTGGTTTGCATGCCTCTAGTCTGATCTGCCTTTCTAATTCACATTTTTCCAGTCTGTCATTTAATGATCCTTGTAGTTCTTCTTTTGGTATGCAATCTAAAATATGAAATTGGAATGCCTTGTGTCTGGGTTGATCTCAGTTGAGTATAGCTAGTGTGTTGCTGTTTTTGCTGTAGTGGATGTCTGTAAGGTGTCTATCAGTTCTGGTTTTAAGTGTTTTGATAGTATTCCTAATATAGAAGTCAGGGCATTGGGTGCATTGGGTCCTGTAAACTATTGATTTCAAATTGAAACTCCCAGGAGGTGTGGAAACTCATTTTGTTGTGAAGCCTCTCACTTGGGTGCATATAATGATTTCAGATATAGTCCAACACAGAGAACAGGCTTCTTACTTGAACAGTCTTCCTAGACTTAAAAGGAGCTTTTGGAACTGTAAATCATAGTTTTTTTATTTCATGTTGGCCAAGTGTTTACTTACGATGATGTAAACATTTAGTAATGTAAAGTTTTGTGTTTTTTGTCTCACTGTTCTACAACTCAACGTTATGGTAATTTGCTCTTTTAATATAAATCTATACTGATATACAGCAGGCCCACAGGTTTCAAAAGTAAGCAAAATTCTGAATTTATTGATTCATTTTCAGGTAGAATTTGTAAATTCTGAATATCTTTTTCACTTACAAAAGACAGCTGGCTTTCAAAGTTGCAAAGGTTGCAAAGAAGATTTTCTTTAAGTTATTCAGTATATAAAGTGAGCAACATAAAATAACTTGGATAATAGGTTATGATTTGAGCAATTAATAAAATTGGCATGTTGACTAACGCGTCTTTAA